>NC_138055.1:19457490-20057490 GCF_964194185.1 Rhinolophus hipposideros | reverse complement strand
AGCATTCTTAATATGGACCTGAACAGCCCCACATCAGCTGTCAGCTGTAGAAAGAGATTTTTTTCATCATATGAGGCATTCCAAATCCAAAAGACTTAGGGATTACATGGACAATTTCCTCCTAAAACTAGTCAGGTTGTTAGAGTTGAATGCATTAGTATATCTTTGTACATAATTTGATTCTCCTGCCTATTGAAGCTGTGCGATTGGAGAGCCCACCTGTGACCTGAGAGTCTCTTAACACCTTGCTAATCAGAGCATGGTGCCTGGGCCAGCAGCATCGGCACCAGCCTGGAGATTGTCAGAAATGCAGCATCTTGAGCCCCGTCCTCCGACCTACTGAATCAGAAGCATTTTAACAAGATCTCCAGGTGGCTCACACGTACATCTGGGTTTGAGAAACTGTTAACACCAAGTGCACACGAGGCACCTGGGGTTTGGGTTGGAGACGAGAGGGGCTGCACCTGCTAAGCCTGCTGCTTCTATTGTGCCACATCCTCTCCAGGGTGGTTTGTACCTGTGGGGTTGTCACCAGCTCCCCACACTCCTTCGCCATCTCTAATTATCTTCACCTTTCCAATCTACAATGTAGTGCTGGGGCCTTGGTCTCAGTAACTGCAGGTGACGTTGTGTGTGGGCTGGCCATGCTCTTCCCTCCCTGCCAGATCTGCTTGTACCTGTGTGAGCTGTTATCACAGAGACTGATGGCTTGACATTTAAGTTCCTTTTGCAGAGAGGAACACAAGACATTTCATGGAAGTTGTTCATAATTCTCCTCAATCCCCTTTAGAATGGGGAGAGGGAATGAATTTTAAAATAATTTCATTTGACCCATCCCACCTATATGGTATTCTCTCCCCTTCTGTGTAGAAGGAAAACAACTAAATATATACTGTACCTAGGAGGAGAGAGAGAGAGAGAGAGAGAGAGAGAGAGAGAGAGAGAGAGAGAGAGAGAGAGAGAGAGTTGTGTGTGTGCATGTGTGCAATATTTCCAAGTTTAGAAAAGTCTTCTAGGTGAAAGCAACTTCTGAAGCGCCTTACGATTCTTCATAGGATTCTTCTGACTGTGTAAAGATAGGCACTTGTCTGGGAATTCCATTCCCCACACTTCAATCCTGGTTGCATCCCAAAGACCATAACCTCTAACACCCACATTCCCGTGGTACAAGAGCTGGAGAGTATGTGTAATGAATGAGTCCCTGGAGTTTTGTCTCAGCTTCACAGTGAAAATACAAACCCAAACCACATCATTAAGCTTTTCAGCAGATACTCTCTATGCTGAGGCGGTATGAATTCTTCTCCAAACACACGCCCATGGAATTGTGTTCATCTTTTTCTCTGCGTCATACTCCCAAGTGGCCACCAGTATTAGGCCATTAGCTTGGAGTTATAAGTTTTTCCTTACTTTTCTTTTAAGCAGACAAAAAACATGTCAGAGCTGATGCAAACAGAATGAACTTTTCCCAGACTTCAGGGGTTCCAGTCAGTTTGTTGCGGTTTTGTTCCTCTGAATAACCTGACACAGTCTTCAATAACCTGTCAAGCTCATCTGCTTGACACTCAACACCTCAGCCCTGTGAAGAGTGCAGGGTCTCGAAGCTTCCAAAGGGATCACATAAAGAAAAGAGTACTTGTTGGATAGTCAACCACTAGTATATGCCATAATTACTATCATTAAAAAGCCACTCTGAATGTAATGAGAATTATTTTGCATGAGGAACTAATTCCAAATAAAAGAACTGTTTTAAAGACTGGGTCATTGATTAACCCAAAATTGTCAATATTGGTGCATTAATCTCTTTTTCTACAAACTTTTAATCATACTTTGTGTCTAAAGTAATTGAGATTATTAAGTATAAAAATTGTCAATGTCTCCCTTACTTTGATTACTTAAGATTCCTGTTTTAATTGAAAACTTTTCAGAGGAACATATTTCCATCCTCTATGCCATGATACTGAAACAAACAAAAACCACATTCAGTGGATTACCCCAAATTTTAAGAAGCTGTTATTTATTTCAAACACTATATAACCCTATTCATTATCTTGTAGCACTTTATCTCCTAGATAACAAATAGAACACACAAAATCTGACCATTAATGCTAGCAACCACAGCAAACAGCGACAGACACTGAGGTCATAAGTACAAAGTGTCAGGCATGTAGTGGCAACCCAAAGAGAAAGACTATACACTCTTCTCCATCTCCACTGTCAAGACTCTTCTGGATGCAAGTGACAAAAATCCAACCTAAACTGTCTTAAACAAAATTGAACTTCTGTTGACTTATCAGGACATTCTATGTGATTCTCCATAGAAAGGAAACTTCTTTCTAATTTAAATGTTTGTATCATTTTCTTCTATGATTTTCCTTTTACTTTTTTTCTTTTATTTTCTTTTTCTTTTTATTTTTTTGGAAAGAAAAGTTTACAGGCTTCCTACTTGCTTCCCAAACAGCGCAGCATGATAAATATTACAGCACCCAAATTACCATTAGCAGAGTCCCAGTAGCTCACATCTGCTTGTGGAGTTCCTTTTGCAATCAATCAGGTGTATTGAAAAGGTCTTTGTGATGCAGAAGGGAACAAAAGTCACCTGTGTTTTTCAGTTTACTCTAATTTGTACACAAGATATAATTTGCTACACCGCAGGCCTCTTGCTCAAAGAGATTCAAAACAACAAAAGCAAAAATAATCATTACTATTCTGAGAGAAAGTGATAGGGAATCTAGCTGTGATCAGCTGGGAATTACATTAAATGTAAACCATACACAGGATCAAAGATTTTTAGTGGAGGAAAATGCTTAAAGTTTAGCCACTTTAACTCCTCACTTCATAGATGAAGAAATGAGGTCAGTGGCCTTGGAGTTAACATACCAGTTGGATACATAAATTGATTTGTATTCCATCTTCAAACCCACTAGACTATCAGCAAAGAACATGAAAGATGCAAACCCACTGGGCAAAAGGGAACAGGAGAGAAGATATACAGTAGACAACAGACCACAGGTGGGTGGAAGAGTGGTGGTCATCAACTTAGCAGGCAGAGAAATCTGGAAACGAAGTGGCTCCAGATGGGAAATCCAATGGCGAGAAAACCCATTTGTGCCTCTAAACTCCAGAAAGGTATGGGAATGGGGGACACCAGGAACCTCTGAAAGCGTTCTGAGGAATTGAAATGAAGATCCAGAAGACTGGTTAAAAGTCAGAATAGGGAGCTGGTAAATCTCCTGGGTCCCCTTCCCAACTCTACTTAGCCAAGGCCTTGTTCATCCTCTGCTTTGGCAGAAGGTGGGAGGTTTCCACTCTAGAAACACCGAACCGGAGAATCTTCATGCTAGAAGAGTGGAGGGAAGGGGGAGGCACAACAGGGGAATTGCACTGAGTTGATAATGATAACAATGAATATAGTAAAAGTAGGTAACTTACTGAACACTCATTATGTTTCAAACACTGTAGACACTTTATATGCATTGATTCACTTAATCTTAAAAACTACCCTGTAATGTAGGTACTATTACTATCTTCATTTTACAGATGATGATAAAGGTCAAATACTTCACAAGTGAAAAGAGCAGAACTTTGAAACCAGCCAGTCTGATTTCAGCACCTGATTATTAACTCTTGTCACCCAGTCATGGTTTCCAGAAGCTCTCATGCAGGTGTATAGCTCCAACAGTAAATTTAAGAATTTATCTTTAGAGAAGTTGAAGAACCACAGAGAAAAGACGTACAGGTACTACCTGATCAAATTCCCCAGTCAGCTCAATCCACCAAGCCCCTAGAGCTTTTACTCAACTTTTTAGAACCTTACAATTGCTTATGAACTGACAGCCATATATTTGAGAATGAACTGACACCATATATTTGAGAAAAGATTGTAATGTGAAAAAGAGGAACCAAAACAATTGGAAAAAATGGAATTCAGAGAAAACAGAAAAATGAACCAAAAAAAAATGTATGGAAATAAAAAAGAAACTAGAGGGGCCAGCCCGGTGGCTCAGGCGGTTGGAGCTCTGTGCTCCTAACTCCGAAGGCTGCCGGTTCAATTCCCACATGGGCCAGTGGGCTCTCAACCACAAGGTTGCCAGTTCAATTCCTCGAGTCCCGCAAGGGATGGTGGGCTGCGCCCCCCAAAAGAAAAAAAGAAAGAAAAAAAAAGAAACTAACTCAGTTTTAAAAAAAAAGAAAAGAAACTAGAATATCCTCAGAGAAATTTTTTAAAATCCACCCAAGAAATAAGTGCAGAATGCTATTTTTTTAAAAAAAGAAATACCTTTTAATTTAAAAAAATGACACCAGAATCCTAAAATTTTAAATAGAAGAATCAGAAGTTAAAGTTGAAGAAATTAGAAAATAACTAAATAAATGGAAGAGAAAAAATAAGAAAACAATATAATCAATCTAGGACTCCAATATTTTATTAATAGGAAAAAAATAGAGGGAAGAAAATTATCAAAGAAATGACACAAGAAAATTCCCAGAACTGAGAAACATAAAAGGGCCTACTGAGTGTCCAGCACAATGAGTGACAAAAACAACTCTAATGTACATTATTACAAAATTCAGACTATCAGGGATAAAAAGAAGATCCAAAACACTTCAGAGAGGAAAAAGAAAACATGCACAAAAAATTAGGAATCAAAATGACATGTGATTTCTCAAAAGGAATTCTAGAAGTTAGTAGACTGGGGAGAAATAGCTTCGTAATTCATAATTCTGATGAAAAATGATTTCCAAACTGGCTTTGGCTATTCCTCCAACCTCTCATGCTCTGCCCGACCCTATCCAATCTCACTTGCAAAGAGCTTGAAATCCAGAACAAGTTAAGTAAATTCCCAAGGGTCCATGGTCTGGCCTGCACCGGAATTGGGTGAGGCCACCACTGCTGCTGTCACTATTCCAGGGAATCCAACCTAAGCAACTTTTCAGTGGTTTCCTCTATGGGAATTTTCATCGTCTGTTGTGGATACGGATGATTCCACCTGTATAATAGGTTTCCAAAATCAGATCTTTTGGAGCTAGTAAATTAATTTCTATATTTTTTCTAGTGGCTGATATTTCACAACACAAGTTTATTATCTCACAGTTCTGTAGGTCAAAAGTCCAGGTACATTAGAGCAGTTCCTCTGCTATGGGTTTCACGGGTTGAAATCACCCTGAGCCCTTATCTATCTGGAGGCTGTAGGGAAGAATCTGCTCCCAGAAGTGACCCCCCTGTTACCCGATGGAACTCAGATCAGAAACCAGACCATCCAGATCTGGTTAGAAAGTCCAGCACTTACCTCACTGCAACATGCCGCCTCTATTTTGCAAGTTCTGTTCAACTTATTTAGCTCTTTTCTCAGTTTTTAAATGTACATGATGTAATTATGGATTTATGAAATACCAGAAAAGACACCAATTGATTCTTACTTTTTTCCTTTGAGCTCACAGCACAAAAGGGGAGCAAAAATATACCCTTACTCAGACATTATTGCTTTGTTCATTTTCATGTTTCCCAAAATAAATAATTTTTGTTGTTCTACCCTAGTCATTAAAAGAAACAGAAGATCTGATCTGCGGAAACGTTGTGATTGTTGCAGGGCAGCCTCCTAGAGGACATGCGGGCTATTGATATTCTCTCCTCAAGCCAGAAGCTATCTCTGGAGACCCATGAGAAACACAAAATCACAACAAAGAGTGGAAAATAAATTGATAGAATCAGAGATGGCTGGGACCTATAAATAGCTTTTCCCGCTGTTGCCATTTCAGTCATTATACTTTCATTTTGCAAATTCATGGAGGAAAAAAAAAATCTAGTTTTATTTCAGCCTGTTTAACTTTTCAGTTAAAGACCAAAATGGTTCCTTTCCATTGCTTTATTAAAACTAACAAAGCTCCTTCCCCCAAAAAGAGGCCCATTCATTACATTGCAATGTTAGAAGCAACTCAAAGGAGAATATGTGACTTTCTTTGTACAGAGGTTTTAATATTTTCATAAAGATCTCTCTTCAGCTCCTCAAGCATTTGCCTTTCATTTTGTTTTATTGAATTAGGCTGCAAAGCACTCGAGCATGAAGCTTTTGTCATCTCTAACCAGGCTTACATTGATTCCACATATCCATATACCTTGTCTTGGTGTATTAATCTATACATCTATTCCACAGAAAAAGAGAACTCTCTAATTTATTATGTAAAAGGATAAGCCACCTCCAGAGCCCATTTGCATGCAGGTATGCTTCAAAGTAGATTTGTTTCCTCAGGCTTAGAGCTGGCTCCTTTAGTGGCATTAAACCAAAGGAAAAATAAAATTATATTATGATTTTTATGGTGGATTATACTACAACCATGACAAAAGCAGGCCAATATCTCAACTTTCATTTCTTTAAATATAAGCAAATTTTAATACAAAGAATTCTAGACCAGTATAAGCCAAACTCTGCATATACCCTCAAAAACGAAAATCACACTATTAATTCAACACCTGCTACTCATTTCCGTTGGATTGCCCACAGCCCAAGCATAGGATTTACTGAGGCGGTGAAGGGCTTTATGCGAGTTGCCAAAAAAATTTATTTTCCTTCTAAATTTACTCCTCCAAATATTTAATGAGAGAAATGTATAAAATAGAAAATAATCAAGAATTTCAGAGTCAGAAGACTTCAGCTATTATTTATAAAACATTGTCAGTTTAACTTTTCTTCAGTGTTCTTACATTTGAAGCAAGATAGTATGTACTGAAGGCCCTGTCGTATACCCTTTATATATCTTTTTAAGATTCTTTTTCACATTATTCTTATTCAGAAGCATCCTCTCTACTAAGTAGGATAGATATCTGGTTTGTCCATTCTACAGATATTTATTGAATGCTTCCTCTGCACCAAGCACTATTCTGGGTGCTGGGAGTATAGTACTGAGCAATTCAGATGAGATCCCTGCTCTCATGGAAGATGGACAGCAGTAAAGGCTATGAAGAAAATTCAGTATGACAATGTGAAGACCCTGGCTGATGGAGGAACATTAAATGGGGTAGTCAGCAAAGACCTGAGCTGACACCTGAATGACAAGAGCCAATCAAATGGAGTTGGGGAGAGAGTACGTTAGGTAAATCAACAGCAAGTGCAAAGGCCTGGACTGGACAGGAGACCAAAGACTGGTTCCCTCCAGCTGGACAAGAAGGCAATTTGTCCTCCATTCACTGAGCCTCTGTCCAGTAGAGCCCAAGAATACAGAGGTGAAAACTTCCATGTCTACCTTCAAAAAGCTCAGTCTAATGGAATGACAGGCAAACAATTAAATATAATATAATAAGTGCTATGAGACGAGAGAGGAGAGATCAGATAAGGTCATAGAACCAGTCATAAATTATTAGTTGCCAACCAATGTGGATTTTCATCCTGGATCAACTGTTAATAGCATGAGACTTGGCTGGTGAGAGTTATTCATATATTCTTGCATTCAATCAGTCAACAAATATTGAGCGAGTATACTATTTTAAGAGTATGCTAGATATAGGGAATCTACATTAGTTAGGGTGATTTTGGTTGCTAGAAACAGAAAGTCAACTCAAAAATCTCAAAATGGGTTTTAAAAAAAGAGATTTCTTGATTTGAATAAATGAAAATTCCAGGAGTTTGGCTTCAAGTATAAGCTAATCCAAGTGTTCAAACAATAAAGCACACGCAACAAAGCTCTGTCGCTCATGCTCTCTCTCTCGCTCTCTCTCTGTCTGTCTCTCTCTCTCTCTCTAACTCTCCTCCCCCTCTCTCTCCCTACTTCCCTTCTATCTCTCTTCCATCCCCCCCTCATTCTTCTCCATCCCCAAATCTCAATTCTACTTTCTGTTTATTGTCTTCAGTTTATGGAAAGAAGCTCCATGTAGCCTACATTCTCCCAACTTTAACTCCAGTGGAAAAAGAGATTCTCTCTTCTCAATAGTTCCAACAAATGTCTTAAAATTGGCTAGACAGCTTTAATCACACTCTCATTCCTGTAACAGTCACTCTGACCAGAGGAACTGTTGTTCTGATGGACCAGGCCTGAGTTGTTTCCTACTCTGGGAAGTCAGGGACCCAGTCAACCTACCTGAGCCATGTGGACTGAGATGGACAGGGGATGATTCTCAGTATAGGTCCTAGAAAACAGAGTGAATGAAAGCTGGGCAGACAAAAAACACAAATGTCTACAAGAGGACCCAAGTCTAAATGGACATTGTCCCTGTGTCAGAGAACTCACAGCTTGGTAGAAGAAATAAATTACTCCCCCCAAAACCACAATATAATACAATACCTGCTCAAGTAGCTATAGATATTTAAGCCTCAATGGTCTTCAACTCTTGCCATTGTTGAGTATATGAACTGTCTTTATTTTGTGTCTCCTTCCCTGCAGGACACATTCCTCAGCTTCTTCTCAACCTGTACATGGGGATTCCACCTCCCCATGTCCTCTTCTCTAACTCTTCCTCCATCCTTTCCACCAGGGGAAATACCTTCCCACTAATACTACTCCCCATCTCCCTATCTTTACTTCACTTTTTCCTCTAGGTTCCTTTAATCTAACATTGAAGAATATATTGGTTAAAATCAATCATTTTACTCTTCCTTAAATTACTCAAAAAGACAAGTTTGAATAACAACCGTGTCATCCTGTCACACAGTAAAATACAGAATAATAGCTTTTGATATTTTTTCTTCTTTACCAACAGTATGTACAGATGAGGAATTGCTTCCACCATTTCTAGCTACCGTTTTTCTACCTCAAAAGTACAAAATTGTAGATAACCTCCAATTATAAATACCTTGCTTTCATTTTTCATGTAATTAAAATTTTCTTGCCTTTTGCAATTGTGTTCCATCTCTCAGTTTGATTTTTTTTTAATTGGTCCCACATCTTAAAGGGGCTCTGTTCAACATTTGATATGTGGTAGATCCCATGGGTCTTTACTTCTGACAATAATAGTGCCATCTCTATGTTTACTTTATAGTCAGATACATGTGTTTATAATTGCTTTTATTGTTAATGAAAGTTTGATGAGAAAAGTTCTCCAATTTTCTAAAACATTCATCGTAAAATAACTCCTTGCCCCAGAATTGTGTTCAAAACCTTAAGTCATTTTAAGATAGGTTGGCTAGAATATGAGTTTAGTCCATCCCCATATTTATTGAATATAAAAATCAATAAAGCCACTACTCTACACATTTATCTAATGTAATAATCAATACCAATACCTTTCCTGATATTTACTTAATATAATAATCAATAACAATACTGTTTGTTTATTTGATGCCATTGATCAAGGGAGCAGACCAAATCTATGTGCTTTAGCTACATATGTACACACAGACTGGGCCATCCACTACTAACATCTCTCTTCTTTTTCCTACTTCCCACTCTTTACACCTGAACAGAGAGAGAATCCCTCCTCTCCTTGCTATGGAAGGTGATGATCAGTAAATTATCTTTTTTTTTGTGAGACAGTCAATATTGATTGAACCTCTCTCCACATTATTCTTGGTACTGTGAAGCAAACAAATATAAGATGATTTACCCCTATATTTGTTGGTATAATACTAGCTGCTGCAACAGATAAGCCCCAAGATCCCAGTGGCTTAATACATGACAAGTTGATAAATTGGTTGCTTACCATCTACAGTATAATGTGGTTATTTCTGGTTGATGGAATACTTCCACATAATACTTCAGAGACCTAGACTTCTTCCATATTACAGATCCCCCTTCTGCTAGATTCTCACAATACTCTGCATTCAGACAGCATGCAAAAAGAGCATGCAAGACCATGTGTAGGACGTTTTAATGTGTTGGACGTGGAAATATATTCATCACTGCTGCCTGTACTCCTTTGGCTGGAACTCAGCCTACATCTAACTGTAAGACAAGACAAGCTGAGAAAATGGTCTAGCTATATGCCCAAGTGGAAGTAATTGGCTTTCATGAACAGTTAGCCAATCTCTGCCACCATACCATCCTTGAGTTTTTTTATAATTCAAAGAGGAAGACATGATGAAACAAAAGAAGTATTATACACATGATGAAAAGAGAGACTCATTCAACACTGGATTAGTCAGTGAAGGCTTTGAAAGGAGAGATTGTAAAAATGGGTAGAATTTGGAGATATACATAAAGAGCCATCCCAAAAAGGAAAACAATATAGTATAGCAAAAGCCGAGGCAGAGAACTGGCATGCATGGGGCAGAGGACTGACTATAAGGGGCTCATTCTGACAGTTGCACAGAGTCTATGCGAGGAACCAGAGAACAACATACCTGCCTAAGGAGATTAAGATGAAACTACCTTGACAAGGTCCACTGACTCTGCCACTTTGAAAACATATTTGCATTGCATTAGGATTCCTCTCATCCAGCCAAAGAGCCCCATGTACTTTATCACCTTTTTCTAAGTAATCTCTAAATCTTAGCTGATATTTCAAGTTTGAGTGGAAAATATTGACACTACCTAGAGGATGTCCCTCCCAAGTTTCTCAAACAAAGAGAACACAAATAGCAAATTCTAAAAGACCATAATTAACCTAAGTTTTTGTAATACAACAAAGCTAAGAGGTCATTAAGAATCAGATGTCCCAGGCAAGGACACATAATTAAATATCTTGACCATGGACATATATATAGTTACAGCAAAATCAAAGTAGAAATTAAAAGCCAGTAGTTCTCTCTGTGGTTTTGCCCCTAAATGCCCACAGAATTAGGGGGACCACAGTTCTAATCAAATCCTCCCTTCAAATTAGGAAGTACCTAAAGGTTAATTCACATATGGTCCCAAAAGAAGTCTATATTGGTATATCTTTCTGAAGCTTTTTGGAAAATCTCTGATTGTCATGGGAACACACTTCTGCCCTCACCTGTTCTGATACTTGCTCCAATGTTTCAATGTACTCCAATACTCACTTTACTGAGAATCACATCTTCAACTCCAACATGTTTTATACTCCATTATATAGTATACAAATCAGGATGGCCCTACCCCTTGTAGATATTTTAGGGTAGCAGTTATTCACCTTTAGGGAATTTGGAATAATTTTGAAAATCCAAAGGAAGCTATGGCTCCTGTTCCCCAAAAAAAATTCACATAAGCATATATGAAATTTTAATTATATGTGAGGGAGGCATTCCCAAGAATCTCTTATAATTTTAAATCCAATTTTCAGCAACAATTTCCCATAGGAACACCATAGACTCCTGTGGAGCCTCACAGCACTCTAGTGAAGACTATCTGCTTTCTCAACTTTCCCATTTTACAGATAAGGAAAATGATGCATAGAAAGTTTAGACAACTTGTCATTATCATGCACTTCTAGGAATGACACAGTAGACCTGGAAGCCAGGCAGACTACCGCCAAAGACTTTGCACATACATATAATCACAATGAGAAACAATCCCCACTCCCAATCCCTGTTTTAATAATATAGCCAATTTAATTAAAAAAAAATATCTCTATCTTCTCCATGTTCCTGAAACTAGCCCTCAAGGAAATGAGTATTACACATCACAAGTCCTCAATCTCCCTCCCATACCCTTGATCAGGTTAGCAATAAAGTTTAGCTTCACATACCTTAGGAAGAATTCTTTAGTTTCAAAAACTTAGGCAGATATGAAACCAAATTATGTTTCTTCCCTCTCCTAAACCCAAGCCAAGCTACTTGGATTATTCCAATGCTGATAATTAAACCATCAATACGGAGGTCTCACACTTCTTTAATTTTAATCTCCCTGACTTTCAGGCCATACTAAGACAAAGTTCTTCTGGACCTAATATTGTTTTATACTCTCCAGCCACTGTCACAGGAACAATGGCATTCTTCTTTTAATTTGTCACAGCCCTGGAGTCCCTAATTTTTGTAGTTACCAGTCAGGGAAAGACTATAATCAAGGTTCTTTCAGTCCAGGATAATAAAAACCTTTAATTCTCAATTTAAATGTCCTCTTCTTGGTTTTATATGAGGCTAAAGTTCAGGGTCATATTAAACTACATTGGGAGACTTAAATATTTGTATTGATTTGCTTATTTTCAGTAATCGTAAGTATTCCAACACCTCACACTTGATGAGGTCAACTATGTTGTAATTCACAATAAACACTTTACAAATTAAAAATAAAATACATATTTCTCCTAAGAATTGAAAGTCCTATCAGCCCTCAAAAATGGCATCTTTTTATATTCACCTAAATTTTTTTATCAAGTAACCCTTTCACATTTCCTGAGGGAAAAAAAATCCTTAAATAATCATTGTTAATTATAATTCATGAGTTATATAATTATCAGAATCAGCACACTGCCCTGTCATTAAGAAATTGACTTGAAAATCACCTGCAGAGTCTACTGTCACTTGGAAAAAAAATGTACATCTGTAAAATAATATTCTAGGGATTTACTGCACTACCTCGCCACTATTGCCTCTAAGAATCATTTTTACTTGAATACAGTTGCTAAAAAGTTAATTTTGCTTTTTTTATTTGGTGTTTCTGGGAAACTAAATTGCAACTCACAAAGACACTTATTAAGGTCTGAATATAAAATATTTAGATTAAATATCATGCTCACATTCAAGAATCATTGAAATTGGTTCATTAAACAGCAGCATTGCAGTGGGGTCTATATTTTTATTTGCTTCATTACTTAAAACTTAATAGCAGTTATTAGCTACATTACAGTGGTTAAAGATTCCACAGTTTACATTGTTTATGTTGAAATTTAGCTTCATATCAACTTGTTGACAATTTTTGCTATTCAGTTAATATTGACCAAGTGATAGATGATGGTTTGGCTGAATTCTCTGATCTTATGTTGAGTTTTATTAAAGGAAATTGTTTGTATTACTCAAAATATAATGGAATATGAACAATAACAAACAATTTCAAAATCTTAACAAAAACAAAGATTTATTTCTTTCTTGTGCCACATAACTATTGCTGGTTGGCAATGAATCTGCTCTACACCAACTTCTCTATAGGACCTAGAATGTCAGAACAGTCTCTATCTGGGACAACGCTGATTTCAATAGCAGGAATAAAAAAAGATATAGCAAACCATGAGATGGTTCTATAAGCTTCTGTTAGAAATGCCACACATCACCTCTGCTCTTATTTTATTAGCCAAAGCAAGTCACATGACCAAGTCTGACTTCAACAGGAAAGAAAATGTATAATCATCCCATAGGTAGAGTCATCACAAGGAGTGAAACTAAGATATATGGTATGCAATCATACAATACACCACAGTGATCATGCCAATATTTTTCCTAAAAATGAGGGTGGAAAAATCATTTCAGTATACTATTTGTTTTCCAAGACAAAATTTTGTCTTGTTTCTCCATTATTGAAAACACTTCTTTCATTAAAGAAAAAATTTTCCAGATAAATTAAACTTATCAAATTGAATCACTAAACAGCATGACAAAGAATGAAAAATATTATTCTCACCTAAAAAACAAATTTGTTTCAAGCTTCCAGTAAAGATGTTTGAGTAGGTAAATGCTGTGCTCACCTCCTCCCACCACCACCTCAAAAACTATAGAACAATCACCATTGAGAACTGCCTGAAGTCTAGCTGAAGAGAAGCCTACAGCTAAGGACACAAAAGAAGCCACCTTGAGACTGGTAGGAGGGGCAGAGATGCAGAACCTGGCTGGTCCCACACCCACATGTGGCAATTAAAATGGGGAGGGCTATCTTGGCTGATGAGGTCTCCCCTGAGAAGTGAGAGGTCACAGCCACACACCAGGCTCCACACTCCAGGATTTCAGGCCAGGAAAAGAAGTCCTTATAATTTCTGACTGTAAAAACCAGCAAAGATTGTAGCTGAGTGAGACAAAGGGCTGCTGGAGTCCCAGACATTCCTCCTAAAGGGCTCACATACAGACCTACTCACTGATGGACTCACTCGCTCTGATCTCCACAAAAACTTTGCAGGCCAGAAAGGATTGGCAGGAAATATTCACAGTGATAAAAAGCAAGGACCTACAACCAAGATTACTCTAACCAGCAAAGCTATCATTTACAATTGAAGGACAGTTAAAGAGCTTCCCAGACAAGAAAAAGCTGAAGAAGTTCATCACCACCAAACCAGTATTACAAGGAAGGTTAGATGGACTTCTTTCAGCTGGGAAAAAAAAATCAAAAATATGAATAGTGGCAGGGAGGGGACAACCAAGATAGTGCAGTAGGTAAATGCAGTGTTTACTTCTCTTACAACATCAAAATTACAACTAACCTACTAAACAACCATTATTGAGAATCACCTAAAATCAAGTTGAACTGAAGCCTTTCAACTAAGGAAGAAGCTACCTCCAGACTGGTAGGAAGGGCAGAGATGAGGTGAGGAAGGGGCTGGTCCCATACCCATATGTGACCTTTAAATATTGGGAGGGGTATTTCATCTGTGGGGGTCCCACCTCACCCTCTAGAGGAATAAGAGATCCCAGTCCCACACCAGCCCAGGATTCCAGTGCAGGGGAGAGAAGTCCTAATAAATTTTGGTTGTAAAAACCAGTGGACATTCTGACTGAGTGAGATTGAGTGTGGCAGCACTCACAGGTGCTCCTCTTAAAGGGAACGTGCACGGACTTACCCACCAATGGAATCACTCGCTCTGAGCTGCAGCGCAGGGGCAGCATCTGGAAAGGCATCAGGGACATATGATGGGGAATTGAGTTGTCTGGCCTGGGACAGGATCTGGAGAGGCGGCTTTCTCATGGATGGAGGAACTGGCAGAGGCCATTGTTTCATTGTTGAGCCCTCCCCCTTCCTGGCACCCGAACACAGGTAGCCACCATTTTTGAGTCTTTGCCGTTAGTTCACCACGCCCTGGAGATTTGAGACCTCGCCCTACCCAAATTTCAGGCACACCCAGGCCACTTCCAGCAGCTTTTTCATGCAGACTGCCTGCTTTGGCTCAAGCTGCAGACTTTCCTAAGGTCTCTCAAAGGTTTGCGAAACCCAGACAAGCAGCATCTGACTTGAGCATGACCTGTACCTCTGGCTGAGCAGCCCTAAGCCTGCACTAGTGACAGCCAGCCTTGGTTCGTGACTTGGCCTTGCAAGGTGCCAAGCACAGCATAGGCAGCAGATATCTGTAAATTTCTTTCTGACCACCACTAGGTGGCCCCGGGTAGGGTATAGGCTGTGGCTGAAGTAGACCTACAGTGGATCCTCTCCAAGGTGGTCCTGTGATTGGTGCCCCCAGTGGCCAGCTTCAAAATGAGCTGGAGCATCACCCAGGCATACTCCAAGTACCACACACCCATGGGACAGATTGGGCAGGTACCAGAGTCCTGCTGAGGCAGATCCTGCTCCATAGGGTCAGCTCCTGCACAGCAACTCTTCCACTGTAGTCAAGGCCACAAGTGAGCCTCACAAGTGAGCTCAAGGGTCAGTTCCTCCCATTGAATTTGCAATTATCAACCAAGGCTCAACTACAAGAGGAGGACACACACAACCCACACAAGGGACACACCTGGAGCGCATGGTTCAGGTGAACAGAAAGACTGCGCCACTGAACCCCACAGCACACCTAGTACATAAGGCCACTCTACTAAGACTAGACGACATAGCAGCCCTACCTAATACATAGAAACAAACACAGGGTGGCAGCCAAAAATGAGGAGACAAAGAAACATGTCCCAAATAAAAGAACAGAACAAAGCTCCAGAAAAAGAACTAAACAAAATGAATAATCTATCAGACACAGAGTTCCAAACACTGGTTATAACAATGCTCAGTGATCTCAGGAAGAACTTCACCAGAGAGATGAAAACCATGAAAAAGAACCAGTCAGAAATAAATAATAAAACGATAGATATGAAGAATATATTCCAAGGAATCAACAGTAAATTAGATGAAGCAAAGGATCCAACCAGCAATGTAGAAGATAAGGCAGCAAAAAACACCCAACCAGAATAGCAAAAACAAAACAGAATCCAAAAAATTGAGGAGAATTTAAGGGGCCTCTGGCACAATATCAAGCGTACCAACATTCACATTATAGGGGTACCAGAAGGAAAAGAGAGAGAGCAAGAAATTGAAAACCTATTTGAAGAAATAGGGAAGAAAAACTTCCCTAACCTGGTGAAGGAAATAGACATACAAGACCAGGAAGCACAGAGAGTCCCAAACAAGATGAACCCAAAGAAGCCAACACCAAAACACATCATAATTAAAATGCCAAGGGTTAAATACAAAGACAGAATCTTAAAAGCAGCAAGAGAAAAGCAGTTAGTTACCTACAAGGGAGCCCCCATAAGACAGTCAGCCGATTTCTCAACAGAAATTTGCAGGCAAGAAGGGAGTGGCAGGAAATATTCCAAGTGATGAAAAGCAATGACATACAACCAAGATTGCTCTACCCAGCAAGGCTGTCATTTGGAATTGAAGAACAGATAAGGAGCTTCCCAGACAAGAAAAAGCTGAAGGAGTTCATCATCACCAAACCAGTATTACAAGGAATCTTAGAGTGACTTCTTTAAAATGGGAGGGGGGTAAAGGATGAGTGAAAGGGTAAGGGATTAAAAAGTACAAATTGGTTATGATACAGTAGTCATGGGGATGTAGGGTATAGCATAAGAAATACAGTCAATAATATTGTAATAATTAGGTATGGTGCCAGATAGGTACTAGATCTATCAGGGTGATAGATGGGAATGTGGGTGGGGGCCGGGTGAAAAGAGTAAAGCCATTAAGAAATACAAATTGGTAGTTAATACAGTATGGGGAATATAATCAACAATGTTGTAAAGATCGTGTAAGGTGCCAGATGGGCACTGGACTTATCAGGGGGATCACGTCATAGACTGTGTGATGCCTGACCACTGTGCTATACACCTGAAGAGCTGAAGTAGAATAATATTGAATGTCAACTAAAAATATATAGGTAGATATAGTCACAGGATGTGGAATACAACATATGGAAGATAGTCTATGGTATTGTAACAGCTATATAAGATGTCAGAGGGGTAGTAGCTTGGGGGTGGCTTATCACTTTATGAGGGGTTTAAATGTCTATTAAATTGCTTTGTACAACTGAAACTAATTTTAAAAATATTTTTAAAGATATATTGCCTCTCATTGTAAAATTGGCATGTACTGTTAATATAATTTTGTAAAGCTATGTGTATGTGTTTAATAAAAACTTTGAAAGAAAAAATATGAATAATAAAATGGCAATAACTACATATCTATCAACAATTACTTAAAAATAAATGGATTAAAAGCTCCAATCAAAAGACAGGATGCCTGAATGGATAAGAAAACAAGATCCTTACATATGCTGCCTACAAGAGACTCACTTCACATTAAAAGACATACACAGACAGAAAGTAAAGGGCTGAAAAAAGATATGTCATGAAAACAAAAATGCAAAAAAAAAAAAAAAAAACCTGAGGTAACAATATTTATACCAGACAAAATAGAGTTTTAAACGAAGGCTGTAACAAGAGACAAGGAAGGACCCAGTAGTCCCAATTCTGGGTATTTATCTGAAGAAACCCAAAACACTAATTCAAAAAGACATATGCATCTATATGTTCATTGTAGCATTATTTACAATAACTAAGATATGGAAGCATCCTAAGTGTCCATCAATAGATGACTAGATAAATGGGAAGTTATGCATATATACAATGGAACATTACTCAGCCATAAAAAGAATGAAATCTTGCCATCTGTAAAAACATGGATGGACCTACAAGGTATTATGCTGTGTGAAATAAATCAGACAGAGAAAGACAAATACCATGTGATTTTACTTAAAACACAAAATAAATGAACAAACAAAACAGAAACAAACTCATAGATATAGAAAACATTTTGATGGTAGTCAGATGGGAGGGGTGTTGCAGGGTGGCTGAAGCAGGTAAGGAATTAAGAGATATAAATTGGTAGTTACAAAATACTCATAAGGACGTAAAGTACAGCATAGGAATTATAGTCAATAATATAGTAATAACTATGTATGGTGTCAGATGGGAGTTGGATTTATTGAGTGATCACTTCGTAAGTTATATAAATGTCTAACCATTATGTTGTACACCTGAAACTAACATAATATTGTATGAGTATGTCTACTGTAATTGAAAAATAAAAAGTTATTTTTATAAGATAGACAAATTTGACTCAAGAGTACAAAAATTAAATTGTCCTCTGACTTCCTACTCACCAAGGAATGACAGGAAATAGACTGTCCCTGTAACAGAGAAACTTAAAGGCCATGATCATTATGAAAAGAAATTTTTCAAAGAAGTCTTTTAAGGGCATCTCAGCGAAAGAAACTTACATTTCAATTTCATATTTTCATAAGGGATGGAGAATATTCTTAAGAGTCAGAGGCTAAAAAAGTGCAGTTTAAACTAATTTTGACAATTTAACACTGCCAAAATCAATTGCCACCTAAGGCACCCTTATGATTTGTACTTCAGAAATCTTGAGGGTTTTAGAAAGCTATGAGTATTCATCTTAAGTTAAAAATGTTTTTGTGTTGTGGACAATATTAAAAAACCTCAAGGTCTAGAAGAAATTGTCAATATTTGAGACTGTTATTTTTTGTTTTTATCTGAGAAAGTAGATTTTATCACAGCAGTTACTTGATGTGACTACTAGAGCAAGGTCACAAATTAGAAGCCCTGTTTAAATGTCAGTATGCTTTGCCATAAGTAGCTTTGTAAATTTGGTGACCACTAAGAGCCTGTCTATTTTATTACTATATACCAAACCCAAAACTAAATCGACATGAAACCAAGAGGTCTTCCCAATATTCGGATTCAGAAGATTGTATAGAAACTTTTAGCACTGTAATCACAATAAAGATCAGGAATTAAAAGAAGTTCAAATGTGTAGCTCACCGTCAGGCTCATTCATTCAATACACATTGTTTGAATCCCATTAATTAGCAATTCTGTTCATTCATCTAAGAAATTTAACATCAGCCACATCAGAGTACATCCTGTAAATTGGTAGTTCTGTGGGATTTAATTGATGGTTATGTGACAAATAGAGTCTGTAATCAAACAAGTTTGGGAAACACTGAGTTAAACCAAAAAAAATAATAATAATAAACTTATTTGTTGAAAAGTTCTCAAAGCTACTAAAAGACAAAGTTATCCAAAACCTCCAAAAGAGAACTGTAGCACGCAGCACTTCCTGAACTTATTTGACCATTGATTCCTTCTTTATTAGTAGACATAAACTAGGACTATTGTTCCATGGAACACACTTTTAGTTCTAAATTAGACTCTTCCAGATAATGTTTACATTAAGTTATTATTGTAAACACTATCTAGAGTTAATGCTTTAGTCACAACAGCTGTTCAAAATTAATAAATCACTCCATTTAGACAGAAAATGATTAATTAGACAGTAATGACCATTTCAACCATAACATTGCAGATTCACAGCTAATTCAACCATAACATTGAAGATTTCCTTTTTCTCCATCATCTTAAGACTACATTGAAAAAACTGTTTGACAATATAATCAATTGCTTCATTATCAGGAATTTATGAACAGAGGGGAAGTGTATGAAGAAATGACAAATTAATCAGAGAATATTTTCATTACCCATGTCAAATTTTACCATCCTATCATATAGACCCAGTCAGTGCAAACCCAATCTCAAGTCCCTTTAATGACATGAAACTAGATCTACCATGTTTCCCCAAAAATAAGACCTAGCTGGACAATCAGCTCTAATGCATCTTTTGGAGGAAAAATTAACATAAGACCCAGTATTATATTATGTTATATATTATATTACGTTATGTTATGTTATGTTATATTATATTATATTATATTATATTATATTATATTATATTATGTTATATTAGACCTGGTCTTATTTTACTTATTTTACTATATTAATTTTTGCTCCAAAAGACACATTAGAGCTGATCGTCCAGCTAGGTCTTATTTTTGGGGAAACGCAGTATATCTATATATCTATGTCTATATCTGTATCTATATCTGTTCATATATATATATATATATATATATATATATATATATATATATATATGACAAGAAGCAGTGGTTTTCCAAGAATATCTATCTGGATGGAACAGATTGCTCACATTTTGTGACAAGGAGCCAATCTTGATCTCCATTCAAAGGTCAAAGGAGTCAATAGGATTGAGTAGCTGACAGTGAAGAACATAAGAGCCAAGCATTAGCACTCCTCTTAGCTCATTTGGAGAGAAGGAACTGATGTCAGCTGACTTATCTTCTTTACCAGTGAGAGGTATGGTATAAAAGAAAAAAGGCCATACGATGTATCTAGTTGATGATGTTATGGAATTATCAAGGCCCTTTGGCCACCAAACCAAAATACCTTCTCAAAAAGATCTACTCTGTCTTTCCCATTAATATTGCCCTCCCAACCTGTACCATCCTCCACCCTGCCCCTAGAACTCCCACTCACCTTATCCTACATTTTTCTATAACTCTTGGTCACAAGCCAATACATTATATAATTTGCATATTTTTGATGCTTAATGATTGTTGTTTGTTCCTCCCACTACTTTAAGCTACACAATGGCTGCACAAATATTTGTTGAATTAATGAAATTAATGAATGCAAAATAAAAGAAAAACAAATGCTCAGAACTTTGGTCCCATTAAAGTTTCCCTCTGGGACTTATGAAGATGCCGTCCCAATAGTGCCTGTCTCTGCCTGCACATTCCCCCAGCAGGGAAAGAAGCATGGGTAGAAAGCTGAGATGCCCCAGCCCACTTGCCAGTGCTGAGGTCATTGTCTCCTACTACCCTCACCTTCCTGTTATGTACCCTGTTTAATCAAAAAAGGATTAGAAAGACGGGAAGGGCAAAAGTCCCTATTCTGACAGTATTCTATAAAGATCTGTGAAGCAGGAGAACATAGTGCCGACGCCTCCTAACTGGACTCCCTGAATCTGTAGCTCAATTCGGTCTATTCTCAACACAACTCCCGGAGTGATCCTTTGAAACTAGTCACATCATATCACTTCTCAGCTCAAATGGCCCCCTATTTCCCTTAAAGAAAAGACCAAAGTCTTCACAATAGTTGGTAAGTCCCTATGTGGTCTGGCCTTCTACTCCCTCTTAGACCTCAATTCCAATTACTATACCCCCGTCACTCCACTACAATCACCTTACTGTTTCTCAAGCATACCAAGCATGTTCCCACCCCAAGGTCTTTGCACCAGCTGTTCCTTCGACCTTGAATGCTCTCTTCTCAGCAGATACCTACATGGTTCACACTATTACCACCTTCAAATTTTTGCTCAAGTTCCACCTTGTCAGGGAGGACTCTCCTGGATGCTTCAACCTTGTTTCTCACGTATCCCCACTATTTGCCTGCTCTTTCTTCCCTTGCTCCATCACCTTCCTAATTATCATTTAGAACTTACTTGCATAATTTACTTACTAATCATGTTTATTGTTTTAATTCCCCACTAGAATTTTAAAAAGAAAAAGATCTTAGGAGGGCAGAGAATTTTTGCAACTTTCCTCACTTTTTTATCCCCAAGGCCTGACCTGTGTAAATATTTGTTGAATGAATAAAAAGTGATTAAAATAATGCATTTTGGTTACCAGACCTGGATTTGAATCCCAGCTCTATCGTGTATTAGTACCTGTATAATCTTTTGTAACTTTCAGAAGCTCTGTGAACCCCAGTTTCCTAATCCGTGAAGTGAGAATAACAATACCTAACTCAGAGAGTGCAATGCCTTTATAGTCAATAAATGGAGGCCATTATTATGCATTGTGGGGGCTTCTGGGAGCAGAAAATGGAAGCAAGTGACAAAGCGTACACTTTAAGGCAAGGGGGATATTATGTGGGGAGACAAGAAATGGAGAACAAATGTACTTGGCTTTTGTGCATCTCTCAGTATGTTCATGTAAAACATATTTTAAGGGTAAAAATGGACATAATTGAACCAAAGTGACCTACTACACAGTGGATTTGATGAAATATTGCAGATAATAATAGAGGTAGCTGACCAATATGGTGGTTCAAAGGTGAGAGAGTTGCTCCATAGACTTCAAAAATATTGTTGGTATGCACTATAAAGTATTTTTCTTTCTAATACTTCAGAATCAATACCTCTATGGGATCTCAAGGTTATTCAGGTTGCCTCCATTTCATATATTCTAGAATGTCATTGACTTTGCATTTGCCATTTTTCCCTGTGTCTGTTAGTTAGATTGGCCTTGGCAGCAAGGAAAGGCCATATGGTGCCCATCCATATGGATGGGCTGACTGGGTTTTAGAATTTTACTCCCTATTGATGTTCCTGATGTGTGATCAGAATAACTTCTATTTAAGAGTAGATGTAGTGGGATTCCAGCCTTGTATATTGTACGTTAGAAAATTTGCTCAACTGTGAGTAGCAGAGACATGAAAAGCAAGATTAAAACAAATAAGGATGATATAGTGGCTCCACAACCTAATCATAGATCATCTATCTCTCTTCTATCTTCTTTAACTTGTGGTTTCCTTTCTCAAGGCTGCCTCATATTTACAAAGTGGCTGCTGAAACTCCAACCGGCATTTCCCCATTCCAGGTAAGAAGAAAGGAAAAGACAACGAACAAAGGAAGTATACTGGATGAGCCATTGCCCCTTGTTAAGGAATTTACCAGAAGATCCACCCAATAAATTCTGCTTACATTTCACTGGCTAAAATTCAGTCTATATCCACCCCCTCCCCCCATCTTCCCAGGCAGGATGGGAAATCTAGCATATTTTAGCTAAGCATGATGCTGCTTTAATAAAACCAAGATTCGATATAAAAAGGGGGAGAGGGATGATAGTAGATATTGAGTAGGTATTTAGCAGTCTCTTTTCCAGACAGACAATTAATTTCTGCAATAAACAGAGGAGATGAAAAAGATGGCTATCATAGTGTGCTAATGACTTTCTAGTTACCATTGCACCAACCTAGAAATTAAAATCCTTCCCTCAATTCTCCAAATGGTGTTTTATAGAGATTATCTTTTTAAAAAGACAATTCTTATATTGGTATCTACCTCAGACTTGGTATCTACCAAGAGTCCAGTTCAGCTTTTGTCTACCAGCTCTCCATTTGGCTGATTGCATGGATGATTCCAATTATTCTTCACTGGGCTCTGTAAGACTAAACTCTTTTCAGAATCCCATCATTAGTATCATTATTGCTGCTGCAATGCTCCAGGATCAGAAGCCCCCTTGTGTGACCAAGAACCCTGCCTGTCTCTTACGCCTACACAATACATACTATAGAATTGATATTTGGGGAGCCATATCTGTTTTTCAGTTAGGATACTCTCTAAGACTACTTTAAGCACTCATTAACTCTTTCAAGTCACCAGGGAGTGATTTTGGTACATTTCACCCTTGCCAACAATTTCTGTGGGTACCATTCCAAGGAGTAATTTACTAAATGGTCCCTCAGTTGCCTGAAAGAGTTACACAACTTCAGAAAGTGCCTGACTTACTGCCATGCAGTGGCCCATCCACTGAGAAGATCTGGCTGCAAAAAACATTATGGAATTCCTGTTGTTGGTAATTATTTTCTAATACTACTTGAGGAATGGGAAAGTATGAATGTGAACAATTTGCTCTAAATAGCAAGTATGTAGCCACTTGGGACAGAGCCATGGGGAAAAAAAAATACATGCATACCATACCCCACATCTTTCCCACTCTTCTAAGTCCAATCCTTTCCTTTTGTGCTCTAAATAAAATATGAGTAGAACCTGCATCCACTATGAGAACGATAAGCCTTCAATTTTTGGTCTGAATTTTTTTTCCTCCATCATGGAGATGGCTCCATGGAGCTTTCAACTTGTCAGAATATAACTGTTCTGGCCACACACTCTGGAGAGGACGACAGCCACAGAATCTGTGGTGTCAGATAAAAATGGTGTAGAATGCAATTGCAAAGGCATCACAGAGGTGATGAACATGAAGTTTTCCCTCTCTGAAAAAGAATGTACAAGATGCTCGAACTGGAAGCAGCAGTTGCAAAAAATAACACGGGCCTCTGTGGACAAAGTGTAGCCCAGAGCCTCAGCTGGTCATGTGGGTAATTCCCAAAGGCTACATGTCCTCACATCTCTCTTGTCACTCCCACTGGGACATTTTGGAAAGAAGGCCAAATCACCCATCATCGGAATATGCTGATTCAGACAGACAGCTAAGCTGAGATGGCTTTGGTGAACGCACTCTTATGGGATGAAATGAGTTCCCCTGTGGTCTGCTGCCCTGTTGCTGTTAAACTGAAACCAAAGGAGCTCAGAGTTGCTAAGAGATTGTCACATTGCTGCAGGAAGAATTTACACGATTGGCGCCCTCAGGCAACTACTGCTGAATCTGTCAGTATTCAAGATTGTGTAATTTTTTCAGCTATTTCTTTATTCCAAACTCTATGGAGTACTTCTCTCCACATGAACAGAGGGGGCATTTACAGTGCTGTCAGTTCTGAGAAAAGACAAAGACTGGCCATCAGAGGTGTGGGTTGAAGGGCTGACACCAGGGACAAAACTGGGAAGAAGGCAAATTGTCAGAAGTAGGACTGTGGACAGCTCCAGGAGTAGACAAGAAAAGCATCTAGAAGGAGGTGAGCCAAGGCAATGGTAGAAATGAGAAAGTCTCCCTAGGAACCAGAAGTCATTACAGAGCTAGAACCTGAAACTTGCTGAGCAGTCCAACAGTGAGTTTGCACTAGGAACAAAGGTCAGGTTTGAATGCCAGGGCAGAACAAAGGTGTAGCATGTATGTTGCTCAATTTGCCCTTTCCATTCTCTGCTTAATCAGAAAATCAACGCCCATAGCCCCAACTGTTGGAGCAGGCTCATGTAGCTTCACACATCTTTGCCACATTAGATCAGAGGAACATCTGACTCAAACACAGCCAATCCATCTTCTCTCCAACCATGTAATATTTTTCCTCTCTCTGTCTCTCTCTGTCTCTTTCTCTCTCTCTCTCTCTCTCTCACACACACACACACACACACACACACACACACACACACACACCCATCTTAAAAATACATATATACTGATTGCAGCTAGTCAGATAGTACTAGGTACTAGATCTCTAAAGTCATAAAGTGAAACCAGAGTCAATGCCATAACAGCCCAAAGTCACATGCAAGTCATAGACATGGGAGAGTATCTGAAGGAAGCTGATGTGGAAAAGAATAAATATACACAGAGAGCAGCAAAGGTGAGAGATCACATGGCCCCAGAGGGAAAGGGAAAAGGGGAGACTAGCTATCTGACAGTTTTCCAGTTCCCAAGAAATCTAGAGGTTATTCCTTCAACTGGGTGCTCTGAGATGCTGTGCAGCCTTATGATCTCACTGAAAGCCTGGATCCTGTGTGGTACCCGCCACATTCAGCATACACCCCAGTGTTGTAAGGGGCCGGTTGTTCCAAACAGATTCTTTGGATTGCAAAGAAAAGAGACTCACTCAGGCCACCCTACAAAAGTGAATTATCAAAAAGATACCTGCAGACTGAGTCCAGGGCCAGAGAAACCTCTGAGAACCAAGACAGATGAGGAGCAGCTGCTGTCTGTGTCTCTGCTTATCTCGAAGCCTGCACAGTCTCTCTCTGAGGGTGCCCTTGTCGCTCTCTGAGCCCTGCCCAATTCTCCTAGCTGTACCAACTCTTTTATCCTTTCCTTCCATTCTGTGTAGTTTTCCTCTACTTGAAAGCTGCTCCCTCATAGCTTTCGCTTCTTCATAACTTCAGCCTGCCAGGACCCTTCATGGCCCTACCTTACCTCATCACTTCTCTTTATAGATTCCTTCTGATTCAGATCCCACTGCTAACTTTATTTTCTAGTTCAGCTTCAAAGGAGGGACTATGGTTAGCCCAGCTCATCCTTTTGCACCAGGTCATAGGCTGGCCAGCCTCTGTTTTGACTATTCTTGGATCAAAGCCCACCCCTTATACAACCAGCTCCAGCCAGTAGGGCCGAGTCCCACAGCACAAAACACAATAATCTAGCCCTGCCCATTTAAAAGGCATGCTAAGATGGCAGACACTGTGTTTAATCTGCCAACCCCTCCTCGCCACAAATATCCTAGAGATACTGTTCTCTATTTTCCAAGAAACAATTAATTATATAATAAACCAATCTATCTTGTGACATTAACAATTATGTTCTAATTGTGTTTAATTTCTTCTTTACCTTTTCAGAAGTTATCAAATTTTCCATAAGTAATATGACCAAAGTTTAAAATCAGAAATATTGCATTAACTATTTAGAAAGCATTTATACAAATACATATTGAGCATTACCATGTACCAGGCTCTATGCTAAACACTGCAAATATAGCAGTGAACAGGAAAAGGACCTCTTGTCATGGAGCATGGATAATCACAAAATTTTTTAGCCACATGAGGACATTTTTGAGAGTAAATTATAATAATCAGACCAGGACAAAACTGAAGTGTATGATAAATGTTTCCATTTTTGTGTGACTGCGTATCTTAACATGCCTGTGTATTTGAGGAGGGGACTAAGGCTTAAATTCTCCCTTCAAACAATAATTTCTAAAATTAGGGAATTCAGAGAATATGTCAGGCAGGAATTGAGTACAGGGAAGCCTTTCACAGACCTTCAAATCTCAGCATCCTCATTCTACACTTTGGAAAACATCTAAGCTTCCCAGTTCAACCAGGAAGGGCAAGAAAAGGGAGGAGGGAGGTGCAGTGTAGAAAGAGGAGACTGGCATTTATTGTGTCAGCTACAGGTTTGGGTACTTTCCATACGTAATCAAAATGAATCTTATAACAACTTGGTGATGTGGATATTACTATACCCATGCTGCTGTTGAAAAAAACAAGTCTCAGAGAGTTTTATTAAGTTGCCCAAGATAACACATCTAGTGTTGGGACTAAACTTTGAACCCAGCTCTAACTAACTCCACTACATCAAGCCACCTCTCAAAAATTAAATTTGAAACCTTGGAACACTGAAACATTATAACCCCTAGTTTCCACTAAAGTAAAAGTGAAGCCTGATGAGGCTGTCTTAAAAAGTCAAGTGTTAGTGGTCATTTCTTCCATATCATCAGTTTCTCAGCATATACCAAGCAGAAATGTAGAAAATGAGCATAACTGGATGCTGCTTCTTGAAGTACCTATATTTCTCATGGTCTTCATGTAGGTGATATTTGAATTTGCCATTTAATTTGAAAATGAGATTTTTAAAGGCAATTAAAAGAAAACTTCTGAAGAGTGCAGTTAGCCCTGGGAAAGACACCCAATATGCTGAAAAGCATTTGGAACTGATTTCCTATCAGTTGAATCAAAAGAGAATAATTCCATTGATACCAGATTGATTAATGAGAGAGATATGTCAAATTCTGTTTTGACAAATATCATCACAACTCAAAATCTCTGTTCACATTAATGGGTTCTGACCTGCATCGACTTGTTCCAAAGCATGAAAATGGGAAAAAGTAGATTTTGCTGGGAGAATTTTGCTGTTTGTTTTTTGGGCTTTTCCAATTGCTACAGTCTATACATGTTGCCAAGTGAAAGGTACTCTGGACCAAACGTTCAGGAGAAAAAGAGATTGTTGAAATAAAATCACCTGTAAGACGTTTTTCACTGCCCTATGTTAGCAAAATTTATTTACGGACCAACATAAAAGAATGTCAGAAAAACATTTCCAGGTATAAAACAAGTAGGTCATGGGGATGTAATGCACAGCATGGGATATATAGTTAATAATATTGTGATAGCGCGGTACAGTGTCAGATGATGGCTGGACTTATCCTGGTGATTACGTCTTTAGGAATATAAATGTTGAGTAACTCTGGTGAATCCCTGAAACTAACATAATATTGTATGTTAGCTATGTTTTAATAAAATCTTTTTAAAATCATGGAAAAACATGTTGCTTCTGTGATTTGTTTCATCTCTGCTTCAGATCATAATCACACATTTTGGACTAACTGCCTTTGGAGGAGATGCATTGAAGATACTGCAATTGGAAGACCCCTCTGAAATAGAAAGTCCCTTTTTATCCTAAAATGTCTCTTGAAACAAAACAGCTTCCCAATGACGTATTTTACAAATGCTAAAATTAAAGGTCAAGCTTGTGTCCTACTGTACTTAAAATTTGAGATATGAGGAGATGGCAGGATGGAGTTTGATAAGGAACCGTCTTCAAGATTTGAATATTTGGGTTTGGTACATAAATAGAACAGATCATTTCATTTAATAGAAAAGGAAAACAAGATTCCTTTGTCCCAAATAAGTCACTGACATATCTATTCCAGAACTTACACTGTTCTTTACCTTTAGATCTCAAGACTACAATTCAAACCAGTGTTTTAAAATACTTAGGGTCTTTATTCTCCTTCAGTCTCTTCCATTAGCTGAGAAATACAATCCTCTTTCATGTTGTGTAGCTGGTAACAAAAACTGGCTAGCGCAAGAATGCCCTGCTGAATTCACAGTCGGCTTTTCAGAGTTGAATTGTATAGAAATAAATGCAACTATTTACTGTCTCACTGAATTATGGATTTTAGAAAACTATTTAATAAGGAGAAAACACTTAAGACAGTTCTATTGAATTTTGCACACACAGAAACCTAAAATGAAACAGAAGCTGATAACAGATTAGGAATGTTAACGAATTGTAACGAATTAGGAATAACAAAATATTAACAAATTCCTAACAAATTAGGAATGTTAAATTACAATTTTACGATCATTTAGAAGCCTGGATATCTTCACAAGGACAAACTCCACAATTATCTATATGTTAGTAATCTCAGAAGTGTGTAATTACAGCTTTAAGTGGTCAAATCCTTCTTTATCTATGACTTTAAATTAAAAACTTTTGATACTTCTGTGCCCTTTATTTAGTTTCTGAGCTACAAAAAAAAAAAAAAAAATCATAATAACAAACCTTCCAAATATTTTCCACTACCTCTCCTTCAATTGCTCAATTGTTCAGGAGGTTCGATTATCATCAGAATCATTAACTGTAAATTCCTCAAAAGAAGATGAACCTCTTGAGAACTAAAACGGATTCATTTTTGTATTTTCCAAGGCACTTAGTAGTGCAGTTATAGGCACAAATCTGGCCCTCAGAAAATACTTTCTAATTGATTCAAACTTATTTGGTAAACTCCAAAACTCACAAGAATTCTTATGTTTCTTTGTTATTTTAAAATTGTTTATTCATTTAGATTTGCTGATAGTCTACTTAATGTTACTCTGCAAAGTGATAAGATAAACCAAGCAGAGTCTTCATGCTGCAGCAACTCTCATTCTAATGTGAGGAAAACAAATAAGGAAACCAGAAATTATATTACCGTGAGATAAACACCAAACATGATGGAAGCATACGCATATGAGAGAAGCACCTAACTCATTCAGAGGATGACTCAAAGCTTTGGTAGAAGGTGATCTCTAAACTGAAACTATAAGCACAAGCAGTGAAAAGAGAGAGGAATAAGATTCTAAGCAGAAGGAAAAGCATATTGCAAAGTTCAAGGTTGAAGAGAAAAAAACTCGTACTGGGGAACTACAAAGAGCTGGAGTACAGAGTGCATGGTATCTAGGGGCACAGATGAATGGAACTGTGAGCAAGGGGCAAACTCTGGAGAGCTTTGGGCATCAGACTAATTCATTCTTTACATACAACCTTGGAATATAACATTTTGATGATTCTGTGTTCTTCTCCATTACAAAGGGCTTGAACTTATCCTAGCCCCCAATATGGAGCCATTACTAGGCCAAGAGAAACAAAATATGCTTTAAATCTGGTAGTATAATTCAATAGCTGTTCTTGAATTCTAAGTGGTTTTACCATATAGACATATTATATACTTCTTTTCCTACTTCCACTCTTCTTCCTTCTGCTCCCTTCATCCTTACTAGATTCTCATCCTAAGCATATAAAGTCATCCTATGAAAGAGGAGGCAATGTAAGGGAAATAGCTATAAGAGGATATTAATTTTGAAAAGGCAATTGTAGGTACTATCCACAGGAGTCTACCCCTACGAGTCCCCAAACTATTTATAAAGATAATTAAATCTGTCGGTTCTATGTGCTGAATCCACATAGAGTTAACTTTCAATAAGTTTTTGCCCAGTCATAAAACATAAACACTAACGATATTCCTTTTTGATCAAACTGGATATATCCACAATAGGTCTTGACTGTTGAGCAAATAAAATGACTTAAACTTTCTGGTGAACCGTTTAACAGAACATGTCTAAAACTTAAAAATGTTTCATGCCCTTTTCTTCTCAAACTTTTGCTTCTAGAAAGTTTCTTTGAAGAAAGAAGTAAGGATGTGCACGAAGATTTAGCTAACCATCGTCATGTTTTGATGATCGTCATGTTGAACATTATAAGAGCTAAACAGCATCCAAAATATTCTTATCATGGCCAATTTCTAGCTACTAACACGAAGTCATTGAACATAGAATTAGGAAGAAATAAACATCAGTTCCAACACACCACTGAAGAGAAAGCCCAAGGAGATCTTGCTCCCTGTTTTCTGTTTGGGAAATGACACACGTCTCACAGACACTCACAGCCCTGTGGCCAATCATATGGCCACAGACAGGTCCCTTCCTATCTGCCAGGGACCAAGCAGGAGAGAACTGGATACAGTACTGGTGAGCAGTACACTGATGTTCTCCACACAGCCCAGTCCTGGGGCGTCCTCTTTGCTTCCTGGCAAATCCATCTTGGAATTTTCTTAAATAAAGATTATTCTCTACCTAAAAGAAATTCTACCAGTAACTTCAAAATAATTATTTGTTCTCACTTATTACATATATGATACACAGATGTAAAGAAAAAAATGAAATTATTTCTGAGTGACGGGTTTAGAAATTTATTTTCTTTTGATTAATTTATATTTTCTAATTTTTTCCTAATAAACATTGATTGCCTTCTAATAAAAAAAGAGTATTTTTATGGTGTGTGTATGTTTGTGAGTGTGTGTGTGTGTGTGTGTGTGTTCCTTGAATAATTCCTGTAAATTCTTATTTTAACACTAAGATGAATGGGGGGAGGCAGAATACAAAATCATTTGGTTATCAATTTTCTGGTCACTCCAAGAACGCATGGCAATCTCCCCTTTGTCTTAAGAAGTTTCTCTTCCATTTTGCCTTAGAAACTTTACTTGGCATTGACTGGCAAAATTCCTTAGAATCTAGAGTTCTTAGAGGTTTCACTTTACTCCAGTCAAACACCACAGGCTCCTCCAGGTCACGGTGCCTCAGGCAAATCTGATTAATGTCCTTTCAACTCCTCCCATGGCTACTGGTTAATGTCAAAAAAATGGAAATATGGAAATTATTCAAGGAAAATATTTTTGCTGATTTTCTCCATTAAATTATCTGAAGAAGAATACTTTAATTTTTAAAAATGGTAGTTAATTCTTTGATTTTCATTTTCATCTCATTTCCATGATCTGAAATTTAATCCTCAAGGTGCATAAGAAGGTTTCCCCATCTATGAAAACTCGGGTTGAGAGAATTGCTCAACTGAAAAAAAATAAATACCCTAAAATGAGCAATGTGGGTAAATGCACTTATAAAATCTAAAGCTCTAAATAAACATAAGGTATTATCACTACATTGTAGTAGATCTAATATTCATTTGTACTTAGTATACATGAGTTTTCTAAGAAAGGTTATTACTCACAAACTTCTATTTATTTTAATATCATCCTTCAGCATAATGAGTTTGTTATTGATTGCCTTTAGTATTGGAATAATAAAGACTTGCATCCATATTTTTAACCTGAAATAAATTAATTGCAATCTCTCTTAATTGTTACTTGTAACCCACATTAGTTTTCAAAGTGGATTCTAAAATAGCAAATGCATAAATCCAAATTGTTTTCTTGAAGGTAAAAACAAAGTACGATTTATACAGATTTATAAACATTTTAGCGGGTGTTTGGCACAACTTTATTATCACTGTAATATTCCCCTATATATAGGTAACCATATCCCAGCACTGAGTGTTTTGTCAGATAATGGAGGACTAGTCGTTGAATTGAAAAGAGCTGGAGTACAACATTAGATTACAACTTTTATACACAGGAGAAGTACATCATAGCAATGCCTTTTCTTCCTTTTATCTGCTTTCCCTTTCCCTTCAGGCAAAAATATAAATGAAAAATGCCTTCTACCTTCAATCAAATATCAAAGATAAAATGTTGCCTGCTTGCTTGAATGCTTACAATGGAGGTATAACAAATGTTAATCTATTTCTGCCACCAACAGAGAGGAAAGCCTGGAAAGGGGAGAAGGGGATTAGAAGATTTTTTCCTTGGTGGCGTTTTTTTTGAGACTTCAAAATGCTCTTAGAAGCTACTTAACAACAAATCAGTTGATCCCATTGTTGTGGCTCAGAATTCTGCTTCACTATATTGCAGCTGAGTGAGGAGGCAAAGGTGCTGGAGTGGCATTAATGCATTGCCCATGGATATTTCCAAAAACTTTTCATTATAGCACTTTAAAGAAGTCTTATGAAAATCCTTCAGACTACCACAAGACCTCCAGTGCCAGGCCCACCGTGGACAATCTGGGAAAGCTTGGTTTCTGGAAGACCTTTTGGTTATTTAGTGATTTTTACAACCCATCTGGCATTCAGTTAGAGTCTCTTGGGTTAATTAAACAGTGGTAATTAACTGAGTATTGGGCCTCAGTGGAGTGGTTGTGTTGGTTATTTTCAAGTTACCATGATGATAGCTTTAAATCTCTCAGGGAATCTTATGCAATTTCTTTCTAGTCCTTGGGAATAGCAGAGCTGATTTCCCAGAGAATTTTGGTGGCTTGTTTACATGAATAAAGATAAAAACTAATATAGATGAAGTAGATAAGCCAATTGGCTACTTGTAATTCAAGCTTTCCCAGATTGTCCATGAATTCATGGTATAAGAATTCATGGTATAAAAAATCCTGAATATAGTGAATGGAGAAGAAATATGTTGAGGTTTCATCTATAGAGCAAATGCTAAACAGAAGAAAAATGCAGTTGTTGGAATAATTCAGGTCAAATCAATATTGGAGGAAGACTAAACAAAGAAAGGGAAAATGGAAAAGAGACAATGGGGAAAGGTGAGGAACGAAGCATATGGAAAATTGGTTTTGACTCTTAAAAGATGAAGAGTAACATAACATATTAAGGTCATATGGAAAGGGCATGGATCAGGAAGATTCATCCTGGTTTGGAGAGTCATGACTGAATTACCAGTGAAGAATTTGGAAGATAAAATCCAAGTCTGATTTATTCCTGCAGAGAACAAATTAGATTACAGAGTGAAGAGCCAGAAAGAATGAAAGGCCTCAAGGTAGAATTTGGGTCTGTTCTCTTGTCCAAACTACTGTTCTATAGCAAGCAGAGAAATAGAATCATGTAGTTAGGACTTATAATGCCCATGAAGGATAGCTCACCTTTTTGTAAGGTCAGGGGAACCCCCATCTGTATTGAGGCTCAATCATCATGAAGTAGATACAAACCCATATCCAGAAGTGGCCTACCCACTAGTTCCATGGTCTGTCTGATAGCAGATTCTCAGTAAACAGAAGAGCTATTTCTCCTTAGGAGCAGTAACCAAGGGGAGAGAGAGAAAGAAATTGTTCCCTTTAGTTGAGAGAGGAGCCAAAGTCTCCTCTGAATCTGGGTCTGAGGTTACTGGGTCTGAGGCAGCAATGTGGGAGAAGGGATGGGGAGAATGCCTTCTACACACACTCCCACCATAGAGAGAAGTAGAAAACAGAGCATAGTTGGGAGGTGGAAGAGACAATGATCTGGGCTTGGATTTTTCTCCATAGTGGACCAATTCTCTGACAAGACCAAATAAGAAAAAGAACTAATATACAACTTAGTCATATGAGACATGAAAATATATATAAATTATGAATATATTACAAATTTAAAGCCTCTTAAGAGATTACTTGAAGAACTGGGAATCAACAAATGAACAAGACAAACAAACAAACAAAAATCATAAACACAGACAACAGTTTAGTAGTTACCAGAGGGAAAGAGGGGAGGGAAGTGATAGAAGAGGGTAAAGGGGGTCAAATATATGGTCATAGAAGGAGAACTGACTCTGGGTAGTGAACATACAATGTAATATATAGGTCATGTATTATAGAAATGTACACTTGAAACCCATATAATTTTACTAACCAATGTCACCCCAATAAATTTAATAAAGATTATAAAAAGAGAGTACTTGAACAACTTTGAGGCCAAAAAATTTGAAACAGTAATACATACATTTAAACAAACAAACAAACTTAAATGACCAACTCTCTCATAAAAAATATAGAAAACCTGAATAGACTCATGATTATTAAAAATGTTGAATCAGTAATTAAAAACATATACTCTCCCTCACCTCCAAAAAATGGGGCCACAGAGATTATACAGGTAGATGCCAAAACTGCAAGGAACAAATACTTTCCTAACTCATACAGACATTACCAACCATATAGAAGGGGGAAAACTTCCTCATTACATGAGGCTAAGGGAACCTTAGTGCGCAAACTGGAGAAGGATAGTACAAGAAGAGAAACTTATAGGCTGAGCTTATTTATGAACATAGATGTAAAAGTTTTAAACAGTTTATTAACAACCAAATGCAGTGAATTATTTGAAAACAGGGAAAGTTCCAAAATGGCGGAGTAGATTAACACTGTGCCTGCTTCCTTCTGTGAACACATTAAAATTACAACTAAATTATAGAACAATCAACCTGGAGAACCATCAGAAGTCTGGCTGAACAGAAGTTTTATAACAAAAAATATAAAGAAGCAGCCACATCAAGACTGACAGGAGGGGTGGAAACAAAATGGCTGGCCCTAAACCTCCATGAGGCAGTTGAGAATTGAGAGGGATATCTCAGCCATGGAAAAGCAAGAGACCCAAGACCCACAGCAGCCTCCCCAACCCAGAATACTGGTGCCAGGAAGAGGCACAATATTTGTGGAAAACGGGGGGATTCCAAACATCTGGGTGAAACAAAAGGCTGCAAGAAACCCAGATGTCCTCTTAAATAACCCACACACAGACTCTGTCATTCACAGGCACTCACCTTGGGCTCTGACTAAAAGATAGTAACTGGGAGGGTGTCAGAGCAAGGGTTGGAGGACAGTTGCCATTTTTCCCTGTGTGGGGTCCTTCTCCCATGCAGCCAGGTTCCATCTTTCCTGTGTTGAGCCCACCCTACAGGCCAAATCTGAATCTGATTGGCCTGGGTAGCTCCACAGCTCCACCTTGCTGACTCCCTGAAACTCTGCCCCACCCAACTCACCCAACACCAGAGGCACTTTCTCAGATAGCAGCCAGCCCCACCTGTATGGCACTCTTCCTTGAAAAACTATCGAAGCCACAGGACCCAACTGGGCGGCAGCTGGCCACAGTGTGCTCTGAGACTTTTGCTGAGTAGCTCCAGGCTCAGGACTGGCACCAAACCAGAGTCTACATTAACATAGTGACCACAATTCTTCCCACTCTAGTGACTCCCTAAGATCCTGCTTCACCCCACTCATGTACTACACAAGGTTTTATTATGGGCTGAAACTTAAAGGAGCTGGCAGGTGGCAGCAAGCCTTGGAGTGTCCTGGCTTTTGTGGAGCTATCCCAGGCCTGGTACTGGTGGCAGCCATCCTCATTTCTCAGTGTGTCCTCTCTGACACATTTCCAGGGTTGACACAGGCAGTGAACAACTGTGGATCGCTTTCTAGCTCCTACGAGGTACTCCCCAACTGGTCACAAGCTGTGGCTGACTTGGGCCTACACCAGAACCCATCCCAAGAGGTCAAAGAACCAACATATTTGGAGATTGCCTTCAGACTACAGCAGAACACCTCCCAATTAGCCCCATTAAGGTACACACAAATGGTGGTCTCAACAGGCACCAGAGCCTGCTGGGATAAATCCCACTCAGTGGAGTAGGTCCTCTGCCAAAGCAGCCTATAAGCTGTGGACATGGCCAAACCCCACAGACAGCCTGAGGGTCAATCCCAACCATCTATGTGCCAACAGCAATCAAGGCTCAACTATAACAGCAGGGCACACACAACCCACACAAGGGACACTGCTGCACACCTGCAGCAGGTGACCAGATAGAGAGTGCCAGAACCCACAGGGCACATATTACATAAGGTCAACTGGCCAAGACTGGGAGACATAGCAGATCTACCTAATACATAAAAACAAATACAGAGAGGCAGCCAAAATAAGGAAACAAAGAAATATGTCCCAAATGAAAGAACAAGAGAAATATCAAGAAAAAGAACTAAATGAGATGGAGGTGAGCAACTTACCAGATACAGCGTTCAAAACAATGTTTATAAAGATGCTCAAGGAACTTAGTGAGAACTTCAACGAAGAGATTGCAAGCATGAAAAACGGCATAGAAACCATAAAAAAAAAAAAACAGTCAGAGGTAAAGAATACAATAACTGAAATGAAGAATTTACTAGAAAGAATCACCAGCAGACTAGATGAAGCAGAGGATCTAATCAGTGATGTGGAAGACAAGGTAACAGAAAACACCCAATCAGAACAGCAAAAAAAAAAAGAATCCAAAAGAAAAGGAGGATAGTTTAAGAAACTATGGGACAACACAAAGCGTAACAACATTCACCGTATAGGGGTACCGGAAGGAGAAGAGGGAAAGCAAGGGATTGAGAACATATTTGAAGAATTTATGACTGAAAACTTTCCTAGGCTGGTGAAGGAAATAGATATACAAGTCCAGGAAGCAGAGAGAGTTCCAAACAAGATGAACCCAAACAGGCCCACAACAATACACATCATAATTAAAATGGCAAAGGTTAAAGACAAAGAGATGATCATAAAAGCAGCAAGAGAAAAGCAACTAGTAACTTATAAGGGATCTCTCATAAGACTGTCAGCTGATTTCTCAACAGAAACTTCATAGACCAGAAGGGATTGTCACAAAATATTCAATGTGATGAAAAGTAAGAGCCTACAACCACCCAGCAAGGCTATAATTTAAAATTGAGGGACAGATAAACAGCTTCCCAAACAAGAAAAAGCTAAAGGAGTTCATCACCACCAAACCAGTATTACAAAGAATGTTAGACGAACTTCTTTAAGATGGAAAAAAAAATCATAATTATGAATAATAAAATGGCAACAACTACATGTCTATTAACGATTACTTTCAACGTAAATGGATTAAATACTCCACTCAAAAACATAAGGTGGCTGAATTGACGAGAAAACAAAACACTTATATTGTCTATTAACAATTACTTTCAATGTAAATGGATTAAATACTCCACTCAAAAACATAAGGTGGCTGAATTGATGAGAAAACAAAACACTTATATATGCTGCCTACAAGAGAATCACTTTGGATTGGAAGACACACACACACACAGAATAAAGCGATTGAAAAAGATATTTCATGAAAATGGAAACAAAAGCAAAAAAAGCCTGGGTAGCAATACTTACAAGTATACCAGACAAAATAGACTTTAAAAGAAAGGCTATAACAAGAGACAATGATGGACCCAGTAATACAACTTCAGGGTATTTATCTAAAGACACCCAAACAAAACACTACTTCAACGGGACATGAGCATCCATATGTTCACTACAGCGTTGTTTACAATAGCCAAGAGGTGGAGGCAGCCTGGGTGTCTGTCGATGGAAGAAAGGAAGAAAGGATAAAGAGGACATTATATATATATATATATATATATATATATATATATATATATATATATATATATATATATATATATATATATATATAAATGGAATACTGTTCTGCCATGGAAGGGAATGGGTTCTTGCCATCTTCAGTGGCTTGGATGGAACTGGATGGTACTGTGCTGAATGAAGTGTAAGTCACAGAAAGATAGATGCATAGTGAATTTGCTTACATGTGGAATCTAAGAACAAAAATAACAAACAAAACAGAAACAAACTCATAGATACAAAGAACATATTGATGGTTGCCAGATGGGAGTGGGGTTGGGAGTAAGTGAAAAAGGGGAAGGGATTAAGAAGTACAAATTGGTTATTACATAGTAATGATGAGGATATAGGATATAGCATAAGGAATATAGTCAATAACATTGTAATAACTATGTATGGTGTCAGATGGATACTAGATTAGTTGAGGTGATAGACTGGTGGGTAGAGTGAAAAAGGTGAAGAGATTAAGAAGTACAAATCAGTAGTTACAAAATAGCCATGGGGATGTAAAGTATAGTCAATAATAATATAGTAGTAACTATTAACATGTATTACATAATTCTTATACATAAATCTATATTGAGCCAGCTGAGTACTAGGTTTGTCGGGGGATCACTTCTTAAATTATACAAATGTCTAAACCCTATGTTGTACATCCAAAATTAATATAAAAAAAAATACTGCATGCCAATTATAATTGAAAAATTTGAAATGCAGGGAAAAGGTGAAGGGGACTAAGAGGTCCAAATGTCCAGTATAAAACAAATAAGTCGGGGATGCCGGTTAGCTCAGTTGGTTAGAATGCAGTACCGATAACACCAAGGTTACCGGTTTGATTCCCACATGGGCCAGTGAGCTGCGCCCTCCACAACTAGATTGAAAACAACAACTTGACTTGGAGCTGATGAGTCCTGGAAAAACACACTGTTCCCCATGTTCCCCAATAAAAATGTAAAAAATAATAAAAATAAAAATAAGTCATGGCAATGTAATGTACAGCATAGGGAGTATAGTCAATAATATTGTGATAGCATGGTATAGTGTCAGATGGTTGCTGGACTTATCGTGGTGATTGCTTCTTTAGGTATATAAATGTTGAATAACGATGGTGTACCCCTGAAACTAATATAATATTGTATGTTAGCTACATTTTAATAAAAATCTTAAAATAAATTTTAAAAAATAAAAATAAATACCCCATGATAAGTTAAGGCTTATTTCAGAAATGCAAGGAGAATTTAATATTAGAAAATCAATAAAAGTAATTCATAACCTTAATAGATAAAAGGAGAAAACCTATGTGACAATCTCAAAAGATGTAGAAAAAGAAGAGATGAAATTCAACATTCACTCTAGTAAAACCTCTCAGCAATCAGGACTGAAGAGGAACTTTCTTTACTTGATAAAGGGTATCTACAAAAAACTTCAACAAATATTATGCTGAATAGTGAAATGTTCAAAGCATTCTATTTTAAGGAATTTGGATGCCCTTTAGCACCATTTGTAGTCAGTATTTTTCTAGATGTCCTAGCTAAAGCAAAAAGACTAGGTGTGTAGGGAAGATGGGCTCGGGGTGGGGGGGTGGAGATGTAAAGATTGAACAGGGAGAATCAAAACTGTCATTATTCACAGATAATATGATTGTCTACATGGAAAGAAATCTATGAGATTATGTAAAGAAACAATTCAAAGCAATAAGAACTTGGTGGATACAAAATAATATACAAAAACCAATAATATTGCTGTACACCAGCAACATCCAATTATAAAATATAATTTAAAAATCCTATCAGCCACAGTAGCAATAAAAATATAAGGTATGTAAGAATATAGCCGATAAAAGCTGTTCGTTAATAATATGGAAACAATATAAAATTTTATTGAAGGGTGTAAATTTTTAAAAACTGAAAAAATGGAAAATGCTGTATGTTCATGGATAAGAAAGACTCAATATTTTAAAGAGTAATTCTTTCCAAATTAATCTATAAAGTCAATGCATTCCAGTCAAATCTTCACAGAAGGTGTTTCATAAACCTCCTCAAGCTGATGCTAAAATTCCCTTAGAACAACAAAGGGCAAAGAAGAACAAGGACAATTTTAAAGAAAATAAATGAAGGGGAATGCACTCTAGAAGATATCAATATTTATTACAACAGTCCTCCATCTGCAGACACCCAGTGCATACCTGAAAACTATGATAGTACCAAACCCTATATATACTGTGCTTTTTCATATATATACACACCTATGATAAAGTTTAATTTATAAATTAGGCACAGTAAGAGATTAACAACAACTAATAATAAAATAAACAATTATAACAATATACTGCAATAAACTTATGCAAATGTGATCTCTCTCAGTAAACGAGCACAATTTTTTTTCCTTCTTCACAATTTCACAGATAGAAAATTCTTTCTTACCGTAGATCTTAGCAACCTAAGCATATGATTTTTTTTTCTTTCCTTATTAAGTAGAGAATGTTCACCTTTTCAGGAAGCACTTTACGGCTTCTGTTTGGCATATCCGAATTGCCAGCCTCACTACTTTTGCACACTGGCGACATTATGAAGTAAAATAAGGGTGACCTGAACACAAGCACTGTGATACCATGACAGTTAATCTGATAAGCTAGAGGGCTACTAAGTGACTAATGGGCTGGAGCATCTACAGTGTGGAAACATTAGACTGAGGGATGATTCACATCCCAAGCAGGACAGCGTGAAATTTCATCACATTGCTCAGAACAGTGCACAATTTAAAACTCATGAATTGTTTCTTTCTGGAATTTCTCATTTAATATTTTAGGACAACAGTTGACTCCAGGTAACTAAAACCATGGAAAGCAAAACGTCGAATAAGGAGGGACTACTGTAAAGTCATATCATAGGTCAAGGTGACACAATAGACAATTGGAACAGAATAGAGAGCCTGGAAACAGACCCAGGTCTATGTATTGCCATTTAGCATGTGACAAAAGAGGCTTTAAAAATTAGTGGGGAAAGTATGATCTATTTTACAACAATATAAATAAAAGATGTTTTTAAATGGTAAATTTACTAACACAGACTGCTGGCAAGTGGGAAATGGAAACTCACAAGCGCCCTCACAGGAGGGCAAATACCTAGTAAATTTGAAAGTGGTGCACACACTCTCAACTTGGAAGTTCCACCTTGATTATCTACCCTAGAGAAACTTTGGCACATGCATACAAGGAGAGATGTATAAAAATATCCATTGCATTATTTGTGAAAGGAAACAACTGAAAAAAACGTGCTCTTCAGAATGGATTATAAAATGTAGTTTATTCATAAAATAGCATACTTTAAGCCATTACAATAAACTAAATTGAAAGAATGTTGATGGAAAAAACAAAATTGCGAACTGACTCATACAATATATGCAGGTTTGTCATTTATGTAATTTTTTAAACACACAAAACAATTCTACATGTTAACAAAAAAATTTTAAAGCAAGCGTGGGAATGATACGTACCTCAGGATTTTCTTTTTTTTCCTTGAGTGGTCTGAGATAAAAACATATTGAGAACCTCTGGTAAATTTGGGTGATCGTACATGAATACCTGGTAAATTATTTTCTGTACTTTTTCATATGTCTGAAATGGGTGAGATTGAACCACTGAAGAGGTAAAAGTTAAGAATTGTCTATAAAGATGTAACTAAGAAGGTCTGAGAAGACCTAAGTTCAATCACGGTGAAATGTATGAGAACACGGGTGTGGAGGGACAGAATGGAAGCATAACTAAGTGAATTAAGGGTTAGAGAGAGGGGAAAAAGACAGTAGGAATGTGGCTGGGTCCTGCTGTCCTATGCAGAGAAGAAAAGCACAGAGCTCTACCCTTTCTTCTAGAAAAAAGATAATTAATTGGCCATCACCTTATGCACCTTCACAAACTCATAAACTACTCTACCAAGATTGTTTACCTCCATTTTCTCAATTCCATGTTTAGTTAGCCACCTCTGGTATTAATCCAACTTCCCAGGTACCCTAACACTCTGCTATGTGTAGTCTGAACAGCATTCACTGGAAAGGAAGATTCCTGACATTGAGAGCATGATGAAGCAATTACAACATGGCCTTTGGATTAGGATCCAGAAACAACCAAGCTCAGATTCTCTCTACCAGTAGCTGCCTGACAATGGGCAAGTTAACTAACCTCTCTGGGCCTCAGTTTCTTCATCTCCAAAATGGGCACAGTAAGAATATTTGCTTCGTTGGGTATTTTAAAGTTTAAATAATGTGATGTGTGAAAACAGGTTAGCACATCACCTGCTATATAGTAGATGTTGAATGGACCAGCAACGTCAGCATCACCTGGGAACTTGCTAGAAATAAAAACTCTCAGCCCCACCCCAGGCCAACTGAATCAGGAACTCTAGGGGTGGGATCCAGGAATGTGTTTGTGTGTGTGTGTGTGTGCATTTAAACAAGCCCTCCAGATCATTCTGATATGAATTTGAGAGCTAGTGAGTTCAAATAATCAGGATTTCCCCAAAAAATGAGGTCAATTAGCCTTCCCTAAAGTACATGAGCTGCATGGAAGAAAAGTGAATACTTGAACAAAATTAACCTGCTTTTAGGAAAGAAGGGGGAGTGCTAAATGTGCGCTAAATGTTAGCCAAATGTGTGCTAACAGTCCTTAAGTAAGTACTATAAACCAGCCTTGGGTTAACCATTTTGCATATATTATATAACAACCTACAAGGCAGGTGGTATTTTTACAGTTGTAATAGATGCAAAAATTGAAGCAGAGAGAGGTTTGTGCAACTTGCCCAAAATCATACAACTAACCAGTGAGCTTTGGTTCCCATCAAGCAGTTTGACTAGAGATTGCTTTCCAAACCACAATACCACATGGGTTTGTTTCTGTTTTCAAAGATTCTCTACTTGCAAAATGGTGGAGTAGCTCCAGATCCATGCTGACTTCACCCCATCAGAAGGAAGCCAGCTGTCTTAAGTACTATTTGCAGGTTGCCTCTCTCTAACTCACTTTACAGATGAAGAAACTGAGGCTAAGAGAAGCTAAAATACTTCCTGAAGCCACTGAATTAGTCAGCACCAGGATGAGAACTTGAAACCCAGTTCTCTAAGAACAAAATTTATGGTATCTGTTAATGAGAGATTTTAGCATAAGAGATCTTAGCATGAGAGATTTACTCCCTTATTTCCATTCATTTAGTTTGTTGGTAAATCTGGAGTTTTTAAACAATTGAGCTCCTACTGTTTTTCCCCGAAAATAAGACCTAGCCAGACAATCAGCTCTAATGCGTCTTTTGGAGCAAAAATTAATACAAGACCCGGTATATATTATATCATATTATATTATATTATATCATATCATATCATATCATATCATATCATATCATATCATATTATATTATATTATATTATATTATATTATATTATATTACATTATATTAAAGACCAAATATTACATGATAGTAAAATAAGAGCGGGTCTAATATTAATTTTTACTCCAAAAGACGCATTAGAGCTGATTGTCCAGCTAGGTCTCATTTTCGGGGAAACATGGTAGCAGCTTCTTGACTGCAATACAAAGTGCTAAAAAGAAAAGATCCTAAATGAGCAGTTTCACTTAGAGAGGAAAGGTCCCCTTTTACTTTCATAAGCCCTCTAAAAATTGCCGCCTGTGCTGCAAGCTGTAGCTGTTCCATTCTCATATTTGACTCCACAGGGACTAACTTTGGTTTCCTTTTTAAAAAATTGGAAATCAATGTCAAATCAGGTGATGGAGAAAGCCAATGAAGTTCTTTTGTTCATATTCCCTTGCTATGGGGCAGAAACGCACTTCTCTTCACCAGCATTGATCTGATAGCAGACAATTGTCTGTTTCTTATGTTGGCATAAGTACTCTTAGCCTGGCATAGGCTGGACTTGCTTTGAACTAGAAAAAAGAAATCAATATTTCTTTCTATAAAACTTTTATTTGGGACAGTATTCAGAAGGTTTCTATTTCGGCTGCTTTGGTCAAAATGACTGAAAGATTCAGTATGAGACATCCACTCTGTTTTCTGTAAGTTGCTGCCCTTAAACTCCTAAGTTGACCAAAGAGTGGGGAACAGTCATCCAAATAAAGTGTCAGCAGAATAACTGCATCTTCTCAAATTATCACCCTCTTCAATTTAGGCACCTAATTTACCATTGGATAGATTTCTAGCTTTATGACAGTCTTTCATCTTTTCTCCCTCTTGAAATAGATTCAATGATGGCTTCCCAGTCTTCACCCTCCCTTGCCATGCCTTCATCATGCCAGAATGCATTTCCTGCCCTTAAAGTTAGTTTCCACCACGAGGCTTGCTTTCATTGGTGGCAGGAGGAAAGCAACAGCCCAAAGCCTAGACACAAATATTTCTGTTTGCCTTCTTGCTGCTCTGCTATTGCCACAGGAAGAACTTGCTGCTCTAGATGGAGCTGGGTGGCTGCTCCATCTGCTCCAGGGGGAATGAGAGACATATGGCTGATGTAGCCTAGACCTGCAATGAGAAGCAGAGCCACCTCAGAGACCGCAACTTGGCAGTAGACACCCAGCTGAGCCCAGCCCAGATGTGCTGAATCCCACCTCACCTGCACACCCATGAGCTAAACAGGTGCTGCGCCTGCTGTTGTATGCTACTAAGACTGTATGCTGCATTGATGTAACAGCACTTAACTAAAACATTCTTTTTAAAGACTATTAGACAATTCCACACCTAAAATGACCCTGTTAAAAAATGTGATTGCACAGTTCCTCCGAGAAGGGGCTAATATCCAAAATATACAAGGAACTCATGAAACTCAACAACAAAAAACAAACAACCCAATTGAAAAATGGGCAGAGGACCTGAAGAGACATTTCTCCAAAGAGGATTTACAAATGGCAAATAGATGTATGAAAAAATGTTCAACATCGCTAATCATCAGAGAAATGCAAATAAAAACCACAATGAGATATCACCTCACTCCAGTCAGAATGGCTTTCATCAACAAGACAAATAGCAACAAGTGTTGGAGAGGCTGTGGAGAAAAAGGAACCCTCATACACTGTTGGTGGGAATGCAGACTGGTGCAGCCGCTATGGAAGGCAGTGTGGAGGTTCCTCAAGAAATTACGAATAGAATTACCATATCACCCAGCAATCGCTCTCCTGGGTATCTACCCAAAAAATCTGAAAGCATTTCTCTATAGAGACACGTGTACTCCAATGTTCATTACAGCTTTGTTCACGGTGGCCAAGACATGGAAACAACCAAAATGTCCTTCGATAGATGACTGGATAAAGAAGTTGTGGCATATATACACAATGGAATACTATTTGGCGTTAAGGAAAGATGATATAGGAACATTTGTGACAACATGGATGGATCTTGAGAGTATAATGCTAAGTGAAATAAGTCAGACAGAAAAAGCAGAGAACCCTATGATTTCACTGATATGTGGCATATAAACCAAAAACAAGACAAACAAATGAGAAACAAAAACTCATAGACACAGACAATAGTTTAGTGGTTACCAGAGGGTAAGGGGGTGGGGGGTGGGTGATGAGGGTAAAGGGGATCAAATATATGGTGATGGAAGGAGAACTGACTCTGGGTGGTGAACACACAATGGGATTTATAGACGATGTAATACAGAATTGTACACCTGAAATTATGTAATTTCATTAACAATTGTCACCCCAATAAATAAATTTAAAAAAAAAGTGATTGCTTTTGGCATACACATACAAAACACGGTCAGATTCATGAATTTATCCCCTCAGGAGGCTATACATTTACTCTTTTGATACTGCCTCTTTCCAAAATAGTTTGGGGAAATGCTTTTAAGAATTGCTTTCTTAATCTATAGCACAGATTTTGGATTATCCTCAGTAATAATAAATCTACATACTCTGAAAAAACTTTTATTTTTTTTATGCTAAAAGACATTGGGGGTATTTAGATTCTTAAGGATCAACCAGAATTATTTTAATTTTTATTCAGGAAAAATAATATAAATATAGTTTAGAAAATTAAAATAAAATGTTTCAAACTCATGACCATAACTTAATTGTTTGGGTGTATTCAATGATTTTTTTCTCAAACACATGTGTTTGAGAAAAGTTAGAAGCAGCCTGAATCCCTGGTGCTTAGAGCCACCGTGCAGACTGCACTGTCCATCACCAGACTTTAATGGCAGAGAAAGGAAAAACTCCTCTCTTTCTGAACTAATGTCTTTGTGTCTCTATTTGTCACAGCCAATCCTAATTCCAACTGATAGGAGAGGGAATTGGACTTTACCCAGAAGCCAATCTGATTTAGGGTCAAAGAATAGGATGACCTAAGCTGACACCTGGGTCATAACTATTTTCAAGATGAGAAAACAGAGGGTTAAAGAGATTAAGCGACCTGCCCAAAGCTAGATTTGTGGCAGAACTAAATTTGGGCCAAGGTCTGCTGGCTTAAACCCCATATTCTAACTTATTCCTTCTCTCCTGATTTCTGTCTCTCCCTTGGATCTGACACAAATACTGCTTTTTGAATATTGAACTTGCCTCCATTCTCAGCTAGTCTGCACTCTCACTCTTGCCTCTTTCACTGGTGGTTAGCCCCCAGACCCTGGAGAAAACTGACGATTTCCCCATTGCAGCTGAGGCTAGCTTCCTTGACTCTCTCCCAGAATAATATGACCAGTATCCCTGCTGGAGCTCCCTAGCAGCTGGGAATTAGACATTAATTCAGCCATACTTTCCATAAAACTTTTATTAAAGTTAGGCACAAATGCATTTTCTCCTTTAAGTCAAGTCACAGTGAGATTCAAGAAGGATTTCTAAAAATATGAGTCTAATACATTCAAATCAGTTATTAAATGAAACTAGAAGTGTTTAGGATATGTTCTTTAACTTCCTAAGATTGATATCAGGGGAAAACATGCCCTTTCAAAAAATATTCTAGAATGCCACTGTGGGAGAAAGAATGCTAAGCTAGCCTGACCCTTTTGGCATTTCTTTGGATAAAGTCTAATAAATTCATTCTTAAAATAATTTTGTTCTATTATGAAAATAGTTCCTGTTCATTACAGAATAATGACAAAATAAAGAAGGATTATAACTCAATAAGAATCATTGTTAAAATTTTGGTATTTTCAACTTGAGTCTCTGCTTTATTTTTTTTAAATCCTTGCAATCAGATGGCATATAAAAAACTTATATAGTGATTGTTAAAAAAAAAACTATTTTTATTTTTCAAGTTATGACTACAGATTGCAAAAAAAATTTAGAAAACAGGAAGAAATATGAGCAAGTAAAATCACCCAGAATGTCAATGCCCAGAGAAAATTAATGAAAAACATTTTCGTGTTTGTCCCAGCCGCCTCCTGTTATATATTTTTTACATGATTAAAATTTAACTGTAGGGGCTATATTTTTAAGTAAATTCAACACAGAAACATGTTCTATATAGAAATTGTTGTAAAGAGTCTTCCCTTGGAAACCCAATGTCTAAGGTAATTAATATGAATTTTAAAGGAGCAGAACATCATCACTCATGTTCTTTGGCAAAGAAAATGGCTAATATATTGTTCTTTGCAACTCTGATTTTGTGGAAGGAAAACAATATAACTTGTTTAGTAATTTTTCTGGCACAGTATCCCCAGCATGTAAATAGTTTTGTCATTGTTAGTAAGTGCTTGTAGAATAACACCAATTATTGTTTCAAGTGGTTTTCAAACATGGTAACAATGTCCATCTGAATTAGGGTGGGAAGTATGTGGCAAAAAAAACACATTTTCTGGCAATGGAAAAAGAGCAAAATCAAAAAATAAATTGCTGAGAGACTCACTGTCTTTGTTCGGGCTGCTATAACAAAATACCATAGACTGGGTGGCTTAAACAACATTTATTTCTCACAGTTCTGGAGGCTGAAAGTCCAAGATCAAGGTTCTGGCAGATTCAGTGTCTGGTGAGAGCCCGCTTCCTGGTTCATAGATGGCCATCTTCTCTCTATAAGTTCACATGGTGGAGGAGGCAAGGAAGAGCTTTATGGGGTCCCTTTTACAAGGGTGTTAATTCCATTCACGGGAGCTCCTCTCATGATCTCATCACCTCCCAAAGGCCCCACCTCCTAATACCATCACATTAGGGATTAGGTTTCAACATATGAATTTTGGGGAGACACATTCAGCCTATAACACCCACTTTTTTCCTTTTCATCTTTTCTCCTCATAGTATCTACTAATATGTATGCTGTGTTTGTTTACAGAGGACATGAATTCTTGGTATATCTGTGTTTTCTCCTCATTTCCTGTTTCCACAGCTTTCTAGGGACTGCCTCCTCTGCCTTCTATGACCATAGATGAGGGAGGCAGTAACTCACATTGTGGACCCACAGAGAGGTGCAGCTGAAACCCCGGCACAAGGATCCTTAGCATTGCACATTCTGGAATTACATTTGTAATAAAATGAGTCCAAAAAAGGCCACGTGACTACTGCCTGCCCTGTAGGGTCAACCCATTATAACCACAATGCATATAAGCCATACATTACCTCAGAGCAGTACTGTGTTTAAAGAAGCAAAGCCCAGGAGCTTCTAATCTTAACTCTTGTCTCCATCAAATATTAAAGGGTATCCACAAGAACTCATTAAAACTCCCAGAAATACCTCTTTCCACCTCTCCAAAAGATCCCCCTCTCTCATCTATTCCACTCATCCCTACTAGCCTGGTGCCTCAGTGGCTGCTCTCTTTTTGGCCTCAAGAAACAAGCTGTTGGCACTCCTATCTCCCACTAGACTCCAGGGGAGTTGTCATTCTTCTAGGCTTCTGACCATTATTCTCATGAAAATCCTCCTAGAGTTTCTGGTCTTTTCTTGGAAGGAGAAGGGGAGGGGAGCTAAGACAGCAAAGGGCAAGTGAAAGAAATCTGTGATTTTCATCCGGTCACATAATATGATCCAAGCTTGAGTGATCTAGCAGGAATGAAATGGTGGTGGGTGGTATACAGAGAGAAAAACCAATGAGACTGGAGCTCAAAGCATCGCCACTCCAGGGACACAGAAGAGTGCAAAGCAATCTTCTAAGACATAGCCATCCTTCTCAAGTTCCAAAACTCTTGCACAAGAGTATGAATTGGGGCGTATTGGGGAACAAGCGCATTTCACACACAAAGTTCACACAGAGAGTATGTGAGGATATATATCACACAGGAGACAGCACTCACAGCCTCCACCAACCCTCCATATAGCCACTTACTCCTCAGCTGCCACCAGCCACCACCACCAGCACCAACTGCACCACCACCTTGGTGCAAGCTACAATTATTTTCCTTTCTAAAGAAATTTTTAAAATATGAAAACACAGGGAATAAAAACCCTACTGAGAATAGATCGTTATTAGAATACAGTTGTGTGCTTTAGAGTCTTTGTTATGATTTTATTTATGCTGAGTTGGTAAGACATTCACATGGCTCAAAATATAAAAGGTAAGAAAGGATATATAGTGAAAATCTCCCCCGATCCACTGTTGCCCAGACTTCCAGTTCTCTGCCCCCAGAGGCTACCATGTTTCAAATATCTTTAAATAAAAGAAATAAAGCATTATAGATATAGTTGAAGTCTCCTTGTTCCCATTCTCCTTCAATACTCCCTAGAGACTATTGTCATGAATTTGATGCATCCTTCTAATGCCTTTTTATGGTTTTTACATACATATGCATGAATTCATGGACAACAGAGAGCTCTGTACTGTGTGCTTTTTGGAATTCACATCAATGGTATCATACCTTTAAGCACTACCCAATGCTGCCAGTTCAGTCCTTTTAACTATTATTCTAGTGTATGACTGTACTATATTTTATTCATCCATTTTCCTATGGATAGATAGAAAATTCCGTCCTGTTTTTTAGTAATAGAAACAATGCTACTACTTTGGTATTTTCTAAATTAAAATAACGTTTAGGGCCATTTCTCCCCAGATGAATCTATAAATTCAAAATAATCAAAACCTAATAGGATATTTTATGAAAATTGATAAGCTAATTCTAAAGTCCTTCTGGAAGACAAAACAAACAAGAATTGGCAAATATTTCTTGAAAAGAGGCAGAGAAACTTGCACTTTAGTTTTATAATCTGCTTTTTTTTCATTTTTTAGCATATTACTCTGGGAGAGAAAGGATCAGATGGGCACCTCTAAGAAAGAAAACTTGGTTCTTTTCCTGGAGGTTGTTCTATCTAGTTGGGATACTGGAAAAGGTGCCTGAGAATGAAGCCAACACAGAAAGTTCCAAACAAGAAGAATCAAGAGACACTGAGCTAGACCCTGAAATACCACAGCTGGAGCCAGTCCTACCTCTGCACTTACTGTTATTTAGATAATAAGTGTCCTCAGCCATATACTTTACTTTAAAGGAATGGGGGAGGGGGGCAATTGTTCTATTTGTAGCCAAAGGGGTGCTAACTGATACAATGTCTTATAATGTCTGATTTAATCAATCTGGCACTGTTGAATTTTTAAGTGATTTTCAGTTTTTTTCACACACACACACACACACACACACACAAAAAAAAAAAAAAAAAATACTGCAAGGAATAGCCTTGTTGCTAAATCTCTATGCAAGTCTATGATTATTTTGTTAGGATAGATTCCTAAATAATTCCTACTCAAGTGGAATTACTCAACCCAGAATATTGAAACAAAAGGTTTGCTTGATAGAAAACCATGTAACAAATTTTAATCCAATAAAGAAAAATGGAAGCTAAAATAATCTCTGAGCCCTAACCGTGTACCCAATGTGTCCTGTTTCACTTACCATCTCAAAAGGGTCAGGATATCTTCCTACTGAGGACCCCAAGGCCTGCTGCTACTGCCAGTAGAGTAACAACAGTAAAATGATAACAGTTAAAATTTATTAAGCATTTATTCTGTGCAAAGGGTGTTAATCTATTATCTCATTTAATCTTCATAACTATCCTATTAAGAAGATGCTGTGATTATTCCCATGTTATATGTAAGAGAATGAGGGTTAGGGAGAGTTAGTAACTTGTCCAGGATCACGCTGCTACGTCAAGGAGCCAGATTCCAACCTGGCTCTTGTGGCTCACACACCTGCTTCTCTGACCTCTCCCAGAGTCTTTCCTGAAAGCTCTGCTTCCAGATCTTTCCACCCTGTTTTCTAGCTTTGTCATGTGTTCTTAAAAGGATATAAAAGAATAAATGCCAGAGTTGGCAGGAGACAAGTAAACAGATGTGTTCCCAGCAGCCTAACCTGCTCCCGTGGTTCCTCCAGAGGTGGAGGCTCATCTGGAAGAATGCCTTGGTCACAGTGGATCAGAGCAAGAAAAAATGTTTCCCAGTAACGTTCCTGTATCATCACCGTTATGATTCTTCGTTCTCTCTCAGAACTAAGACAAAACCCTTTGCAAGTGACACCAAAGGCCATGAACAAAGATCCCCTATTACGGACACTGTTATTGCTTCCCCAGCATATCTATTCCTCCCTTCCTCCTTCCCCCACCCTTCTCCTTTCCCCTGGAGATCCATGTGGTTCCAGGGAATGAGGCTTCCTCCAACCCCCAGCTTGAGGGGTATGGCTTGTGTCTTAAGGTAAGCCCTACCTGAAGTGAAGTGATTCAGAGGTGGGCTGTGACCTCAACTGGTCCAACTAGAGCAGCTCTTGACCAAAATAGCCTTAACATTCCCCTCAGCTTCATTAACCTTTAGACATGCTTCATGACTCTCTGCCCCTGACCTCCTTTTCTTGGAGCTTTTTCTTAGAGATTTTTTTTCTTGTTTCCTCCCTTTTCTTTGCTTTAAAAGACTTGCAATTCTAAATTCTTTCCCTGCCCCTTCAAGATGTAAATCTTCTACAACCCAGAAATGTCTTTCTGATAGACCTGGGCGCCATCTTTGAAATGTAATCATCAAGAAAGATAGAGCCCCTATCTCCCAAAAAGGTAGGAGTCTAACTTTGATCAGGGCCAGTTAGCAAACACAGATGATCAGGATCACATTGACCAACCTCCCTACTACCGTAATATCCTGCAGTGCTTTTCCACTAGCTCATCCCTGCACTTAAAACTTCTCCGGTCTTTTGTTTCAGCAGAATTGAGATCGGTCTCTCTCCCCTACTGCACTTTCTGTTTGACACTCTCAGCACTCTTCCTGGGACCACTAAGAAGAAGAACACTCTCCCACTAGATGGGAAGGAGGAAGCATAGGGTCATGGCGGCTGCTAATAGCCATCTAGGGATCTGGAGGCAAGCCAGTCCTGGAAAGAAGCTAATATCATCATGGATGGAAGACAAAACAAGACAGTGCAGGGAAGGGGTGTCTGATCCCTTGAGGACATCACTCATATACTGGACCAAGTCTTACCCCAAACCTGCTCTTCCTGTCAACTTCTCAAATACATGAGCTAATACATTCCCTTTGTTGTTTCAGCCAATGTTGGTTAAGGTTTTTGTTAACTGCAAGCAAAGTGTTCTGATCCCTCTCCTGTCTGGAGCATCTGAACACAGCGCTTGGACCACAATCCCCTAATAGCAAAGCTAACACTAACCTAGCACTTACTACCTGCCAGGAACTCTCCTAAACACTTCATGCATTTTGATTTATTTAACCCTCACAATAGCCCTATGAACCAGTTGTTTGTTTTGTTGTTGTTGTTGTTTCTTTTTTGTTTTGTTTTGTTTTGAGCCCATTTTAGAAATGAGGAAAGTAAGGCACAAAAACAGGTTTAGAAAACTCTGCCAAAGCTAGTAGGTGCCAAAGCCAAGATTCAAACCCAGTCAGACCCTCTGGCTCCCGATTTCTTGGTCTTAACCAAGCTGCCAACAGCTCACCCACAGCTGTCCTGGGTTTCCTTGTTATTGGACAGAAGAAGTTGGGAATGGGATGTGGACAGGTGACATGCAAATGTTTATTTCCACATTTTTTAGAGAACATGAAGATATACATGTCAGTTTTCATTATCCAAAATCCAATTGAGAATTCAACTATGTCACTCTCTCAAGTCACTAATGAAACTTCTTCTGCCAGGTTATTTCTCAGCTGCTGACAGCTGGTTATCTATGGCTGGGTAGATATTTTCATGTCTACTCATAATCCTGCATGTCAAGATCACTGAAAAATAAATGCCAGGGTTTTTTTCTTCATGTTCTACGGTAGCAGCTGCTTTGATTTTAGACACAAAGTCTAAAGTCTATCAGCCAGGTATTATGTGTGTAGGATTCAAGAGGTGTAAATTTATGTAAAATTTATTCACATAACATGGAAGTATTCTCAACTATTGTGCTATTTGAAGCAAAGCAGCCCAGGGATCCTTTTCGTTTTGCTGAGATGGCTCTGAAAGCTTCAACCTATGACACTAGGGTTTCAAACTATGCCTTTATCACCACGCCAAATACTCTTAAATTTTTCATTTAAAAAGAAAAGGTAAAACAAGAATGCTGCAAAAGTTCTCTTTGCAATTAGGAGCTTAAGATATTTTAGATTAATAATAATATTTGATGCAACTGAATGAGCACTATTTTTGTTATCTCTCCCTCTCATTGGCAGTTTTTTTTCTATTTATTAATTCAACCATGAAAAGGGTTCAAGAAGAAAAAAAATGGCAGAGAAGATAAACACTGTGCCTGCATCCTTCCATGAACATATTAAAATTACAACTGAATTATAGAACAATCAACCTGGAGAACCATCTGAAGTCTAGCCGAACAGAAGTTCTATAACTAAAAATGTAAAGAAGAGGTCATGTCAAGACTAATAGAAGGGGTGGAGAGACAAAATGGGCCCCAAACCTCCCTGTGGTGGTTGAGAGTCAGGAGAAATATCTCAGCCACGAAGGTTCTCCCTGGAGGAGTGAGTGACCCAACACCCCACACCAGGCTCCCCAGCCTGGAGTACTGGTACTGGGAAGAAAAGCCCCCCACAACACTTGGCTATGAAAAACAGTGGGTATTCTGACCATTTGGGTAGGAATAAAGGCTGCGGGAAACCCAGACATCCTCTTAAACAGCTGCACACAGACTCACTCACTCACAGGCACTCTTCTGGGCTCCAGCAAAGGGACAGTGACTCAAGGGGCCTTGGAGACATTCAGGGAGCAGACTGAGGTGTGCGGCTTCAGGGGGAGGACTGCAGGACAGTCGTCATTTTCCCTGCATGGAGTCCTTCCCCCCTGCAGCCAGCAAGCAGGCAACATCTTTCCTATATTGAGCCCACCCCCACAGGCCAATTCTGAATTTGATTGGCCTAATAAGCTTCACTGCTCTGCCCTATTGCCTCAGCTGGGACCCTACTCAACCCAACTCACATAACATCAGAGACACTTTCTCCTCTATCAGCCAGCCCCTCCCTCATTGCAGTCTTTCTTGGAAAACTATTGCAGTCCATCAACAACAGGCAGGCAGCAACTGGCCTCTGTGTGCTCTGAGACTTTTGCTGAGTTGCTCCAGGCTTAGTACTGGCACCAAACCAGAGTCTGTATTAACCTATTGACCATAAATATTGCCATTCTATTGATTCCCTGACATCTTACCTCACTTAACTCACATACTGCATGAGGCTTTATCAGTGGCTGCCCCTTGAGGGAGCTGGCAGGGGGCAGCAGGCCTCTGAGTGTTCTGGCTTTTTGCAGAGTTACTCCAGGTCTGGTTCTGGTGGCAGCTGTCCTCAGTTCACACTGTGGGCTCTCCCATGTGCCTCCAGGTTTAGCACAGGCAGCAAACAACTACAGATCACTTTACAGCACCTATCAGGTAGTTCCTGGCCAGTCATGGACAGTGGTTGACCTGACCCTGCACCGGAACCCCTCCCAAGAAGCCCTTGTTTAAAGATTGGCTTCAGGACACAGCAAAGCACCACCAATTAGCCCACAAGTGGCACACACAAAGGGTGGTCTAACAGACACCAGAACCCAATGGGGTGACCCATTCAGTGTGGTAAGCTTCCCACACAACAGCCGATAAGCTGTGGGTGTGACCAAACCCCATAGTCAGTCAGCCTGAGGGTCAATCCCATCTACTGACATACCAATAGCAATTAAAGCTCAGCAATAACAAGAGAGCACACACAACCCACACAAGGGACACTCTTGGAGCACCTGGCTCAGGTGACCAGGGAGAATGTGCCACTGAGCCCAACAGAACACATGCAACACAAAGCCACTCTACTAAGATCAGGAGACATAGCAGCCCTACCTAATACATAGAAACAAAGATAGGAAGGAAGCCGTGGTGGGGAGACAAAGAAACATGTGCCAAATAAAAGAACAGAACAAAGCTCCAGAAAAAGAACTAAATGAAATGGAGGCAAGCAACCAACCAGAAACAGAGTTCAAAACAATAGTTATAAGGATGCTCAAGGAACTTTGTGAGAACTTCAACAAAAGTTTTTATGCAAGCATAAAAAAGGACATAGAAACCATAAAAAAGGACCAGTCAGAAATGAAGACTACAATAACTAAATGAAGAATACACTAGAAGGAATCAACAGCCGACTAGATAAAGCAGAGGATCAAATCAGCGATTCAGAAGACAAGGTAGCATAAAACATCCAATGAGAACATTAAAAAATAATAATAATAATAATAATAATCAAAAAAATGAGGATAGTTTAATTCTGGTACAAAATTAAACATAACAACAGTCACATCATAGGGGTACCAAAAGGAGAAGAGAGAAAGCAAGAGATTGAGAACCTATTTGAAGAAATAATGACTGAAAACTTTCCTAACCTGGTGAAGGAAATAAACATACAAGTGCAGAAAGTGCAAAGAGTCCCAAACAGGATGAAGCCAAACAGGTCCACACCCAGACACATTATAATTAAAATGACAAAGGTTAAAGACAAAGAGAGAACCCTAAAAGCAGCAAGAGAAAGGCAACTAGTAACTTATGAGGGAGCTCCCATAAGCTTATCAGCTGATTTTTCAACAGAAACTTCACAGGCCAGAAGACATTGGCACAAAATATTCAATGTGATGGAAAGCAAGGACCTAAAACCAAGACAACTCTACCCAGCAAGGCTATCATTTAAAATTGAAGGACAAATAAAGAGCTTTCCAAACAAGAAAAAGCTATAGAAGTTCATCACCACCAAACCAGTATTACAAGGAATTTTAGAGGAACTTCTTTAAGATGGAAAAAAAAAGTCAAAATTATGAATAATGAAATGGCAACAGCTACATATCTATCAACAATTACTTTTAATGTAAATGAATGAAATGCTCCAATCAATAGATATAGCAGGGATGAATGGATAAGAAAACATAACCCTTACATATGCTGCCTACAAGAGACTCACTACAGACTGTAAGACACACAGAGACAGAAAGCAAGTGGATGAAAATAGATATTTCACAAAAATTGAAGAAAAACAAAGCTGAAGTAGCAATACTTATAACAGACAAAATAGACTTTAAAACAAAGGCTATAAGAAGAACGAAGGATCCAGTAATCCCATTTCTGGGCATTTGTCCAAATAAACTCAAAACACTATTTTGAGGGGACCTATACATCCATACGTTCATTGCAGCATTGTTTACAATGGCCAAAACATGGAGGCAGCCTAGCTGTACATCGATGGAAGAGTGGATAAAAGGAGATGGTACATATATACAATGGACTAATGCTTGGGCATGGGTTCTTGCCATCTGTGGAGGCATGGATGGACCTGGAAGGTGTTGTGCTGAATGGAGTGTGTCAGACAGAGAATGACAGATGCAATGCGATTTCGTTTACATGTAGAATCTAAGAACAAAATTATCAAACAAAACAGAAATGAACTCATAGATATAGAAAACATTTTAATGGTTGCCAGATGGGAGGGAAGTTGAGGGTGTGGGTAAAAGAAGGTGAAGGGATTAAGAAGTACCAATTGGTTGCTACCAAGTAGTTAAGGGGATGTAGGGTTTAGCATAAGAGAAACAATCAATAATATTGTAATAACTATGTATGGTGTCAGATGGGTACTATATTTGTTGGGGTGATAGATGGAGGTTGGGGCGCAGGGTAAAAAATGTGAAGAGGTTAAGTACAAATTGGTAGTTAAAAAATAGTCGTGGGGATGTAAAGTAAAGCACAGGGAATATAGTCAATAATATGGTAATAACTATGTATAGTGCCAGGTGAGTACTAGATTAGTCAGGGGGATCACTTCTTAAATTATATAAATGTCTAATCACTGTGCTGTACATCTGAAATTAATATAATATTGAATGCCAATTGTAATTGATAAATTTAAAAAGGTGGCAGGGAAGGTGAAGGGGAATAAGAGGTCCAGGTATAAACCAAATAAGTCATGGGATGTAATGTACAGCATGGGGAATATAGTCAGTTGTGATAGTGTGATACGGTATCAGATGGTTGCTGGACTTATCATAGTGATCGTTTCTTTAGGTATATAAACATTGGATAACTATGGTGTACCCCTGAAACTAATATAATGTTATATGTTAGCTGTATTTTTAATATAAAAAAAGGAAGAAAACGGGGACAGTATTACCAACTCCAAAGACCAGATGTTGGGAAATCACAGTCCATAACAACTAAAAGTCTGAACTAAGATGTTTGAATATATACATTTGACAATAAACCAGAAACCTTCCCCTAAGAGTCAGGGAAAATGAGGTTTCCCATATTCTTGCCCTACATAAATGATTCTCAAAGTGGTCTGTGGAATTAATCACACCACTGTAAAAATATGCAATTTAGCCACAAGTATTTAACGCATCTTACTTTTTGTTTAGTAAGATAAGCTTCCATTCTTTATACTTATAATTATATATCTTTATTGAGATATAATTGACATATAATATTTCTTTATCATTTTATCACAAGATTTCTCCCTATATGCCTCCATTTAATTTATTTGTTTATTTATTTATTTATTTATTTATTTATTTATTTATTTATGGTAAGGGGAAAACTATGTTTATCCATCCTCTCTTTTGTGTACTTCATGTTTTACTCTCTCATGTTATTATTGACTTAAAGTATTTTCCAATGTTTTAATGAACTGATGGTTGTCATGACTCCATCATAGTAAAAGGAGGAGCAGCAAGAGCAGTATTCATATAGTAGGTTGTTCCATAATTGTCATTCCATGGCCAGTGAGAGGGCTTTTGAAAGACTCTTAAAAGGAGTATTTTCAGCAGAGCATCTACGATACTTTTGAAAATAGCCTCACCTTTTGGCAACAGCAAAAGTTTCCAGATCTAACCAGAAAATTTTTTCTGTTCTAACATATGGAATCAGCTATTATACAGGAACTCTCTTTTCTTGTTTTTTTTTTTAATTATTTTATTTTTTTTTCATTTTTTCCTTTATTTTTTTAATTTTTCAATTATAGTTAACATTCAATATTATTTTATTAGTTTCAGGTATACAGTGTAGTGATTAGACACACATAATTTATAAAGTGATCCTCTGATAACTCTAGTTCCCACCTGACATCATACATAATGATTACAATATTACTGACTGTAGGTCCTATGCTGTACTCCACATCTCCATGATTATTTTGTAACTATCACTTGGTACTTCTTAATACCTTCACCTTGTTCACCCAGCCTCCCCAACCTCTCTCCCATCTCATAACTATCAGTGATTCTGTTTCTGTTCTGGGAGTTTGTTGTTGTTGTTGTTGCTGCTGCTGCTACTGTTTATTTTGTTCTTTAGATTCCACGTATAAGTGAGATCATACGGTGTTTGTCTCTCTCTGTCTGACTTATTTCACTTAGCATATATGTATACCTCCATTTTAAATGAAGCTAGAATTTACCTGGCAAATATCAATTTATTCTGCGCCATGGGGAAAGAAAACCCAAAAGATCACCTCTCAGAACCTTCCTTTACTTTTCAGTGTCTATATGCAGGCCAAACAGAAATGGACAAAAGGTGAGACCAATTATTGATGTCTACTAAATGCTAAGCTGTACACAAGGTACCGTAACACTCATTATCTCATTTAATCCTATGAAAGCTCATGAAATGTTAGTCATTCCATTTTAGAAGAGGATAGAACTGGAGAAACTTAAATTTTACTGCAGAGAGTAACAAATATAGACTTGTAACCTTTCTGAATGATGTACTTTCCACTACCATGCTGCTTTTCTGGAACCATTAAAAAGTCATATCATAGGGCCCATGACTTCAGCACAATGGACAAGCCAGAATATCATTCTCAGTGCAAAGATTGTTCTCTCCCATCCTCAGACAGCCTTAAAGGCAGGAACATTTGCAAAATGGCAATTTACTAAAGTTCCAGTATTACATAGTAATGCAGTAGCTAATAGGAACAGGACTATAACTAATGTTACAAAAAGGCAGTTGATGAAGACCCCATGCTTTAAATCTAATTATTAAAAACTTACAGACTGAAAGACTGATAAGTCTATTTTGTATATCAGCTTGGATATGTGCAGCACAACCAGAGTGGGGCACCAACTCCAACAACACAGACCCAAGGTGCCAACAGAAGAAAAGGAGCGAAACAGAACCAGGATGTTGCCCTTAGGCATTTTATTAATACCTCAGTGTAGATGGATTGGTAGGAAATACCAATAGCTCTAGAGTCTAGAATACGGTGCTGCGTCGATCAGTGTAATTTATTTGCAGCTTAATGTACTGTTCTGTAGACTATATCATTCTTTCCTTAGTGTAGATTCAGCCATTCTCAAATAATCATTGGTGATCTTTCAAAGTTCCATGTTAAAAAAATAACCCACTCCAAATAAGAGAGTAGTACCAGAAATTGGGGATACTGCTTCTACTGCTGTTGCTAATAGTGATCAGACCCAATAGACAATTGCTCTAAAAACTCTGGTTTTTAGAGGAGAGGAGAGACAACATAAGCAGCATAAACTCTTCCTAAGCAAGTTTCATTTCTGTTTGACATCCTGGACCAGTTTCTTTACAGATAAAATGAGTAATATCTTTAAATCTACAGTGATGAATATAAGATTTATCACAAAATCTTCACTAACTTACTAAGAAATATGCCTGGATGCTTATTCTCTCACAGATAAATCAGAGATTAAAATGTGTGCCTTTCCATTATTCTTCCAAAGTTTTGCTAGATGCTGGAAGAGATTGTACAGTAATGTATAGGTGTCAGAGAACATTGTGCACCATGAATGATTTGTGGTCAAAGAAGATTACAGATTTTTCTAAAACTTACTTCATTTTAGAAGTTTAACAGTTTGCACATTTATATTTCTGGCTTCCCCTTAGGAAAAATACATCCTTTCCAAGGCCTACTCCAGATATACTAGCCCCATGCCTCTCACTGGCTTTTTGACACATTCTCATGAGTCACTTGCACACTTTCAGAGAATAAGCCTTGGAGAAAGAGGCTTTGTTTTATTTTATGCAAAACCTTCGACTCCTATAATGTGCAAGTCACACCTTTGGTGTCAGATAAATGACAAATATCACTGTTAGAGGCAATAACACACTGAGATGTGAAGTTTTACAACAATACCTGTTTTCCTTGAGCTGCTAAAATCATTAAATTTATGACATTGCCAGATTAGTAGAACTATATGACTCTGCTCTATTTACTTAATTTTTTATTTGACTGGAACATGCTTTTAATGTGGAAATTGTATTACAGTATTCAAATATATTGTGCTCTGAACAGGATTATTAGATATAGAAACCAAATGGGATTCTATCCATTTTCATTGTCCTCTATTTTCCTTGACATGTTCATCCCTTTTATTGGCAAACCAAAGTTGATGTCAGAATCCACTCCAAAATACCAACAACATGTTTTGTAATTGCAAAGTTAACACCTATGAATAATAAAATTGCAAACAGAGCACCATCAAAAATTGAAGATGATTATTTTTTAATGATTATTCTACTTCCTGCATGTGATAGTATACAGAACATGGGGCATTGTCTTTCTGAAGATTGAATTCTAGTAATTATCTGAGCCTGAGGACCATGAGGACGGAGGCAATATTTTTTCCATCAATCTAATAGTAATGCATATTTTGGAAAGCATCAAGTTGGGTAAGAGAAAAGGATTCCTGGCTCATTCCTCATCATCTCTCAAACACTTTTAGGCTAATTACGTGAAGAACACATGAGGGATTAATTGCCCTTTGCCACCAGTGCTAGTCCAGGGGTAAAAAGACAGCATTCCAATTCTAATCCTGTCATTGATCTGTTGGATTTATTAACATACCCTTTAAAATCTGTGGCAGTCTAAGTTTATCCTAGAACCATGAGATGTTAAAGACAACCTAGTAGTCTAACACTCTCATTTTTAAGTGAAGAAAACAAGGTAATCAGAAACAGTTTTGGGGACACAAAAAACCGAGAGTTGTTAGATGGGCGGGGGGGAGGGGGTTTGGGATGGGGGGAAGGGTGAAGGGATTGGGGGGCGGCTGGTGACCACAGGATGGCCTCAGGGTTTTTTGAGAATTACTTTGGGGAACTTATTCAATAGTGTATGGGGATTTTGTTGGGTGTCTGATGGACATGTGTCCTGTTTGGGAGACCACCTCAGGGATGCTGTGGATGCCTGATCATGGCATTGTACACCAGAGGCTGGACATTAAATGAATGCCAACTATAATTTTATGTGTATAATGTGATGGCTCGGTGTGAGGTCGGGGTGGTGGTGGATGGGGGGAGGGGAGTTCACGGTGTGAGGGATGTAAAAAAAATAAAATAAAATAAAACTAAAAAAAAATAAATAAATAAAACTTTATCACAGCGGGAAAAAAAAAAAAAAAAAAAAAAAAAAAAACAAGGCTGAAGTAGCTTAAGGAACTAGCCCAGAGCCATGCTCCTTGATTCTATAGATTGTTTAAGCTCAGACCCATCCCAATGCTACACAGCAGGTCTCCACATTCACCTTAGCAGTCACTATATCGGTCCCAAACTACCTTTCCTGACCTGATTGGAGGTTGACACCCAACTCTCTTTCAAACCATCATCCTTTCCTATTATCACATTTTCTTCAACTCCAATAACAGAACTATTTCCCTTTAAGTTGTTCTGTTAAATTGCAAATACTCTGGGAGGTGTAACGCCTTATTATCTAACAATATCTACCATGTATTGAATGATTTTTACATCCCAGACACTATCAGGCATGCTGTAAACACTCTTACATTTAATCTTCACAACGTTATGAAATTGGAATAATTATATATATTAATAGATGGGAAAACCAAAGGTCAGGGAACATAATTAACATGCCAAACGTCACACAGCTGGTAAGTGGTACAACCAGAATTTGTACCTCTGTTTGGTGCTCTTAACCACCATGCTTACTGATTGTCATTTCTTCCTAAAGCATTTGGTTGTTCATTCAAACATCACACGTTTTTTAAACATCAAATATAAGCTGGGCACAGTGCTAGAAGAACAAGGAGTACAGAGATGAAAGAATAACTGGGATCATCAGGGGCAGTGGTGACACTTGAGATGCTAAGCTATTATTCCCCAGAGTAGTGACACAGTACCTGAGCTGAGTTACACCAAAGGGGCTCACAAAGAGCCAGGTCCCAGGACTGTTCCAGGCCGTAAGAAGTTAGACGTGGTCTGAAGAGGGCATTCTCCTAAGCCTCCATATACTAGGTGGCTCTATAAATGCCTAACATTTCTTTCTGACTTTCCTTCCAGTCCCAGTTGCTATTCCTCTGCAGCTCCTTGATTTTCAGAAGTTGCAGGCTCTTTTGGCCTGAGTCTGTAAGGCTAAAGGAAGTGTAAGGGTTTTTCCCTGGCATACCTAGACAGGATGTTCAGCAATTCACTCCTCTGTCTGTTTTTGTTTGTTATGCACTCTCACTTCGCGGGTACTCTATAAATCGCTAATGTTTGCAGAATTTGGTTCTCTGGCTGCTTCTCTGCCTCTTCCCTCATTCCCCAACCGATATATAGAGGCTCTTCTTCCCCTCGTATGTGAACATTGGCTCAAGCTTTCCTCTTTTAAATGACTTCTGCTGTCAGCTCATTTAGCAGCATCACTCATCCATAGGTTTGGGGTTTGCCTTTTTTTTTTTTTAAGTTTCTTCCTTCAACAAAGCTTTTGAAGAGAGGATTGCAGGCTTCTCACGCTGTGTTCTGGTCATTTGGCACTGGTATTTCAACTGTATTTCATCAACCACATGCTTTTTCTACTGCCTCTGCCTCGGATTTGTGAAGTGTTTTATAAAAGGCTAGACAAGATTGGGGGGTGGGGAGGGTCCCTTGCCTTTGGTTCTGTCTTCTCATTTGCATTTCCACATTTGTCTTAAAGGGGGTTCACTAAGCTTGGGAAAAACATAATCAAAGCAACTAAGTATCTGTGAGATATAAGCAAAGCAAAACAGTTAAATCTTACAAAGATGGATTGTGCTTAAAAAAACAGATGATTTACTCATAGCAAGAAATTAAAAAGTCGCATAGAAAAGGAACAGTGAAGTGTGAGAAGGAAACGCTGACAGCTAAATTACCCTTCAAGCAAAGAGAGATAATCCTCCTGCCAGGCTCTAGACGAGGGGGTATTTGTGCCAGAGCTTGAATTTAAATTCCAACTGCCCGGTATGGGCCTTTAGACCATTATTTTTTTCCCTGTATTTAGCTATTAGTTCTTTCTTTATTGCAGTAAATGTTTGGATACATTCAGTCAGAGGCTTTTTGGATGATGAGTCCATTTCTACAAAGCAGAAAAATAAACATGAGGTGGTTGCTGCCTATTTCAAGAGCCCCACATGGACTCTTTTAGACGAGGTTGTCCACCTCTGGAGGCCGGCTTTCCATTTGAAACGGTGTTCAGCTCATCCTAAAACCAGCTTTAAAAATCAATTACAAAATCCCAATCTCATTCTGTCACTCACTTCAGCTGTGTAAGAAAAGAAAGGGGGGGGGAAATGTTAATGACTTCAGAAACTTCCATATGTGCAAAAGCTGAAACCAGCAAATATTCATTTTCTTTTTTGGCAGATGACTCTGGTAATTAAGGTAAACTACTAATAACCCTTTTCAGAGTGCAGGATAGATTGTTCCCAAACATACTGAGAGGAATCATATTGAGCAGCTTGCCACCCAGACAGACCCTTAGAGAGAGCCCTGCCAAGAACAACAATAAAAATAAAATAAAATGCCCACAAAGAAAAAAATAAGCCTGGAGAAGTCAAAACGTGAGGTTTTGTACTAAGGTTTTAATCTGCCTGATGTGTTCTATGCTGTACCCTTTTATGATAATTTGCTTGTGTTCCAGTTCTTCTCCAAAGTTGATATATATTTGACCAACCCTTTTTTAAAGCAGGCGTTTTAATGACTGCATTTGCCAAAGAGTCTTGTTGTAGTGGTTGGCAAACTTATGCTGTAGAGGACCAGATAATCAATATTTTAGGCTTTAACGGCCATACTGTTTCTCTGGCAACTATAAGTCTGCCATTGTAGCAAGAAAGCAGCCATAGACAATAGTGAACCCATGAGTGTGTCTGCATTCTAGAAAATTTTTATTTAAAAAATGGGGTGGGCCATATTTGGCCTGGGGGCACTCGTTTTCTGATCCTTGCTCTTGAGGATAAGGTAATAAGGTATGACACAGAGCAAGCCAGCCACTTCCTCTCCCCAGGGTATAGACTTCCTGGTTCCAGACATGGTCTATACTACCTGGAGAAGATGAGCTCAGGCTATGGGGGAAAACAACCCATTTTAGGAGTCTAGACTTCCTGAGCCCCCTGACAACTGTGACACATCACAGCATTATTTAGTTTCTTACTCACTTACAATGAGTCACTGTTTGATTTGCAAGATTCTCTACTTTAATGATAATATTGAAAGCCCACTAACATTAGTCACAGCAAGAAGCTGTCCCTAAAACTGGGAGAGGAAATTACTTTACAGTTCTAATTTCAGACTATGAACTGAAATGACTATTTATCAAATGGTTTTCAACGCTGCCTTTGGTACGAATACAAACAAGAATGATCACTGTCAAGTTAAGTTGTTCTCTATAGCAGAACATTATCTGGACTCTTAAATCAAGAGACTTGAACAAATGTGCTATACAATATACAGGAAAAGCATGGGCTTTGACTCAGACAGACCTGGGTTCTAACCTCTGCTCTGCCATTTACTATGCATGGAACATGGACAAGTTGTTCAACCTCTGAGTTCATTTCTCCCATTGCAGACTGATGCAATTAGCCCCGACCTGGCTCTTTCTCTATCTCAAAGGATTATTGGTCAAGAATTAGGGTTTTGGGGGCAGAGGGCTGTGAAGTGATATAATGGCTAAGGAATACCTTTGTCCATTGTGCAGTGCTCCTCGCACAAGAAGGGTTATAATTTTTGAGCCTGGAACTAGCCACTAGACTCAAGAGTCCCTTTACTCACAAAGAAAAAACCGAGAGTTGTTAGATGGGTGTGTGTGTGGGGGGGGGGGGTTGGGGATAAGGGGAAAGGTGAAGGGATCTGGAAGCAGCTGGTAACCACAAGATGGCCTCAGGGTTTTTTTGAAAATTAATTTGGGGAAGGTATTCAATAATGTTGTAAAGATTTTGTTGGGTATCCGATGGACATGCGTCCTATTTGGGAGACCACCTCAGGGATACTGTGGATACCTGATCATGGCATTGTACACCAGAAGCTAAACATTAATGAATGCCAACTATAATTTTATATATATAATGTGATGGTTCAGTGTGAGGTCGGAGGGATAGTGGATGGGGGGCGGGGGGTTCACGGTGTGAGGGATATGAATGATGAATGTCTAGATATTGCCTTGTCTTGAAACTAATAAATAAAATAAAAAAAGAGTCCCTTTACTTACATTGCATCAATTTGTGCCTCTGGTATGATTCTTAGAATACATTCACTGAAAATCCATCTGGTTTCATGGATTAAGTTATTGAGGAGTATCCTGATTACCAGGCATTGATACTGAGACATATTGGAACTCAGTCCTCTTGCACCATTTCCTATTTTCAGCTCTTAGGGCAAAAATCATTTAATAGCTCTAGAGATAAATAAATAGGCAGGCAGATGATGTCACCTCAATGATGAGTCACCACTTCCCCTATTCTAAACTTTGCTGTCTGTCTTGTATATTCTGCCCTGGAAATCAGCAGAAAGATGGTGTACCTCACCATTCTCTTAGTCACTGCCTTATCTCTAGACCAGATAACTGCTCACAAGGAGATTTCTCTTCAACTCAAGATGTCCCCTCTCTTGATTATTTCTACCTCTCCTGAATCTAAAAATTAAAAAAAAAAAAAAACTTATTTTTTGCCATGATATTGTGCCTTTGCAATGACCAGAGTCAATTTGTCAGTCTTAGATAGGCTCTGGGGGTGAAGGAGCATTTATCAAAAGCATCCTGTAGAGAAGAAAATATAATTTAAATGGGTTGAGCAGTAGGGATGACAACCCTGTTCCTGGTTGATAAAACTAAATATTGTCAAGGTAGTTATTTCTTACCTAATTAATGTCATTTCTATAATTTATATAACTCCCAATAAAAATTCCTATGGGGGGGGTCCTTTTTTTATATACCTTGACAAGATTATTCTAAAGTCCATGTGGATGAATAAACAGATGAAACCAGCTAAGGAAAGTTTTAAAATGAAAAGTAATGAATAGATGCTTGATCTAACATTCCTAATTTTAAAACTGTGATACTCACATACAAAAGAAAAATTGAAAGCCAGATCAATGGAAAGAGCTTCCAACTAAAATGTATTCCAATGTATATATGGTACAGGGTCAAGGATATATGGTAAAGAGATAAAGATTAAGAACTACCTCCTACAAAAAGCCTTCTTTGGTTATCTCAGTTCTGGATTAAATCTCCCTTTTTGGTAACCATACAGTATTCTGTGAATACTTTTTTTTAACATGTCGACGTATGCCACACAATTGAATACAAAGCATAGGATACATCTCAATGCATTTTCACAAAGTGAACACACCTATGTAGCCAGCACCCAGGTCAAGAAATAAAATACTATCAGAACGCCAGGAGCCATTCCCCTTCCAGGAACCATCCCCACCCCTACCACTAAAGTCTCTGATAGTCACTATTATCCTGACTTCTAACAAAAAGATTGGTTTTCTCTATTTGTAATTTTCTATAAAAAGACTTATATAGTACGTACTCTTCTGTGCCTGGCTTCTTTTGTTCAATATTATTTTTGTAAGATTTATCCGTGTTGTTGGAGTTCATTTTTTCTCATTGCTCTACAGTATTCCATTAAGTGAATATACATTGATATACGAGTATTTTTCCAATTTATCATAGATTATTTTTGTCTTGCTATTTGGGGTCTATGTGCTACTGTGAAATTCTTGTGCAAGTCTTTTTGTTGAATGTATATACCCAGTTCTGTTAGCATATGGCTGGTGATGGAGGTACTGGGTCATCAGGTATGTGTTCTTTTGTCTTTAGTATATAACGCTAAACAGCTTTCCAATGTGGCTGTACCAACTTACATGCCCACCAGCAGTGTGTGAGAGTTTCCTTTGCTCCAAAGCCTCTCCTTGTCTATTTCATTTTAGCCACTCTGGTGGGGTTCTGGCACACATCTAAAAGTACACTGTCATACTTTATCTATTTACTTGTCTATCTCCCTCACAAGTTTGCAGGAATCCATTTTATAAAGTAAGAAACCAGAACCCAGAGAGGTTGAGAGATCTGCCCAAGTTATTCTTTACAGCACATAAGTCCCTAATGGACAGTGTTCATAGAACCAGGGAAGACAGGCTGCCTTCTTTAAAAGAGCTGAAAAACCTACTTCCAGATCATTAATGCAACTCGCTCATACAACCAGAGAGTCACTCAGACACACACACACACACACACACACACACACACACGCACACACACACACTCAGCATTTCTAAATGGAAGGTTTAATTTGGAAGCACACTGCTGTTAGTTAAATGATCCTGCAACCAACAGGCACGCATCTCTCCCTTATCTCCCTTTGGTTAAATGTTTTGAAATGAGTTTCAAATGGGGTTGGCTCCAATGACAGCTCTTCATTTCACCTTGTTTCTGCAGATGCCATTTGTGGGAATGTTTTATGATTTCGTTAATTACCCACATCAAGAGATTATTTTGTTGTTTCTAGAGAAGTAGAATTACAAATGTGAATATTCTAAGGCAGCGAATTTCTTTACCAAGCTAAAATTTGTTCTTCCTATATGAGTCAATGCATATATTTAAAACTTGAATTATTTCAGTTATTGCTAATATCCTAAAATATTTTGGGGGTACAGGTCTATGTGTGGAAGCAGGAGGGCAGATGCTCTGCTTTAAAAGCAGAAGAGAAGTCCAAAAGATGTGAATCTGAATCCCAGCAGTAGCATTTAGCCAATACAGTTACCTTTAACTTCTCTGGACCTCAATTTCCTCATCTCTGGAATGAGAGCTTGTAATACTGGCTATCTGCTAGTGTTGTTATGAGGTTAAACAGACTATTGCATAAAAAGACCTGGCAATAAAAAAAGCAGTTATTGCCTACTGATTAGTGAGGGCTGAGCGAGTCTGTCACAATGATGAATGACAAAAGGCGTGTATAGCATAATGACTGAGAGTTGAAGTGCTGGAGCCATACTGCCTGGATTATATTCTGACTTTACCACTTAGCTGTGTTACTTTGAGCGAGTGCTTTACCCCTCTGTGCTTCTGCTTCTGTGTCTATAAAATGGGTAGCAACAGTACCAGTTTCGTGGTGCTGTGAAGACTGAAATAATCCATGAAAACTACTTAGAGCAGAACTGGACACAGTTGAACGAATAATAAGTATCAGCTGCAAACAGGTATGTGTTTGTCCCAAGGAGGTTCATTTATGTTTACCTTTAGGGCCTGACAATGTGGAAATAAGGCTGATTTCCTTTGTTGCATTTCACTTGTCCCAACCCAGCCAGCACCTTTCTGGTCTAATTTTTCCTCTGTTATGTTCTTCAAAATGGAAAATAAACTCCTTAATTATGAATAAAAACGGAATGTTTCTCTCCTACGTGTCAATAAAAATGATTTTTTTTTCCTGAGGAAGTAAACATGCTTAGCCTTCCTGGCAAATCCCAGCGTCAGAGTCTTGCTGTGCACGGCATGGGGGCTGGGAGCTTGCTGAGACCTGCAGTGTGTCTGGGCCTCAGCCGATCTGAGCACAGCCAGGGGCCTCAGCACCTCAGGCAGTCGGTGGTGGGCGCAGCTTAACATTCTGACACAGACCAGTGCACACCACGGAGCCTTTACAGAAAGGGTACCAGAGGGGCCAGCCTCTCAGGCCATGGCCACCACGACGTTGCTTTGCACAGCAATATGGCCCACCACACCACTACCTTGCTCCAGGATGGATGCCTCAGTTCCAGCCTAGGGAGAAAGGTCTAGATTTTGAAATCAGTCCAACCTGGGTTCAAGTCCTAGCTCCACCATTTCAAACGGTGTGACTTGGGGCAGGTTATTTACCCTCTTTGAGCATCAGTCTTATCATCTATAAAGTGGGGGTAAGAATATTTACCTCAGAGGTCATTATGAAGCATAAATGAGATAAAGTAGATTTGTAAAGCACTTCTGCTTATCGCTGGCCCACAGGAACTATGATTATAATTTTTCAAACCTTAGCACTAATGTATCTGGGCCATTCTACATCAGACCTCTCCAAGAGGAAGGAAAGAAATGGGAGACTCCTGAAAAAAGCTTGGAATGCATCTTATCTCCTGCCCTTTGAAGTACAGAGGCAATTGGCTGTTTCAGTCCTGAAGGGACTCACATGATCAAACGCTCAGTCAATTTAGGCTGCAGGCCACAGAAAGAGAAGGCAGAGACTTCATAGGCACAGCTCAAGGACCTGTCATCTTTGCTTACAAACTGGCCAGATTTCTTTCTTATAGAAGTTTGCTAAAAATGTCAAGAAGCAGCCAGAACCAATATTCTGAACTTTTTCAACCACTTTCCCTAGAAGAATAGGCTTGGGAGACACACAGTCTCACTTCCAAGGTTGTCACAGGAAATAGTTTACCAAGTGTTTCACCACATCCTAGTTTGAATTCCATATTAGAAAGGACTTGGGTTTTAACCACTCTAACGTATCAGGACCTGAAACAGGGGGAAGCTCTGAAGTCAGACAGCCTGGTTACAAGCCACACTCCACCATTTACTACTGCATGACCTTGGACACATTACTTAAGAGTGCTGAGCCTCAGTTTATACATCTGGAAAATGGACATGGTAATCATAGTACCCTTCTCCTGGGGTTGTTGTGAGCATTAAATAAGTTGATCTATATAAAGTCCTTGGCATGTGATAAGCTTTGAACAAATGTTATCTCTCATTAATTATTAAACGCCTAGTATGTTCTGAGCATTGTGCAAGGTTATAGATAACAGGCTATACATTGTCCCTGGTCTCGTGGAGTTTACAGTACAGAAGCAAAAATATTAAACATACAGTTACACAGATAATTTTTATATTGCAAGAACAGTAAATGCTATGAAGATGTTCTAGATTGTTTACATCCTTGGTAAACTGAGGCCTGTGAACTAAAGGGAGATTTGCTGATCTAATGGACACAGAACCAACATTTGTAACATTCTACATGGAAAGTAAATCTCGATAAAAGTCAACACTGCTCACTAATTCTACTGTATCTAATGCTGTAGAGTAGTTTTCATTGCATTTTCGCATCTGTATAGAAGCTGGGTGGTACTGTGATAAAGAATAGACTCAGCAATCGGACTGCCTGGGTTCAAACCCAAGCTCTAGCGTGAACAAGCTTTGTGACCGTGGATAGTTTCCACACCTCTCTGTGCTTCAGTTTCATCTGTAAAATGGGCATAACAATAATTCCACTATGTTATTGGGAAGGTTAACTGATTCAGTTGATAAGCTACTTAGGACAGTGCTTACCAAGTAGTAGGCACTCGATAAATAGTTGTTCTTATTATTACGTGACTTGAACTTCTCAACAGCCATACAGGGAGAGTAGTTATTGCCCCCATTTACAGAGAAGGAAACTGAGACTTTAAGAAATAAGCCAGCAATTCACAAAGCTGGAATTCAAACCCAGGTGTCCTGGCTCCACATCCATCGTTATTTCCCCTACTCATTACAGCCTCTCAATTGGCAAAAAAAAAAAAAAAGACAACAACAACAACAAAGTTATCTTTTAAAAGTCAACATGTAAAGGATATAGGTTAAAGTGTTTCATGAATTAGGAGACTGTTGTGACATATAACTAAGTAAAGTAGCATAAGAAAGCTAAAAGAAGCCAAAGGTTTTATTTTGAAAGATAAATGAGTAGCAAACCAGCTGACTTGAAATGAGAGGGGTTAAGAATATTTTCCTACATAATTAAATCTCTAAAGATTTGGTTAGAGTACTGCAATTTACATCGGGTTAAAACAAATGATCACATTAGCAATTGCACAAGCTTACACGCAATACTTTATCCACAGAGCAACATTAATAAGTCAATTGTAGAGAGTCTCCTCAACCGTTACTATAAGATAAAAGAAGTAGGACATTTAGAAAACAAGATTTTTAATACAGTACACAAACACAGACACACACACAGCAAAAACCCTGTATTTATTCTATCAATTTATCTAAGAATCACAACTTTTTATTTTAAAATTTTTTAATTGTGGTAAAATACACACAATACTTCATTTACCATCTTAATCATGTTCAAGCATACAATTCAGTGGCGTTAGTTACACTCACATTGTTGTGCAACCATCACCACCATCCATTTCCAGAACTCTTTCCATCTTGTAAAACTAACTCTGTATCCATTAAACAATAGTTCCCCATAAGCCCCTTTGAATTATAATTTTAAAAACAAATACATTTTTTTAATCGAGATAATTTTCTTTCAACTACTTAGTTTTTGTTTTTCAAAACAAAATTTACTACAATTTAAAAGCTTTCCAATAACTCAAATGTTATGCAGTGCATTCTAATTTTGACTTTAGAAAGTTGAACAGAAGACAGTTGTTTGTAAATCCAGACCAGATGACAAGGACAGAAATTTCTGGAATCCACTGCAGGAACAGCTTATCACTAGCGATCAGTCCCATTTCCATTGAATATATATAAAGGAGAGGAAGTTTCCTGCATATACAAAATCCACTGACTATCTGGTCGGTATGGGAGAATGTGCTGGTCATCGCAGCTCACCCTCCATAATTATGCCTTCAAATGTGTTTGTCACGAGAGACAGAATATTCTATTTGCTATCAGAGCCCTCAAAGAGACTTCATAACATCCAGTTCAACAGATCACAAGTCACAAAAAGACACCATTCTTTGCAAATGACAAGGAATTTTTCATCTTAGGCTTTTGATGTGTAAGGACATATATTTAGAAGGAAACACTTTTATTATGGCTAACCAAAGAAAAGGAGCTTTTTGTAAAAGGAAAATTTATCAGGAGTTTCTCCAGGACAAATGGTGTGACCCTGGGCTTTGTTCCTGGAGATGATGTGTCTTTGAGGACAATGGAAGCTGCCTTGGGATTGTCTGATTGTCCTCTCCCTGTCGACACCAGGCAGCCCTTACAAATGGGCTCCAGCTTGCTATGGAGGTAGTGATGAAAATAGTCAATCGCCTCACATTTATTTGGCACCGTGTAGTTCCCCCGGGTATCTTTTCTCTACTCTGAGCTTTGTAGACACTGCTCTTCTGCTGGCTAATGACATTAACAGGAGTATGGTATCTCATCTATGAGCAGTGGCCAATTTGAGCAAAAGCACTTGATCTGGAAAGCTCCAAATTCACTAAATATACACATTTAAAGGTTTCCTTTAGAATGGACTGCTACTTGTACCAGACTTGCTTTAAAAAAAAAACTGAATAGAAGTGTGTGTGTGTGTGTGTGTGTGTGTGTGTGTGTGTGTACATGTATACGCTCACTTGAGGGGAAAATCATGGAAATCCACTATTATAAAAAGCAGACATTATGAAGAAAAAAAAATTAGCTGTGTTCCTGCACTTTACAAGGTTGATTTTCTTTGTAATTATATTAATATTCTGTCACGTATGGTGTGTGCATGTGTTGTTTCTTTGTAATTATATTAATCCTCTGTCAAGTAGGGTGTCTGTGTGTGGGGTGTGTGTGTGTGTGTGTGTGTGTGTACGTTTCATCCTGTGAGTTCTGTTTATTGATTATGCATCAAGCACTTTAATTCCTTTCCATTTTCTTGAGGAAATTAGGTCAGGGCTCAGGGCAGCCTGACCAACTCACCTCTCAGGTGATCTGGTCTCCTCAAGCTCTGGCCAGAGTGATTTTTTTCCATACGCTGGCCTCAAAGATTCAGTGAAAATAAAAACATCAGAAGCATCAGTTCAGGCGAGGCTCCTCATGAAATGTTCCATTTAATGACACTGTAATGTCGTGCCCCTTGGTGTGCCATTTTATTGTGAGACTTAATCAAAGGCAAAAAGAAATAAAGATGTCAGGCTCCGGTGCAGGTGCTTCTTTGTTGGAGTGCGTTCCTAGGGGAGGGGGGAGTGGTCCACAGTGGCAGGGGCTTGTGCACGAAGGCTGAGCTTCCCAGGGTCTTGGCAGGAGTTTTTATGTGAGTCCAGAGGTTTGCTATTTCTGTGTGTGTGTTTTATATAGTCCCATATATATGGACCCGGGGATTAAGAGAGGAAAGGAGAGAGGGAGACAGAGAGAGAGAGAGAGAGAGAGAGAGGGGCATGCAGAAACAGAGAGAGAATCAGAGATAGAAAGAGGCAGAGAGAGGACAGAGAGTACGTGTTATCTCGGGGAGTTTTCCGTAATTCTGCGTAGGCCCTGGGCTTACATGTATGCAGTGGTATATCTGTGTGCCTGTGCGTGTAAAATGGAGTAGGGGATTGATGTGGGTGGTCTGTCTGTACGTAGTGTATGTGTGTGTGCGCGAACGTGCGCATGGTGAGTGTTTATGGGCGGTGTTTGTGCATGTGGGGGTGCATATATGAGGCGTGTGTTTGTGTATGTTGTCTCTATGTGTGATGTATGGTGTGAGTTTATGCTGTGACATAGGTGTGTGCCCATGGTTTATGTGTGTGATGGGGTGTTTTTGCACATATGTGTGTGCATGTGGGAGTGTGTTCATGTGATGGTATGTGAACACGTGAATGTGCACTCACATGTCCACCCATACATATGATCTGCAGAGTCCTTTATGGACCCTGGGATTAGAGTGTGTTCATTATATAGTAGTGTCTTATGTTTGTGGGTACATGTGTCTATTTGGGCTGCCTGTAGACCTGTACACTGTATCAGGGCCAACCATGGTATTTATAAGAAAAGACAAAGCATGTAGCTGCCAAGCTCACAGTGGTCACTCAGTTTGGTAAAGGTTTTTGAAAAAGAAACGGGAGACGAAGATAATTCCAAAGAGACTCAAAGTTGGGATTTTTACCGGGACATGGATGTTAAGATTTAAGGGATGATGGTAATGAATCATACCTCTTCCCTCACGGGTTCCGAATCATTGAGGAGATAGACCCAAATCAACAAAGCTGAAAGGATCAGCTTTATTCCCAATCAGGCTGCCTTGGACAACGTGCCTTGACTTGCGACTTCCGACCAGGACGCCAGACCTCCCTCCAAAGGACAGAGCCACCCGGCTGAGTTCGAGGTCTGGAGGGGCATAGAATAGACATGTGGTGAGGACAGGCTGCTGGGAAAGAGCAAACCCAAGGGGCTGGACTTTTCACACACCATGACTCTCCTCCCAGCCAGGGAAGGGTACGGAAAAAGGGACAGAGGCTTCCTTCTTCCCAAGTCGTACATTGTGCCACAGAGTGGAAGTTCCCACTTTATGGGTCAAGGCAGGAAACAGGAAAAAGAACAGAAGAAAGAAAATGCTTTCCCTTACGATTCCAAAGATTTTGCTCTCAACCCATCAGGTTTAAGCATCCAGGTTGTGGTCAACCAAGAGCGTGTGAAGCGATTGTGGAGTCTCCATGGGGGAGCAGATCGGCTATTACCAGAACACCCTCATGAGGCCACTTCTTCCATACCAATCACCAATCCTTTATGTTTTTTCCTGAGATTGCTGGTGGACACTTTAGCATTTGCCTTCACATGGGCAAAACCAATTCATTAAATAACTCCTGTGGAATAGTCTAGGCCACGAATTTTACTCTTGCTTCTATTCTCATCTTTAATCATGTCCAGCAATGTTGGGGAAGTCCATTTCCTCCTCCTTGCTGATCTGCCCATTACTGCACCCTTCCCATAGAGTAAATCTTCCAACCTGCCCTATCTCTTACTCATTCCTCTCCAAGTCAGAAGTATCTGTACATCTGATTGGGTGGTGGGGAAGAGTCCACGTTTATCACCTGGATGGGTTCCAGTCTGTGTGGTTCCTCTGCCCATACCATCACGAGCCCGACAGCTGTCAGGGAAGTTGCGACCTACACTAGCCCTTCAGTGGGTGGCCCCAAATCTGGATAGGAAACCTGTTTGGCAAAGGTCCAAAGTCATGTCGTCCAGTCCACTGCTGCCAGCAAAAATCCAAGATTTTGCCTCCATCTAAGTTCTACATTTATTTCTCTATTGGCTTTTAACTCAGAGGTCCTCTTCAACCTCAATAAAAGATGCCAATTGCATGGATGTCAGGCAGCAAGAGAGACAAGTCTGTATTTATGTAGGAGTTGGTGATTGTGATGTACATGTGATTGTTCCCAGTGCCACGTTGGCTCACAAAGCCCTCCTGATTCTTCATAACATTTCTCTCGTGCTGGTTCCTATTCTTTTCCATCACCATTTCTGGGCCTTAATTGCCTTTTACCAGACTTTTGCTATCACCTCCAACTGGGCTCCCAGACACAAGTCTTAGGTCCCTGACCAATCCAGCCTACACATAATTGCCATGTTTAATCTTCCTGGAATTTTTCTCTTAAAATGGCAATCCCTTGGTCAGACATGCGCAAAGACATCCAAATGTCACCCTAGAGGATTGAGCCCCAATTCTGTATCCTATCTATCACGGTCTTCCACCATCTTGTTCCTTTCCAAATTTATCTCTATTTCCCCCAAATCTTCTTCTCCCAATAAATCCAGGTATACCCACAGGAATTCCCATCTTTCCACTTTTACACTAACGTCATATATTGAATGTTAAACTTATGAGAATTCAGCGTTATACAATCTTCCCACTTCCCTGGACTTTCCTCCGTTCCACATGGGATGTACACAGATCACATCTCTTTTTGAGTGAAGTTCACTCCACTGCTACCATTCCTCTTCCTCAAACTGAACACCAGCCCTCAAAGTAGCTCCATGATATTTGACCTGCTTTCATGTAAACTTAGCGTGGGCATCAGCAAGGGAGGTGTGATCATTCCTCCTTCTTTGAGCTCACTTGGGCTTGTCCTCAGCAAATTGAGATAGAGCTTAGAGACACCAAAGAGCTGGCCATGGAGAAAAATGACAACCTCCTTTTCCCTCACCAACCTTCAGTTGCCTTTTATTCCAGATATCAGAAGCATCTTGCCTCACCAATTTGACTCTAGTGATTTCAGCAAGGCTATTTTTCTTCAACACTGTCCCAAACACAAGCCACCTATAGAAATGTGAGGGCTGGAAGAAGCTCTGTGGTCCGAGAAGTAGCAATCTGTGCTAACTCTGCAGGGAAAAGCGACTCTGTTGAGTATGCACCCCACGGAATCAATACAAGGACCGACATTGTTGTCTATTTAAGGGAGTTTTAAGAGTAAAATCTGACTTTCCAGAAATTGATGTTTATGTGCCACTCTTTTAAATGTAACTCTTGCATTAGACATGACACTGTTATGCCTAATCCAAGCGTCCAACCTAATTCTCTCTTAGTTTCAATGCACCGTTGAGTCCCACCGACTCCTCAGTGCTGCCTCTGAGCACTGAGCCGTCAGTGATCACTCCCTCCTCTGGACTCACTGATACTTGCACAATATCCTGGAATGTAATTTATGCAACTTTGTATCGTTATTCATCTGGTGATGGGTGGTGTGTGTGTGTGTACCTAGCCAATCTGTCTGATGGGATTACAAACCTCTAGAAGACAAAGACATTTATCTTTGCCTATGCATTTCTAGTATCCAGCCAGGGTAAATCCTGGGTAAACACGTGTGACATCAAGGAATGAATAAAAAAGATGGTTCTTTGGAAGGACCTCAAAGTCAAAGTGCCAAGAAAAATGTTTGCATATCCTGCCCACCTAGAAAATGCCTGCTCATCCTTAATGATGCAGATCGAATGCCAGCTCCTCTACCGTGCAGTTGAAACAAACACCGGCTTTGGAGTCAGCCAGACAGGAATTCAAATATTTTCTGCACCACAACTGATTTTGAATGGCAAGTTGTCACTGAGCCTTGAGTTCTACTTCTATTAAATAGAAATAGTGATAGTCACCTTAGAAGGCCAGAAAAAAATAAATTATGTAACATATAAACAGTGCCAGAACAAGGTAGGTATGGAATAAATTGTAACTATTAATATTTTCTTCAATGTCTTCTCTGCTCTGCTCCCACCACACTTTGTACATGTCGCCGTCAAGATCCTTATATACCATAGGCTGGGAGTTCTCAGGGGCAGGAATTAGCCCACATTTATGAGCACTTATTCCAGGTCCGTCTCTGTGCTAGTCATTTCACATACATTATCTTACTCAATCCTCACAACAAACAACAATTATTCCCATCCTAAATATTAGAAAATTAGCCTTGGAGGGTTTAAGAAACTTGCACACAAGTTCACACGGGCACAAGTAATGGGGGTGGTCTCTGCACAAATGTCACTCCAAATCCAAGTCCATATTCTTAAGCTTCACTATGTCAGGAGCCAGGATATCTTAGCCATTCTTTTGTCATCCCTCCAATACTAACTAGCACGAGTGGCATGAATAAACAATTATGAAGTGATGATTTAGTAAATAAAAGGATTCTGATATTATATAAATGAATATCTATGTTCCACTTTCACATGATCCTGCATCTGGAACAGTGCCTGCAACTTGATTGCAATGGCATAAGTAAATTTTTCAGAAAAGGGCTCTAAATCTACCAGCTTCCTGCATAGGAGGCACACATTTAGTACATAAAGGAGGATTCTCCCACAGGTCCTGAGGGAGGATGTTCACTGCAGCATTATTTGGGGAGGTAGGAAATTGGAGTATCATCACCGGGAGAGTAGCAAGACAATATGTGATAGATGTTCACCCTGGGTGCAGCCATTGGAAAAATAGATCATAAGTGGACAAAGCAACATGGGTTCTTCTTAAAGGCAAAGTGATGAGTGAAAGAAGAAACAAAGAAAGACTTATAGCAGTACCACTTACACGGTACCATTTCCATAAATTAAAAACGCATACACACAAAACTTATAATTAAGATATGACTACAGTGAAGCCCAGCTTGCCCCAATACACAGTCTGAGCCAACACAGCCATTAGGTAGAAATTGTGGTCATGTTGTTAGTTTAGTAATAAGAGCATGACTCAGGAGCTCAACTGCCTGGGTTCAAATCCCAACCTCATTGCCTAGTAGCTGTGTGACCTCAAGCAAATTATTTAACCTCTCTATGCCTCAGTTCTTTCATCTATTAAATGGGTATAATAAAGGTACTTAACTCATAAGGTTGTTATGAGAATTAAATGATTTTACATAAGGGCTTAGAACAAAGCCTGTCTGGCACATAGTAATTTCCATACAGTGTTATTTATTATTATTGTATTTTTAAAAAACACATACAAAGAAAAGATACATAGTAAAGACAATAGAATAACTGCCTCTAGGGAACAGAATAGGGATAGAATAAATACAGACAAACAAGAGGAGACTTGCATGAAATAGCGATTCTAATTTATGAACTCAGAAGTATGATTAATCCTCTTCAGTTCACATTTTTCTAAAAAAATCACAAGAATTTAATAGTCAAGTTGTTATCAATCACCTGCCTTACTGAGTTGGTAAATGATTATTTCCAACTTGCATTTGTGGTAAGTCAAACTGTTCAAAGTTCAAAATCTCACCCTAAAATTAGGATCAGCTTATAATTAAGATACGACTACAGGTAGGCCCAGCTTGCCCCAGTGCCCATTCTGAGCCAACATAGCCATTGGGTAATAAATAAACAAGCATGTATTAAGTGCCGACTATGTGAAAAACACTGAATTGGCTACAATGGAGGAAAAGAAAGTCATTAATGTAAACTTTTAAAATATAAAATACTAAGTTTAAGGGCAAGTTTAACACGACCAACTATAGCTGTTGAAAGCCATTCCAAACTACTTCTATTAATAGCTGGAGTACTAGGGAAGACTTCTCAGAAGTGGGAAACAGAGCTGACCCCATCAGCTGTGTCATAACTTTTAATGGATCTCCTTATTAAGAGATGCTTACAGAGAACAAAGTTAGAGGTATCATGCTCCCTAATATCAAACTATACTACAAAGTTATAATAATCAATGCTACTAACACATAGCAGACACATAAATCAATGGAACAGAATAGAGAGCTCAGAAATAAATCTTTACTGTTATAATCAACTAATCCATGACAAAGCAGATTTAAAAAATATACTTTGGAGTAATGACAGTCTCTTCAACAAGTGATGTTGGGAAAACTGGACAGATACATGAAAAAAAAAAGAAAGAAAGAAAAGAAATGACCAGTCTCTTACACCATATAGAAAATTAAACTCAAAATGTGTTAAAGACATAAATGTAATACTCAAAACCATAAATCTCCTCAAAGAAAACATAGCAAGTAAACTACCGGATATCAGTTTGAGTAATATTTTTTTGGACACATCCCCTTGAGCAAGGGAAACAAAAGAAAAAAATAAACAAATGGGACTACATCAAACTAAAAAGCTTCTGCACAGTAAAGGAAACCTTCAACAAAACAAAAAAGCAACCTACTGAATGAAAGAATAAATTTGTAAATGATACATCTGATAATATTCAAAATATATAAGAAATTCATGCAACTCGATAACAAAAAATAAACAATCCAATTGAAAAATGGGGATATAATGTACAGCATGCTGACTACAGTTAATATTGTATTGCATATTTGAAAGTTGCTGAGAGTAGATCTTAAAAGTTCTCATAAAAAAAATAACGTACTGTTATATGTGGTGAGGGATATTAACTAGATTTATTGTGGTGTTCATTTCACAATATATGCAAATATCAAATCATTATGTTGTGTACCTGAAACTAATACAATGTTATATGTCAACTATACTTCAATTTAAAAAATAAAATAATTTTTTAAAAAGATGCTTAAGCTACAAGTTTTCCAAAAGCTACACAAAATGGGAAGATTCATAACAAAATAACTCCAAGTGACCTTAGCCTCCAGGTTAACTAACACCTCGTGATATCTGGTACTACAGTTAAGATGGGCTCATTCCCTAGGAGGTGAGCCAGTGATGGCACTGTGGACAGAAGATAAACATGTAGGAAATTATTATTCAAGAGATTGGAGGAGGAAAAAATTTTTGCACCAATTTCTTTTGACTCATCAAATTATTAATGATGCTAAATTCAGTAATAAGATGCAAATGCAAAGTGATATAATTATGCTGTGGATGGAGTCCTCATTTTTAATTTGTGTGTTTTAATACAAACATCAAATATACATAGGCATGATTGTTTTCACAATACTATAAGCCATCCCCAAATCCAGTCTAAAGAGATGTCCTAAGAGATCCAAGATGGCAGAGTAGATAAACACTATGCCTGGGTCCTTCCATGAACACATTAAAATTACAACTCAATTATTGAACAGTCAACCTGGAGAACTGTCTAAAGTCAAGCCAAACAGAAGTCCCATAACTTAAAATATAAAGAAGCCAAGTCGAGACTGGGAGCAGAGGCAGAGACGCGGAACAGGCCCCAAACCTCCCAGTGGTGGTTGAGCATCAGGAGGGATACCTCAGCCGCGGAGTTTCCCCGGAGGAGTGAGAGACCCCAACCCCCAACACCAGGCGCCCCAGCCCAGAGTACTGGTGCCAGGAAAAGGAGCCCCCACAACTTCTGGCTGTAAAAAACATTGGGGATTCTGACTGTTTGTGTGGAACAAAAGGCTGCAGGAAATCCAGACATTTTCTTAAACAGCTTACACCCAGGCTCACTCACTTGTAAGCACTCACCTTGGGCTTCAGCAGAGGGATGGTGACTTGGGGGGCCTTGTAGACATAAGGGGGGCAGACTGAGGCTTCAGAGAGAGGACTGGAGGACAGTCAGCTTTTTCCTGTGAGGGGTTCTCTTCCCGAGCAGCTGGCAGGTGGGCAGCATCTTTCCTATGTTGAGCCCACCCCCATAGGACAAATCTGAACCTGATTGGCCTGGTGAGCTCCACTGCTCCACCCTGCTGACTCAGCTGGGAACCCATGCCATCCAACTGCACAGTTGCACAGTTGGAGGCACTTTCACTGCCACCAGCCAGCCCCTCCCACATTGTACTCTTTCTTAGAAAACTATCAGAGTCTGGCAGGCACCCGGCAGATGGCAACTGGCCTTGGTGTGCCCTGAGACTTTTGCTTGAGTTGATCCAGGCTCAAACTAGTGCTGGCACCAAACCAGAGTCTACATTAACCTGATGGCCACAGCTATTCCCATTCTAGTGACTCCCTGACAACCTCCCCCACTTAACTGGCATACTGCATGGGGCCTTATCAGTTGCTGAACTTTGAGGGAGCCAGCAGGTGGCAGCAGGCCTCCAGGTGTCCTGGCTTTTTGCCGAGTTACCCAAGGTCTGGTACTGATAGAAGCCATCCTTGGTTCACAGCGTAGCCTTTCCCACATGGCTCCAGACTTAGCACAAGCAGAGAACAACTGCAGATCGCTTTGTAGCTCCTACCAGATTACCCCCAGACAGTCAGAGGCAGTGGCTGACCTGGGTCTGCACTGGAGCCTCTCCCAAGAGGCCCAGAATCAACATACTTAGAGGTTGGCTTCAGGCCACAGCAGAGCGCCACCCAATTGGCCCCATAAGTGGCACACACAAAGGATGGTCTCAATAGGCACCAGAGCCCAGGGAGGCAAATCCCACTCAGTGGGTAAGCCTCCCTCACGGCAGCCCATAAGCTGTGGTCGTGGCCAAATGCCACAGCCAGTCAGCCTGAGGGTCAATCCCACCCACTGATGTGCCAATAGCAATCAGGTCTCAACTATAACAAGAGGGGACACACAATCCACACAAGGGAGACTCCTGGAGCACCCAGCTTAGTGACCAAGGAGATTGTGTGCCACTGGACCCCATAGGACATATACTACATAAGGCACCTGGCCAAGACTAGAAGACATAGCAGAGCTACCTAATACATAGACACCAACACAGAGAGGCAGCCAAAATGAGGAAACAAAGAAATATGTTCCAAATGAAAGAACAGAAGAAAACTCCAGAAAAAAGAACTACATGAAACAGAGGCAAGCAACCAGAGACAGAGTTCAAAACAATGGTTATAGGATGCTCAAGGAGCTTAATAAGAACTTCAAAAATAAGATTGCAAACATAAAAAGGGGCATAGAAACCATAGAAAAGAACCAGTCAGAAGTGAATAATACAATAACTGAAATGACGAATTCACTAGAAGGAATCACCAGCAGACTAGATGAAGCAGACGACTGAATCAGTGATTTGGAAGAAGATAAGGTAGTACTAAACACCCAATCAGAGCACCAAAGAAAAGAATCCAAAAAAATAAAAAGAGTCTAAGGGGCCTCTGAGACAACATTAAGCATAACAAGATTTGCATCATAGCAGTACAAGAAGGAGAAGAGAGAAAGCAAGAGATTGAGAACCCATTTGAAGAAATAATGACTAAAAACTTTCCTAACTTGGTGAAGGAAATAGACATACAAGTCAAGGAAACCCAGAGAGTCCCAAACAGGATGAACCCAAACAGGCCTACACCAAGACACATTTATAATTAAAATGGTAAAGGTTAAAGACAAAGAGAGAATCCTAAAAGTAGCAAGAGAAAGACAACTAGTAACTTATAAAAGATCTCCTACAAGCTTATCAGCTGATTTCTCAACAGAAACTTCACAGGCCAGAAGGGATTGGCACAAAATACTCAATATGATGAAAACCAAGGACCCACAACCAAGACAACTCTACCCAGCAAGGCTATCACTTAAAATCGGAGGACAGATAAAAAGCTTCCCCCACCTCAGAGATAATGTGGATGCCTGATCATGGCATTGTACACCAGAAGCTAAACATTAATGAATGCCAACTATAATTTTATATATATAATGTGATGGCTGGGTGTGAGGTCGGAGGGATAATGGATGGGGGAGGGGGGTTCACAGTGTGAGGGATATAAATGATGAACGTCTAAGTATTACCTTATCTTGTACACCTGAAACTAATAAAAAATAAATAAATAAATAAAAATTTTTAAAAAAAAGAGCTTCCCAGACAAGAAAAAGCTAAAGTTCATCACCATCAAACCAGTATTACGAGGAATGTTAGAGGGAATTATTTAAGATGAAAAAAAAGTCAAAATTGTGAATAATAAAATGGCAATAGCTACATATCTATCAATAATTACTTTCAATATAAATAGATTAAATGCTCCAATCAAAAGACATAGGAGAGCTAAATGGATAAGAAAACAAAACCCTTACATACGCTACCTACAAGAGAGTCACTTCAGATTGAAAGACACACACAGACAGAAAGTAAAGGGATGGGAAAAGATATTTCATGAAAATGGAAAAGAAAAAAAAAATCAGGGGTAACAATATTTATACCAGACAAAGTAAACTTTAAAACAAAGGCTATAAGAAGAAAGAATGAAGGACCCAATAACTCCACTTCAGGGTATTTATCCGAAGAAACCCAGAACACTACTTTGGGGGGATGTGCACATCCATATGTTCATTGCAGCGTTGTTTACAATGGCTAAGATATGGAGGCGGCCTGGGTGTCCGTTGATGGAAGAATGACTAAAGAGGAGGTGATATATATACACAATGGGATATTGCTTTGCCATGGAAGAGAATGGGTTCTTGCCATCTGTGGAGGCATGGATGGACCTGGAGGGTACTGTGCTGAATGGAGTACATCATACAGAGAAAGACATATGTGATGCGATTTTATATGTGGATTCTACGAACAAAATTAACCAACAAAACAGATACAGAAAACATTCTGTATCTACAGGAAATGGATACAGATAACCTTCTGATGGTTGCCAAATAGAAGAGAGGTTGGGGGTATGTGTGAAAGAAGGGGACGGGATTAAGTACAAATTGGTTGTTACAAAGTAGTTAAGGAGATGTAGGGTATAGCATAAGGGATACAGTCAATAATATTGTAATAACTAACTATGGTGTTAGATGGGTAGTAGATTTGTTGGGGTGATAGATGGGAGGGGGTTGGGGACAGGGTGAAAAAGGTGAGGAGATTAAGAAGTACAAATTGATAGTTACAAAATAGTCATGGGGATGTAAAATAAATCATAGGGTACGTAGTCAATAATATGGTAATAACTGTGTAGTCTAGGTGTGCACAAGATTAGTCAGGAGGATCACTTCTTAAATTATACGTCTAACCACTGTGCTATACACCTTAAATTAATATAAAATAATATTGAAAGTCAACTGTAATTGATAATTTTAAAAGGGAGGGAAGGGGAAAGTCCAAATTTCCAGGTAGAAGACAAGTAAGCCATGGGGGTAATGTACAGCATGGATAATATAGTCAATAATATTGTGATAGCATAGTATGGCATCAGGTGGTTACTGGACTTGTCATGGTGATCCCTTCTTTAGGTATATAAATGTTGAATAACTACCCCTGAAACTAATATAATATTCTATGTTAGCTATATTTTTAATAAAAATCTTTAAAAGAGAGAGACCTATTATTGTAGCATTACTCTGATCAGGTTTCTTAGCAATTCTTGACTACCATGGTCCAAAATGATGCAGAAGTTTATAATACAGCAACATGTGCATGTCGACGTTTTATGTCTTTTTCATTGGTGGATAATGTGAAATCAAAGCTTTGCCTTGGCCAGCCTTTGTATTGGAAACCAATGGGCTTGGTTGTTTTCCTTCCTTATTTTGAAAGGCGTGGCATTTTTTAAATGAGTTTTTGATAGGAACTCCCATTCTTTCGGGGTCTTGAGTTTGTCTCCTAAAATGTTCAGATCTCTTTACAGTCATGTCTCTCGATGGCTGTATCAATTGTGACATAATTATTAGGATTGGGTTTTGCTGTAAGCGACCAAAAGCCCAAACGACAGTGGCTTTGAAAAGCTCCGAGTTGTTCTCTCCCATAAGTATTGGCAGTCCAGTGCTGATGTGGCAGTTCCATAGCCATTGAGGACCCGGACTCCTCCATCCTCAAATGAGGCCGGTACCTCAGAGTTCAGATGACTGCTCCATGCAGTTCCAGCCATCACATCAACATTCCAGGCAGTGGTGGAAGAAAGGGAAGGAAGGGAGCCTATAGTTTCTCTCCAAGAAAACAGCTGGTGGTGCATACCCCACTTCACCTTACAGCCCATGGTCCACGGCTACAACTCCTACAAAAGAGGCTGGGAAATTTGGCATTCTTCCAAGTAGCCATGGGCCCGTCTAACAATGAGGGATTCCATTGCAGCATGAGAAAAGAACAGATTTGGGGAGATCATCAGCAAACTCAGCCACACTATTCCTGAGTAAAGCAATGTATTTTATACATTCATTACCCATCTTGGGATAACTATCCTAGCGCACTCTACATTTTTCCAAATGTTATTTTTTCTATCACTAGAAAAATAAAAAGGGGAAATAATATTTGATTATTTCTAGTATTCAAGAAATATTGGGCATTGTGTTGGTGCTTTCACATTTGTTATCTCATTCAATTCTCACAAAAGGTATTAACCTCATTTGGGGAAATTAAGAGTCACAGAACTGATATGTGAAATGGGAACATTTAAGCTTAGAGTTCCTTTTAGTTTTCTCCTCTATGAAATGTATTTAACTAAAGTCTTCTTCTCTTTAGAATCCATCAGCTCTATTCAACTCTCCCCACAATCAAGACCCTTTTTCTGAAGCACCAGTCGATAAATTGGGATTTTGCAGAGCACTGTGGAAAGGTGATTGTAAATATTTGTGATGTGAAACAGAAATTCCCTAATGTTTCAATCCTTGTTTTTGTCATGAATTCATGTTCTTTGTGCCCCCATGATTAACTAGATGTTTTATTTAAACGTGTATTGTTCAGAAGTATCTTGTTCAGAAGTACCACACAATGTTATCGCTTGCTCTACTGTCCCATAACATTGGAACAGATTTGCTTGGCTTCCACCCCAGAAAAATACCCAACTTTTAGGACATACTCCAGCAATCCCTCTTTCCTCTCTACTCTAGTGTATGTATCACCTGTACCACTGGAATCTCAAGGCAACTGAATTCATAATTGTATTAGGTTGGTGCAAAAGTAATTGCTGTTTAAAAGGTTAAAAATAAGTGCAAAAACTGCAATTACTTTTGTACCAACCTAATAGCAGACGACACTTGAGTGTTTAATATGTGCCGATGATGTAGAAATGATGTATGAGGTAGGATGGATGCTATGATTATTATCCCTATTTTTATGAATGAAAACACAGGACTTTCGAAAGGCTAAATAACTTGCCCCAGTTCTCACAGTTAATATGTGAAAGCTGGGACTTGAACTTGCTTCTCTTTGACCAAGTAGCTCATACTCTTAACCTACCTATAAGAAATCAGGTACTGCCGAGGTGTTGGCAACACAGCAGGTATGTGAGACAGTTCCTATCCTCAAGGGATCACAGTCCAGTGAGTTAAATGGAAACATGCCTTCAATTGCACTGCACTGTGGAAAGTGCACTGTGGAAAGTGCACTGTGGAAAGCTAGGATTGGCTGAGACCCATGGTCATTGGTGTTGATAAAGAGGAGTAGCTAGCTAATCCTAGACTTAGAATATAATACCTTGCATTGTCACCTGTCTTCTATATCTCTCTACCAGGGGACCTGAGTCTCATACATCTTTGTTTCCTTAATCTCAAACACAATTCCTGACACACAGTAAGTATTCATGAAGTGGCCCACACTTTAGAGCCAGCTCTGTACAACCCAGAATGAAGAGTGAGTACCTTGACAAATAAGGCAATTTAAGAACTAAACCTACACTTTCTAGCTAAAATGTTACCTGCCCAGATTTACATCAATTTTATTTTTCACCTACTGGTATTTGAAGATACGTGAACTAGTTGGACAGAAAAATCCCACAGTAAGCAGCAGCTAGACTGTTTCTAATCCCTGGGGCAGCTTCTGGCTGGGTGAGAAGGAGACGTTGGTCATGTGACTGAGGAAACGGCCACACAACAGAGGTTTCTGAGCAGTGGGAAGAGACAAGTCAGGCTTGTAGGACGTGAGAACAGTATCTCTAGCAACTGGTCAAGGAAGCCAAACAATAACCCCTGCAACAGTTGATCCCAAATGGCCAGGACTTGATTGATAACTGACAGTGTCCCTAATTTTTGTCCCCACTTCCAACTTAGGACCAACCAGAAGAGCCAAATATGGACCCATCACCAATCACATAAGATGTCCCACTTCTAGTTAACCTGCCTACAGCTTCCTCATGCCAGCTGACTCCAGTTGGGGCACACCTGAAGCCTTCTCTTTTGTCTGCTATAAAGCTTTCCTACACCTCCACCTGCCTTTGGGTCTTCCAAAAGCAAGTGATGGTGGCTGGCTCCCTTGCTCCAGCAAGCTCTGAATAAACAGCCTTTGCCTGTACTCATTTTACTGGTCTTCGTTTCCACATTGGTCACCATAACTTTTCTCTGGGCTATGTTAATTCTCTTTCATGTCCCACACCAATCTGCTTTCTATGCTGATTTATACAGGTTTGTGTTTGACTAGTCTTTTTTTTTAATCTGTGTTGACATTCCAACTGCAGAGAATTCTTAGTCTCTGTCTGAAATTGCTCATTGTGCAGACTTAAAGCACTGTGACCATCACTTGATCCGTTGTATTTCTATAGCTTTTGCTTTCTGTTCCAATTTGCTACTGTGGCGACATATCTATCTTTCAGTTCTCTCAAACATCCATTTGAGTCTTTACATAATGCCTTCATCTTCATTACTAAGAAACAACAAAAGCACACAAGATAATAAGCATCTCAAAACATCCTCTGAGATAAGCACTGTAACTATGCCTATATTCCAGACAAGAAGACTGAGGCACAGAGGGGTTATAACTTGATGGTCATAGTCAGGATCCAAAAAGAAAGTTTAGCAGCTAAGTATTAATAGAAATTTGCAGCAGAAAAAAAGGATCTGGATGGTTCTATTAAGAACATGCCACAGAAAGATAGGTGCTTAGGTACAAACGAACCAGGAGGGTAGGACAAAAAAAGTTTCTAAGTATCAAGTTATCTTTTCAAACTTTTCCATTTATGAAATGCTGGCATCTTCCATTTTAGCACTTAGGGAACCATTGTATTTAGTTATATTTGCTTCCTACATTCTGCCTTAAGTTTCTCTGAAGTGTTATTCACTTTCCTATGGGAGAAAATGCCTGAAAGAGGCAAATTATTCTTTTTTCAACAGAACCTAACCTTCCCATCTCTCCTGCAGCCTCAGCCCTCAAGGTTGCTAGGACCTCATCTAAGCAGCGAACAGTAGGGCAGGCATTGGATCAAAAAGCCTGAGATCATATTGTAAGAAAAGAAGAGGAACAGCCACTAAAAATGTTTGATTTAACAAGGCAGTTTGTACCTTGTGAAATGTGCAGGTTATTAATAAATTGCATTTCTTCTCTTTTTACAGAGTACATTCGTAGTATGGTGTTTTGGTTTATGTTTTATAATAGGTGCTATAGTTTCAGCGTTTGAATATGGGTTTCATTAATCCTTAATTTGTGCCTCTACCAGGAAAAAACTGAGTATTCTAGACTTTGCACACAGTGCCCTCTTCTGGACGAAGGGGCTTCTCCTTTCCTGATTTGCAAAGCTCTTTAGAGATAATAAAGAGACAAGGGAAGGCTCCTGTATGGTGGAGATTGCTGGTCTTCTCTGGAATCACAAAGTGGGGTGCTCAAGGTAGTCAGAAAGACTCAGGCCTGTCCCAATGAAAGATGAGCGAGCCCCCAACTTCTGTGGCTATCAAGAAAAAAAAAGCCAAGTGTAGGATGTGATCACTGTCTAGATTCCAGACATCTAACCAGAAATCTAAACACCTGAGAATGAGTTAGATGACTGAATTTAATCTCACTTCAGATTGGTGCAGGGACTCAAACAGAACCTTGGTGGGCTTAAAGAAAAAATGTCACATCCTTAATGCTTAGAATGACTCCTAGAAATCAGATCCTGTTCATCTCCTAAATTTGTTTGCTCCCATCAAAGCAGCTGAGTTAGAAAATATATAGATTGCATTTAAAGGATGCTTTTTGAAGAAGCTCTAGCCTAGAAGTTGAGGAAATATTGACTTCTCTAAAAAGAATAGGGAAAGGGTGTGTGATCATTGGTGCCGTTCACTGATATCTTTGGTTCTCCTTCTGGGCACAAATGAGGACCGTACTTTCTGTACCTCGAGGAAGTTAGATGTAACAACGTGGCTTGCTGTGGCAAATGAAATGTGAATGGAAGTTAAGATTTAAAGAATTAATGCAAGATTCTCCACTCCTTCTTCTCCTTCCCACAGGGTGGGCAAACTACAGCCTACAAACCAAATCCAGCCCACTGCCAGTTTTTATAAATAAAGTTTTATTGGAACACAGCTGTGCCCATCCCTTTATGTATTGTCTGCAATGTTCTGCACACTGCAATGGCAGAGTTGAGTAGCTGTAACAGAGTTCATATGGCCCATCAAGCCTAAAATATTTTCTATCTGGCCCTTTATAGAAAAGGTTTGCCAACCCCTGCTCTAGATAATGGGGTCCCTGAGAGCATAGCCCATGCTGAACGTGATGGACATGGAACACGAGGATGAAATAAACCTCTGTTGGTTTAAACCACTGAGATTTTGAAGTGGTTTTGCAACTCCAGCATGACCAAGCCCATCCTGACTGACGCACAGGGTAAAGAAGGATCTGTAACAAAAAGGGAAAAAGAATATATAGCCAGGATCTAAAACACCTTGAAAGAAGCTCTCCAAACATTAATGAGGCAAAATGTGCAAATTCAATGTCACTAACATTGTTCTTTTGACCAGGTGAGGAGTAAGCATGATACCCACATGCAAGTGAGGCTATTTCTCAGGTAAGCCAGACAAAGGTGTGATATTTTCCCCCTAATATCTGAATTAATTTCTGTATCTAAGGAAGGCCAGCCAGTTTTTAATCAGACACTGGTTTGTTTTATGAGAGGAGTGAACAGGCGCATTACAGCAAACCCCAGGCACAGATTGATAAATTCCCAAACTTGGGCTCTTATGAAACTCAGAAACACACTTCCCTTTGCTCTCCACATTTCTCAATCACTGAGCCTGAGGCAGCCACCTGATTGGTGAACTTCAGCCGTCCACCGACACTCAAAGATAGATCATTCCCACCTAATAAGGCCTTAAAATTGTCATCACTTTCTTTACTTTAACCTTTGAAAGAAATGTTAAAGATTGATCTACCACTGAGTTGGCTATTTTGCAACTTCCCCTAGCTGGTTAAACAGGAAGTTGTAAATAAATGCAGCTTTCCCAGACATTTTAAGTAGTAACAATCACAGCAATCTCAGCAACTCAGAGAGGAAAGGAAAGGGGTAAGGAGAGGACTGGATAAAAGTGGCCATGGGCAATGCATATCACTCTTAAGGTACCAGGGTAAAGCTTTTCCCTGTTCCCCTGGATTAAACGTGGTAACCAACCATAGCTCAGAGCTTAGAGGAAAAGGAGCACTCCAGTCCTGTGCTTTCTATAAGACTTAATGTCACATCTGCCTAAATCTGATAACCCCTCTGTGCCCCAAGGCAGGATGCCAACAGCTGGAGAGGAATGACTCCATATTGACCCATTGGCAGTTTAGAGGTGGTTCCACTGGGCTGGTCAAAACAGACAGCAGATACTCACCTAAGATCACTGCAGATAAATAGGGGGCTTCAATCAAAAAGGCATTTGTGTAACTAGGAATCAGTTCATCTGAAATAGTGAATGGCACAGAAGGGTGGCAAGAATGATGTGCTCAGTCTCGGGGATCAGCCTCCGGGCATTCTGTAAAGCAGCTCAATCCCCCTGATTCTATGGATTTGTGCTACTCACAGCTGCTTCATCCAAATTCAGCTCAGAATGGAAATTCTTCTAACTAATACAGAACTCCATACTCCCTCGGGCTGTGACAAGTGTTCTCTACAGGCCCAGAAACTGAGAAGAAAGAAAGGAAGGGCTTCTTTTTTTTTCCTTTTGCCATTAATTTTCCTTTTGCCAGCCTTCTTTCTCTGTGAGCCTATCTGATCCCCTCCAATCTATTCCAGGACAATAAGTAGAAATGACCTTCCCAACCCCTGTGGGGCAGGTAAGAGCCATAAGAATGGAAATAGAAGTTGGAGCCTTGGTTGAGGTAGTAGAACTGGGTCCAGCATTTCGGTTTTGTCAATTGCCTGGGGTTGCTTGTTAAGTTCACAGATCATTTGTAGCTAGGGCAGCTTCTGAACACACTGGAAAAACAAAAGTTCAAACAGGCCTCACTAAATTAAAGGTCAGATCCAAAGCCACCTGCAGATGAAGGCGAATAGTGGGCCCCTACCACATTTTAGCATTAAGGGAAGAGCAATAAAACTGCATTAAAATAAAAGTTAGATAAAGGGAGGAACTAAAACTACCCAAGAACAAACAGCATGTGAAAGCACTGGCCATGGGTTACATATGGCAAAGGCACATCTGAGGGTCTTCGTGGACAAGCTCAGTGAGCCAGCCATGTAACAGAAGTGTTCTCAAAAATACAGAAGACAGAAATTATGAATAATTTTCATAGATTCATGCATTCTTTTATTCAACAAACTACTACTTGCCTTCTATGCACCACACACTGTGCTATGATCTAAGCAGGAATAAACAAACCAGCACCTACAGGCCAAATCTGGCCTACCACCTGTTTTTGCATGGCCCCTGAGCTAAGAATGATTTTCACATTTCTATAATGTAAAACATAAAAGCAGTATTAGCCTTTCAGAGAAAATAGCTGCTCAAAGAGTAAAGGACATTGCCTCTTGGCTTACAAAGCCTAAAATATTTATTATCCATCCCCTCTTCATGAAAACAAAAAACAAAAAAAGTGCGCTGACCCCCTAATCTAAGAGTGCAAAGTTGAATAAAAGATGGCCCCTGCCCTCAAGGAACTCACAGTTTGGCATGAACTCAATAATCAGTCTTATAGTACTTTGTTGTTTCCTGGCTTGGCAGTTTAGAAGCAAGATAGAAAATTGGAAGAAAACTCATGGAAAGTTATAAGGATTAATAAAAGAGTGGGAAGAAAAATCCATGAGAAAAGTTTAAAGGAATTTCAATTATTTATTCTCAAGAAAAAGAGTTTATGGGGAGACTTAAGGATAGTCTTCAAATATTTGAGAGGATATTATTAAGCAAAAGGCTTTACCTTTATGGACACAAAGATTAGTTGAATGTAGGCTAAAAATTTTTTTATTATAGAGATGGTAGGATTTCTTGGAAGGCTTTTAAACTTCTACAATGATTTGAGAAATCCATTTTCTTTAATCCTCCAAAGCTAGTATATTTTCTCATCTGTCTGAGAGCAGTTAAATTGTTGTTTGAGTGTTGTCCGAGCTAAAGGTGTAGGTAGACTAGATGCCCTGTGTGCAGGCTAGCTCTCTGATTCTTCCATTCAGAAGCTGGGGCTTTTCAGAAGGAGAAAGTCTTTTTCCCTCCTCTGGGTCTCAGAACCTGACATGTTCTGAGTCTGTGATTTCTTGGGCCAAAACTTTTAAATGGCTCAGCAGCCAAGGAAATCAAAGGACCTTCAATGATCTCATCTCACAAGAAAGATGCGGCTTTATTCTCAATATAGTAGGGAAATTTAGACTCAATATTTGTTTTAATTTAAAGGTAACTACTAGTTGGGGAAAAACAATGAATACATTCACTGGAGGAAAAAGACCAAAGGCAAGTTGAATAAATGACTAAAGATCACAGAAGAATAAAAAGGGAGATGTTAAGGAGGCAAACACAAAGAAACACATAAACTAAGAAGACAGAAGTAAGAACTGACAGTCCACAATCACACTCCATGTGATAGGGTTATAGGCTCCTCTTTAAATGACGTGCACTCTTAGATTAGATCCGAATTCAAAATTTAACTACAAGTTGTTTATGAGAGAGCCACTGAAAACCAAATGATATACATGTGTAAAAAATAAAGGGTTTAGTGTAGAACTTCGTTAATGATATGCATGCTAAAGACTTTAAGGGTGAAGTGTACTGATGTAACTTACTATGGAACGCATCAGCAACAACAAAAAGATGGACTAATGGATGAAGAGAGGGGTAGATGGATAGATACGTGAAAAGCAAATACAGGAAAAACATTAACTATAGAAGCTAAGAGGTGGGTATATGGATGTTTATGGAACAATTCTATATGCCTAAAATTTTTTATAAGAAAAACGTTGGGGGGGAAATAAAGGGTTGGCCAAAAAAACCAAACAAGTAATAGAGCAAGATTTCATTTTTTGTTAATTCTAAAGATGAGTAAAGAAAAAAAAAAGCTTGTTTAAAAAATGATATTTGTAGTAGGCAGAATCTGAGTTATTTGGGCTTCTTTGTTCTGCTCTTTTCATGACTTTGATAACAATTCCCAGGGCCACACCAGGAGGTCAGCTTATTTTGATGTGTTGTGTGCTTCTGTCCAAAGTGACCATCTCTTGCTTTTTAGGAAAGGTTATAAAGAAGCACAGCTTAAAGACAGTTTTTAAAAACTATTGCTGTTAGAGATTCCTTTCTTTACGCTGATTTACATATCTAGAATAATCCATCAGTAGTAGGACATTGGTATTACAATCAAAAGAATGTGATTTCATCCCAGTTTACCATGTTGTAGCCATGGGCATGTTAATTAAACATTGGCCTTTGGTCAAAGATATAATATTTGAAATGTATACGCTACACAATATGGCATAACTCTACATCTCAACTCAGATGTCTAATAAGCACCTTACACTTAACATGTTCAAACCAGAACTCCTAATTTTTCACCCCCAACTTGCTCCTCCTTTAGCTTCCCCATCTCAAAATGGAGAAGTCTCTCGGGCAGGATCCCTGGAGCCATCTCTTTTCCTTCTTTCCCTCATACCCCACATATGATGCAAATACTGTTGGCTCAACCTTCGAAAGATACCCAGAATCAGATTGATTTCACCACCTCCAATGCTACATCTCAACCACTACTGTTTCTTTTCTGATTATTGCAACAGCGTTGGAACTGGTTTTCTGGTTTCATCTCTTAGCCCTTCAGTTTAGTTGCAACACAGCAGCAGAATGATCTTTTAAAATTATGTCTGATCATGTCAGTCTTCCGCTCAAAACTCTCCAGGGGATCCCCATCTCGATCAGAGTGAAACCCAAGCAATTCAGTGGCTTACAAGGCCTCCCTACTGCTGCTTCTGAGACCCTGTGTCCACCTGTGCCCCCTTCACTCACTCAGCTCCAGCCACACTGGCCTCCTTACTCTTCCTTGACTTTGTCAAGCACACACCAACCCCAGAGCATTTGCTGTTCCCTCTGCCTCAAACTCTCCACCTAATATCCACATCATTTACTCTCTTCCACTCTTCACGTCTCTGCAAAAATACCACCTTACCGGTCAAACCTTCCACCCCACACTCCCTATTACACTTTGCTGCTTTATTCTTTTCCACAGCACTTAGTCCCTTTCTCCAGCATATTACATACTTACTTGTTTTCTTATTGTCTGCACCCTTTGCCCCTCCTACATAAGCTCCAGGAGGACAAGAGTCTATTTCAGTTACTGCTGCATGCTCAGAACTGGAACAGACTCTGGAAGTTATTTTCTTCTCAATAAATATTTGTTGAAAAACTTGAAAATTATAAAGCACTAAGTAGATGAGGTGTGGCATTATTATTATTTACATGGGAAGGCCAAAGGACAGCCTTTGATAAAAAAATCCGGAGTTCATTTTTCTCCTCTTTACTACATGATAAGGAGATTCCTCCTTTGTCACCTACAGATTACATACTGCCAAGTCTGATCATGTGACACCAGAGGTGATATTCAAAATAGTCAACAACCTGCTGTGTAGGAACCCATCCGAATGGACACAATGACCAATCAAAATAATGCCAGCTGAAACTAGCCTGTACCAGAGCAACGTGGGCCTGAAGAAACTTATGATCAGTAACGGTTCTACTACACTGTTATCTTCAAAAACTTGTAGACAAATAAGCACTGAATTCGGAATCAAAAACCTGGGTTCATTGTCATTGCCTCCAACTCAGGGTTTCTCAACCTCAGCACAATTGATGTTTTGTATGATATAATTCTTTGATGGGAGGATATACTGTCCATCGTAGGTTGTTTAGCAGCATCTCTAGCCTCTACCCACTAGATTTCAGTAACAGTTCCCCCCAGTTGTGACAACCAAAAATGTCTCCAGACCTTGCGAAATGTCTCCTGGACATTGAGAACCTCTAATCCAACGCTCACTATGGAAACTGAGATAAATTAGTAAACCCTTGTGGGGGTTACTTTCCTTGTTTGTAACAGAGGATTAGTAATAGCTATCATACAGGGTAGCTTTAAGGACTAAAAGAAATAATGTATATAACAAGTACTAAGCAAATTTTACCATATTATTATTTTTTGTACCTATTTGTTTTTACTCATGACAAATAATGAGCTATTCATCTTGCTGCAGTAAATGACTGCTTATGTAGGCTACAGTGATGATGGGCATGCTGCATTTCTACAAGTCATAAAGTTGAGCTTTTTAGTGCCTTATCAGGTCACACCTGCAACACACAAATTATCTCCGAATCCATTCCCTGGTTGGATTCTCCCTTTAAAGAGCATGCCCTTTACAGAGTTCATTTAGAGGCAGTCTGCTCACCCATGGTTAATTTTATGGGCTGTTTATCTACAGTAGGATTTACTTGAGTCTATCTTGGTAAATGTAATGAAGCCTGGGTGTGCTTTCATAAGGATGTGAGGTGAGGCTAGGGAGAGCAGAGAAAAGTCTTAGGCTACTTTTGGAAATGTCATTTCAGAATCACTTAAATTGGAAAAGTTCTAGACAGTTCTAAAAGAAGAGCTCCCATAAACAAACCCATCACAACAAATAACATCTGCTCTTTGGAGGCAGAAAATAGTGCAGCAGTTGGTATGGATTCTATCTTGGAAACTATTAATAACCTGCTCTGCCAATTTTTCAATCCTCTCAAGGATTAGACAACTACATTGCACAGTAGACTATATCCACTGTGATATTAATTTATGTCTTTCTCTGGTGAAAAAGTTTCAATGGATGGTAGGAATCTAGGAGGAATGGGAAGTGTTACCCTCATTTTACAAATGAAGACCCTGACAAAGGTTTGGTAGACTACACGAGGTCATAAGACTTGAACTCAAGTCAGCAATTGTTGGACCCCAGTCTTTTCATTAAACTGCACTGAAATAACGCAACATTCTTGGAGTTCATTACTTACCCTCCATTATTTCACCACCCGCCCCACTGAAAGCAATGGCAGGATGTATAAGTGGGTTTTAACATGATTGGCAACTTTACAAAAGGCAAAAAGCCAGAAAACTGAGAAAATATGTTGGGTTAATGCCAGGAAAAACTATCAGCCCCTCCCTGTAGCAAATGTTGATGAAGGAACACCAGGAAGAGCTTTTGAGTCTGAACTCTCACATTGATGCATACATTTTCTTATAGGATGGTTAGGCTTATTGAGCTCTAGCCTGCCAAGTGGGATGTGTGCCATGAAAACTACCTCCACCCAGGGATAATATTCAAAATATGTGCACCTATGTAGTTCAGCAGAGGGACCACCCAATGAGAGCAGACACTGATCCTAGAGACCTCCTGCCGTAGTAACCCCTCTTTAGTTGGCTTATATAGGGCAATCTAGAGGGTCTCCTGGGTGTGCAGACACTCAGAGGGGCTTGTATTGACTACTTACCCACTAGAATAGGAAACTGTCAGTATTTTAATGACTTGTCCAGCTGTTCTGGTACATCCAAACATGTATCCCTTCTCCACACTTCCTAGATATGTGACCTTACACAAATTACTTAACGCTTTCAAGCCTTCATTTCATTTATTTGTAAAATGGAGGTGATAGCAGTGCTTACCACCCAAAATTGTTGTGAAGATTCAATGAGACACAAGTACAGTGCTATGCACTGTTCCTAGCACATACTAGATGTACAATAAATATTAACACTCATCATTAATGGAGAAAACTTGACATACAAGGTCTAACAAGTTTGTGAACTTGTTGCAACGATGTTGCTAGCCTTTTTTGCTATCAGAGGGATCATTCATTACAAATTTGTACCAACTAGACAGTTAACCAAGTTTACTATTTGGAAGAGCTGAAAAGGCCATGTGAAAAAGTTAGACGAAAACCTGAACTTTTCACCAACAATTCATGCCTCTTGCATCATGACAATGCACCAGCTCACACGGCACCATCTGTGAGGGAGTTTTTAGCCAGTAAACAAATAACTGTATTGGAACACCCTCCCTTACTCACCTGATCTGGCCCCCAATGACGTCTTTCTTTACCCGAAGATAAAGGAAATATTGAAAGGAAGACATTTTAATGACATTCAGGTCATCAAGAGTGTATGACGATGGCTCTGATGGCCATTCCAGAAAAAGAGTTCCAAAATTGCTTTGAAGGGTGCTCTGGTGTCAGTGACTAGCTTCCCAAAGGGAGTACTTCAAAGGTGACCGTAGTGATATTCAGCAGTGAGGTATGCAGCACTTTTTCGAATATAATTGTACCACCTCATATATAACATATCAATAAAGTTTGGCAAAAGTGAACCTGAGTCTCTTATATTAGGAGTGACTATTTCCTGACGTCAGACAAACACACGATGGTCTGCCCCTCACTGATTCACACCTTCCGATCCTGCTAACTGAGTCAGCTTGATTCCCATTCGGTTTCACTCCAGGCACTATTACTAATTTTGTCCCCAAATAAGACAAATAGGATGACCTCTCTGTCAACAGGGTACCTTACAGAGTTAATCATAATTCATTCCATTACTACCAGTGGGTGAGCAACCCTGTCTTGCATCTCAAGTTTTCAACTGCAAAATCCCAACCTTCCCAGTAACTGAACACAGAATCTTATGCCCCAGCCTTCTATGGCTACGTTTCCTGTCCCTCAATGCCAGTCATTAGCTTCCTTTCCCCTATTCCCTGGCTTTCTCAATATTCACTGCCAGCATGAGCAGAATTCAACCTCTTCAAAGCTGCATGAGTCTTGGCCAAGCATTATTTTCCAGATTTTGGATCCTCAGTAGATCCTGGATGAAAGGTTCAGGAATTCCACATGTTCTTCTCCTAGACTTAGCTCCTTGTGGTAGATATTGTAAACATCCCTGTGTACCAACCCTGGACCTGTTCCTATATTTGGCTCACATCTTTGGATGACCTAGACTCCAGGCAGTAAAGCATGACAGTTATGGGCACAGTGCTGGAATTGCACAAAAGAGAGTTCAAATCCCAGGTCTGTCACTTACTAGCTATGAGGTCTTGAACAATTACTTATGCTTTCTGAACCAAATTATAAAACAGGGAGAAAAGTGTATACTTCCCAGATTTGCTGTGGAATTGAAAGAGGTAAATTGGCTTAGTTCCATAACTGCTACAGAGAAGCATTCAATGTCAGTATTATTCTTTTATGAAAGGAGGGTTCCTCTGCACTGCAACTTGATATCCACCACTCTCTACGTATTTAAAGTAGATCCATAACAAAACTACTAGAAATTACTCAAAAGCCAGATAGCTGCTCACACCAGTACTTTTAGGTCTCAATCAAAATTATCCCAAAATTAAATTTGGACATACACTATTTTTACTGTTTGTCTACAATTTCAATACCTCAACAAATATACAGGGAATGTCTACCATGTGCCAAGCACTGGACCGTGTGACCAAGACAGACCTGACACTTGCACTTATGGACGTTACAGCCCAAAGTTCCGAACCAGAATTCAGGGAATTTCTTTTGTGGAAAGCTCCTTACTAACCCCAGTCAGTATCTAGCACAGTGCTAGCTTGTGAAATAATTCTTTTGCTGGTACTTTTCTTTTCCAGTATTTTAAATGGGAGCCTATTACTCTTATAATTTGAAAACTTCATTATAATTGAAAACTATTTGCTGACTCTCTGAGAAGTATATGAAAGTTTTTGTCAGAGCACCTTATGGGGCAGGAAGTCTTGCTTATGGAGCAGGAAGTCCTGGTTGTCACTGCAATAGCATTGTTTCTCCCAGGTAAACTCCTGAGCTCCGGCCACTGCTGGCTCCTCCTCTACTGCCTGACATCTACTCTCTTCCCTCCAGGTCCTTTAACATTTTTCTAGGCCTGAACCACCCAGTATTCTGAAATAATCCAACCAATTTCCCCTGGAAATTTAGTACACACATACCAGTTACTTTATCTGGATTCTTTAAACAAGAAAAGATTCCAATAGCTACAGTCAGTCTTTTAGAAAAGCAAAGAAACTTCTCTCTTTGGGAGTAGCTGTATATGACGCCACTGTGTTTTAAAGGGTCTTAGATGAGTTTTCAATTTTGTGACTTTTAGAGATTAATGATACCTTGGTGGGTGGGGCCCAGGGGGAATGCTGAAAGGTAGGCCAGTCTTGTCACACTGGGGGAAAATAAAAAGATTCTTTCCTGCTTTGCTATTAGCTGCATAAACTGTAGTGCAAGTTACAAAGCTAAACGAATTAGTATGCATCCGACCCAGAGTTCTTTATTTGTTGAAGTAAAATGCTAACAATCTTTGCTTGGGGGAGAAAAAGAGGGTATGTCAATGAGTGAATATGAATTAATCAGTACTTTATGGACAGCACCAGTAATTTTAAGGCAGCAAAAAAAAAGTGAGGCGTTTGTCTGGGTTCCACTCAGCAATCTCCCTCTGTCATTGCTAATAAATCTTTTATGAAATGGAGTTTTGCAATCTTTGCAGCAACACCCCCTTCCCCCACCTTTCCTTGGAAGAAAGAAATGTTAGGATTCATTTCTAATATTTTCTCCTTCCTTTCCTATTTGAATTTCTTATACTCGGAAAATCTCTGAAGCTGTTTATCTTTAAAGCTTTTTCCCAAATTCATAAGTTCAAGACCTCTTTCATCAGAAGAAATAATTCATATAGACCTTCTTCCAGGAGGTTGAAGGAAAGAAGCTGAGTTTCAGGTGGGGGGGCCACAATATTTTAATAAGTATAATATCCTGGGCCTGCTAAACAATCAATATTTATAGATGGAGTGATACAGTCTACTGTAGGCCAAAGAAATTTGGAAATAGATAAGAGGATAATTAAAGAATATAACATTCCAGTTCTACTGCTTTATAATTTTCCTATAACTACTCCTAGAAGCTAGATCCCACCGAATTATAAACAGCCCGCCAATAACCTGATCTAATTAGAATTTTATGCTTTTTCTTGAAGGTTAGGTTCATTAGCTGTGAAATATGCCAGTGGATGTCTGGATTAAGATTTAAAGGAAACCCTAAATATGGAGTGGCATGTAGCCAGTTTCTAGCCGCTTAAACTGTAGAACCAAATGTGTGATCATTCTCCCCGAGGTTGGTAACTTTTTATTTTTAGCCACAAATCCACAGGCCATCTCTCTTGGTTAGGGATGGGGCCTGATGGCTAGTCGAAAGCTTAAAAAGGTACATGACTGAGAAACAAGTTGTTAAGAGGCTATAATGAAGGCCTGGTAGGAGGGGGGTAGGAGGCCCATAATGATTTTGCCATTACGCTTGTGTTCCATTTTACAGCTTGGATTTATTTATAACAACAGGTGGTGGTATTTGTGCAGAATTGCTTGTTTTTTCATTTGAGAAGGGCAGCTCCATACATCTGCTAGAAGGCGAAACAAAACCTTTTCCAAACACCGTTTCCTCTCTTTCTGCATCACCATTAGGAAGGAAGAATTTGTAGCAAAAGGCCACCCTGCCATTATTTCTTCCTGATGACACTCATTTAGCAGCCATTAAAATGCAAATAGAACTATGATTTTTAGATCACAAAATTAACATTAACGGATGGATGATTGATTAAAGGTCATGGCAACGGTATAACTTAATTTCTTAAATAATTGTGTTCAGTTTTCTGCAGACTGTTTGGGTTTCTGAATTAATTTTATATGTTGTTGAACAATGACAGGTGCAGTAATTGGCAGAGTCTCCTTTGGGTTCATTTCTTCCCGACGGAGTACCACGCCCTCTTCTCTTCCTCGAAGCCATAGCCTAAAACACAGGAGAGAAGGCTGAACAAGCCAGCACACAAGCAGCGGAGTCTGGGTGAGGTCACTGCAGAGGTTATTTCAGACCTGCAAAGCCCCAAATAGAATTCCATTCCGTGCCTAATGAGTTTTCCCTCAAAGAACTTCCTGCATCAGGCTCATGGTAGTATAAAATGACCCCTGGCCCTCCCGGGGGGAGGACTGAGGCTAGCCTCCTCAGATCCCTAGCTGAAGGATCCCATCTCTGACCCATTTTTCTTTAAGGGAGGCAATAAACCATGGAGAGAGGTAATAATAACACCACTGGTTTTTCGTGTCACTTCTGCATATGTGAGTTCAGGCAGTGACCCAGGAAGCTGAGATGGGAAATAGCTGGAGATTAGGTCTATCTACTCTACCTCTCAAAAGTCAAAAAATATATATAAAATATATTTGGTGCTTCACTGGCAGACCAAATACCTTCTTTAATCGCAATAAATACACTCTGTATTGTAAAGTCAGGAATTCACAGGAAAAGCACCACAGCACTAAGAGAATTCAGTTAGAACTTTTTAGAACTTTTTTTTATCATCATCATCATCATCTCTTATAGTAATTTCTCCTGGAAGTTTCAAAAGAATTTGTTTTATTGTTAGGGATTTCATTGCCAACTTCTGTCCCTCAGCTTCTGGATTCTGGCTTGAATCATATCCTCTCATTCTTCTGAGTTCTTAGACTAAGGCTGCACAGATGACCCCTAACTGACCACTCCTACCCTCTAAGAGCTTACAGCCTAGTGGGAGAGCTCTCTGCACATGAAGCAGTTAAAGAATAATGCAAAACAATACATAAAAGAGTAATCAGATTTTAAGATCACAACCATATCTCATCAGGCTTTAATTCAACACAATAATTCTCTCAACAGATATGTATTGAGCACCTACTATGTGCCAGGCTCTGTTCCAGGACCAAGGGCAGACAGTCACTTCAGAATGTGCCTTATACCTCTGATGAGGTACCAGGAAGGGAGCACAAGCAATGCACAATACTTAAATGTGGGCTGAATAGAAAATACAGTCAGTAATATGGTCATAACTATACATAGTGCCAGGTGGGTACTAGATTAATCTAGAGGATCACTTCTTAAATTATATCAATGTCTAAACACTATGCTGTACACCTAAAACTAATATAAAATAATACTGAATGTCAACTGTAACTAAAGGAAATAAATAATTCAAAATGAAGTGGGCTGAGTATTACAAAAGGGAAAGGAAAAAGGTTTTCAAAGTATTATGGGAGTTCATAGGAGGCTTTACATTCCCATTACCTTTTCACGGCATATCACAGGTCCTAAATTAATGCTCATTGACGCCATCAATCTCTTTATTCAAGAATCAACAAGAGGGTATAAGGATATCATTCTGAGGAGTTCTAGAAGACTACATGAGAAGAAATGGAACTTGCAGGCCACCACACTGGCCATTGTCAGTTCCTCAAACACACCCTGCTTCCCCTACCCCAGGGCCTTTATACATACCACTTTTACTGTGTGGCACTCCCTTCCCTCCTCTATGAATAGTTAATATCTATTCATACTTCAGACCTCAACCAAAAGGCCAGGACTGCAGGGAAGGTATCCCCAACCTCCCCTTCCTTTCCCCAACCCCAGATCAGGTCCAGGGCCTGAATGAAGAGGGCCCCTCAGGTACCCAGATGCAGTTCCCACAAACTACCAGCCCCCTACTACCACACACCATGCATGGCCCACATCATACAACTGATGTTGGTTTAGATGATTATTTGATGCATGTTTCTCTCCCAACTCTGGACAACAGGTTCGGTGAGGGCCCAGTCACGTTTGTTTTGCACCATTATGTCCATTGCAGACCCTCAATAAATAGTTGTTAAATGCATAGGTAGAGTGTACTGTGTTGGGTATTGAAAAATGACAAGTATCTCAACAGGCAAAAGAAGAGGAAGAAGCATGGAGGGTGGGAAGAGTGCAGAGCGAGTCCCATTAGTCTGCACAGGGTGGATGCAAAGTATTTCACCAGCTGTCCATACGGGGCTGACCAGCAGGGCAGTGGTGCTGGGTCTGGTGCTCCCCGTCTTGTCAGGCATGAACCCTTCAGCTCCTGCGTTGTGGAAGGGTGGGAGGATCCCAGGCAAAGGTGCCCCTGGGGCTGGAGGGTAGGGGTGCTCCTCAAGCAGCAGCTATCTATCAACATTTCAACAAGCTAAAGATTCTATCGGAGGTTACCAGCTGACTGAGAGCAATTGCAGATGTGAAAGGTGTCCCTGGGGTGGGGGTGAGGGAGTGCCCATGGCATTGGAAAGGAAGATAAGCTGAATTATAAGCAGCCTTAAAATTCAGGCCTAGGCTTTCGATCTTGAGTTCAGCAGGCAACATAGGAAGACACCAAATCCCTAAGAAAGGGAGAAATGATGAAAGGCATATTTTTAGGAGGACTGATTTTAAAGTTTGAGCCAGGTGCTGTGCTAGGCGCTGGAGAACTAAAGATAATACATAGACATCAGGCTTTACCAAAACTAAGTTTCCCTTTTTATAATGCTCAGAGCAGATTCTGAATTTTCTGAAGAGTTAAAGTCTCCATGGCTCAACCACTGGGAGGCTGGTTTTTGTGGTTTCATCTTCTGGTCTCTGAGCTCCCTAAAGGCAACGTATTGAGGACAATGTCTAGCCTTGGGTAAGGTTTGTTGAATGAATAAATGAATGAATGGCTTTATTCAAAACAAAAACATAAAAGTCACCCCATCCCAACCCCGACCCCCCCCACCCCCGCAAGTATGTGCACCATGCAAATCCTCTCTCCCCTCCAGCTCTGTTTTAAATAAGTTTCCCCAACTAAAGCTTCTCTTTCATGAGCTTTACCAAAACTGAAGACAGCCTCAATTTTCTCCTTCCTTGTCTGCAATTTAACAGAACTCCGTCTGTAGGCAAGATTGCCTGCCCCCTCTGAATCCAACCCATTCTCCTTCTTGGCAAACACTAGCTTGGTAAGCTATATTTCATGGAGTTAACCAGGCTCATTACAGAGAACATATTTCCAGGAAGAGGGATGTTAATTTCTTCCTCATACAAAAAACAAAAATCAATATCGTAAATCCAGGAAATCTCCCCCTAAATGTCTCCCCTGTCATCACTCTCTCCCATGCTCTGTGTAAATACCATTATGACAGGTTAGCTATGTTTCCACTCAGGCAATATGATTTTGAGGTGACTGTAGGACAAAAAGGAGTATTGGCTGAGATGTTATTCCTCAAGGTATTTTGTGACATTGGAATTCTGTCAAAGGGCACTGAATGTACCTTTATCTTCTAAACAAGCCCCAGTTTCAATGCTCAGCCTGCTTAGAACAACTGAACTTGGATGGTGACCTGTAGATTTTCAACAAGAGTTAGAGGTGGATGAAAAGGAAGCAGTTTCCTAGGGCACGTTTGCATCTCAATACATTCATTTACTCAAACTTGCAATAAACACCAACTGCACACATTGTATGTGTGACACATAAAAAAGTGGAGACAGGCACCAATTTTTCAGGAATTCACAGTCTAAGTAAGCAAATAGACTTTAAACTAAGACTTAGTTTTAATTTTAATACACACACATCAGAGCCTACTAAATTCCTGTGCAGAAATGTGAAATCTCTAAGTAATGTTCTTTCCTACCACCTTTTGAGAGTCCCTGAAACTTCATGCAGCTCCAGAGGGGGAAGAACACAGCTTCATTTTAGAGTAAACAAGAATCTAATTTTAGAACTCCTCCAAGATATTGACCTTTGTGTAGGGATCTGTCAGCCTAAGACCCAGAGTCTTGGATGGGTTATTATAAATTAAAATCTAATACTCCATCCTTCTCTCTGGATCTATAACGCCCCATTCAATCAGCAACGTCCAGCTTACGTGTGCAATTCAGTTCCAAGAGGTAGACTGCTAAACTTAGTGACTTCAACATCCCAAGGGCATAGGCAAAATTAATTAAGGCATTGCCACTAAATATTAGCCCTCCTTGAGTCCTCCCTCCCACGTTTATTTCTAATTATCTCCCATTGAGTCATGTCCCCAGTGAGTCAAAATTTTTATTAGATTTTTAGGAGCCATCTCCTGACAGCTTCAAAGGATTTCTATACTTTAGCATAGTTGATTCCCTCTAATATGCTTCTGTCCCTTAACTAATCTCTACCCTGAATCATATTATAATACCATAGAATGGAAGGAGTCCTTTGAGGTCACCTAGCCCAATTCCATCTGATTATACCCAAGGAAACTGAGGCCTAAGGAAGTTTGCTATCTTGAAAAACATGAATAAATTAACATTGCAGAAACCTACTGTTACATCTTATCAAGACCAAATTGGAAACAGTCCTAGAATAAAGGCCTACATATTTTGACTTTGGGGATATCCCATCAAAAGGTTATCCTATGCTCCAATCATCCTCCATAAAGTCCCCTCCCCACATCAACAAGCCCAGCCCAGGTACTCAGAGCTTCCAACCAGCCTTTCAGTACTGCCTCTTTCATGTGGACAAACAGACAAGGAGCCATTATACATATGAGAAAATATTCCACCACAAGATACAGTAAAGCAAACTAAAAACAAAACAGAAGAAAAGGGACCTAGAGATTACCTAAAATATGGGAAAGAGAAGAAAGTCTCAAAAAAATATATATCATCAGAGCAGTATTTTATACATAAAATAGGATGTTATGAAAAGGAATTTATTAAAAAACAAAAAAGAACTCTTAGATAGGAAAAAAAAAGCAAATAAAAAAGTTACTAAGGACTTTGGATAATCAAACCAAAAAATCTCACAGAAAATAAAAAGATAAAAAAAGGAAAAGTAGGCCAAAAATGATAAGAATGCTAGGGGATTAATCCAGAAAATCTACCATGCAACCAACAGGAATTCCAGAAATTCAGCACAGAGAAATTTGAGGGAAGAGAACTATCAGAGGCATTAAACAAAAACACTTCCCTGGACCGCAAATAAATGAATTAGGTATTATTTATTTAAGCTTTATTATCCCCATTTTATAGATTGGAACTTGAGTGACTTTTCCAAGGTCTCAGTGCTAGAGCCTGATACCAGAATTTGATCCAAGGGATCATTTCAAAGCTCAATGTTTTTCCTCTGTTTCTTTGCTCCTCACAATGTGGTCTTTGAAACTTGCAAAGCAGTGAGTTCCCCATCACTGGAGATATTCAACATCATTGAATGGCCTACTTACTGGGGATGCTTCAAAGACAACCTTGAGGCCTTTTCATTATGATGATCGTTCCCCCTTGACCTTCCCAGTGCCTGAAATTGCACCATTGGAGACATCCCTGGACATTAAATCCCTGTCTAATAAATATCATTTGAAACTCACTGATAACCCACATAGTAATGTTTGCAGTGCTCTGTAGGTGGGTAGGAGTGAGTAGGTGATGCTGGGAGATAAGGAGAAGGTCTGGGGCAGGGTGCTAGACCCCTGACGGCCAGCTCTCATGAGGCAACCCAGCTGGGAGCCGAGGAAGAGCAGAGAGGCTTGGTGTCTGAACCAGGGGAGGGAAGGGACCGCAGGGCCGTGACTATCTAGGGCCCAGGAAGCAAAATTTGCACAGTTGCCTTTGCTTCAAATAGATGCCACCTACCGTTGGGTGTGAGACTTCCTCTGCAGTTTCATCATCCCTGCCTGAGCCCCAGGCAAAAGCTGAGAACTAGAGCAGGCTTTGGAAATGTACACATGTAACCACTTTTTCACCCTTTTGAATTTAATTCCACAGTATAATTAAGCACATATACTGCACATGCACGGCTATAATACAAGCTGTCGGTTTAATTTGAAAGTGTGCGTTAAACAAATCCAAGTGAGGAGCAACAATCTGTGTGCCTTAGAATTGGGGGAGGAATCACATACCAGTCCCGTAAAATGAACATTTCATGGGACACACTGCCACCCAGTGGCCATCAGGGAAATTGTCAAGACTAGGAAGCACAGAGGGTGCCTTGGTGTCTGTCCTTAGACCCCAGCCCCTGGCAAACGTTCACAAATGTTTTCAACCAAACTGAATTGAATGAAATTAAGCTGAATTTGACTGACGTGAAGTGAATTGAATGAGCAGAAGATGGACGAGGTTATATTGGAACAATGACCAGGTTTTGATGACCTACTCCTGAATCCACAAAAACACAGTATTATTTTAGACAAAAGGTAAACATCTCTGCAAGTCAAATCATAAAGAGCAGTGAGTTTTATCAGAGAAGATCTCAAAAAGCCAGGCTGTAGCGTGTGCCTCAGCTCAAATGGTGATCAAATATGGCCTACTTGGACTACAGCATAAACCCGGTATCTGACACTCTACAAACATTCAGGAAATAAGTACAGAAGTAAAGAAACAAAAAATAAACTCAAGACCTTAATAAACAGGCTAGAACGGAAGTAAGTTTCCTAACTGCCACCATCAGTCTTGGAGCCCCCTCCTTGATGTCCACCTACACCTCAAACACCCTGCTCCCATTCTAGCTAATTCTGCATTGTGCAGTAATGGTGGGTTGAAAGGCCTCTGTCCCCTGTGGGCTGTGAACTTTCAGAGGAGGCTTTTGATCGCAAGTGCCCCGCACCAGGACTATCACATAATAGATCAGAGAGAGAGGGAAAGAAATCGAGAAGGAAGGAAGGAAGGAAGGAAGGAGGGCTGGGAGGCAAGCATCCTACTGGAGCACTGATGCAAATTTCAATAGAAACTCTGGTCTGTCACAGGCCTGTGGTCTCCTGAACGTTTTCACCATTATCCTGAGGCTTTGGGGCCTTAGGGGTTATGACAGTTACAATCTCTCCAATTCTTTGGGCTATGGACTGAAAGTTTGTGTCCCCCCAAAATTCCTATGTTGAAACACCATTCTCTAAAGTGATGACACTTGAAGATAGAGCCTTTGAGGGGTGATTAGGTCATAAGGGTGAAAAAGAAAAAAAAAACCAAGAGCTTTCTCTCCCTCACCCCACACCACCCTCCCATCCCCCACCCCAGATGAGGGCACAGCAAGAAGGCATGCATCTGCAAACCAGAAAGAAGTTTATCACCAGGAACCCAATCAATTGGTACCTTGACCGTGGGCTTCCCAGCCTCCAGAACTGTGACAAATAAATGTCTGTCATTGAAGCTACCCAGTCAATGGTGTTTGTATTATCGCAGCTTCAAAAAGATTTCCCACTTTTCCTTGACTTTGTTTTTGTTTGATTTGATCTAGTTTCTTTGTTTTTAGGTAACTTCAGAACATACTACATGGTGTGAAATAAATATAATGATGTGGAATAATAATACCTAAAGTACTTTACAGTTTACAAACATCTCATTTGGCATTAAGATGAGACAGAGGCACCATTTTGCAAATGTGGAAACTGAGACTCCAGAAGTTAGAGAACTCACCCAGAGTCACATCAAAAATCTGTAGCAGCACAAACTCAGGTCTCCTCCACAAGATCACACTGACTTCTTACCGGGAAAACTTCCTGTGGGTGGGGCATAGCAGGGCCCCCCTTGGAAATTCATTCATAGACATGGTTTCAAAAGAGATGCACTGAACTGTAACCTGGGATTTACTTTGAGGCGTTTTGTCTTTGCCTCTTGAAAGTCTGTCCATGGAAGCAAGCATTTGCCTGAGAAGCTATGGGGGGTCTCTCATTGGAGGACTCCAATGTAGAACGTGTCCCCTGCATAGGCCAAGCCTCTCTGTGTCCCACAGGCACACTTGGCCTCTACTGAGACATCCTTCCTTCCCACTTCTCCATGTGGCATCTGCACTCAGAAAGAGCCCTTGAAAAGCCATTTGAAGCTTTCCAAAACTTTATCTCACCATGGACATCCAGGGAACTATTTATCAATGATAAACACTCAGAGAAAAATTTTATTAAACCAGGTATGAATCACAAATGAGGATGATTTTTTAAAGAAACATAAAGCCATTCTGGGGAGAAAGGAGGAGCAGGGGAGTCTTGATTGGGAAGAGTCTTTAAATTAAGATTTTCATTTATAGCACCACTGAGTCCAAAATTGAAGCAATTGCCACCATGAGAGCAGACTATATCTGCATATTAATACTTTTACATTTATCTTACTTTTCTTAAAAGATTCATCACACGCACACACACACTTCACACACTTCAAGAGAGTTCAGGACTAACCCCTTCTGTGAAGCTCTTCCAGCTGGCCTCTTGAGTGGACTAAGCTACCCCCTCCCTTCTGCAATGGACTAAATGTTTGTGTCCCCTCCAAAATGTATGTGTTGAAACTTTAATTTGAATGCAATAGTATGTGGAGGTAGAGACTTTGGGAGGTGACTGGGTCATGAGGATGGAGATTTTATGAATGGGATCGGTGCTCTTAGAGACCAGAGTTATGTAGAACACAGCAACCTATGAGGACACCACAAGAAGAGAGTCTTCACCAGAACCCAACCATGCTGGCGCCCTGATCTCAGACTTCCAGTCTCTGGAACTGTCAGAAATAAATTGTTGTTTAAGCTACCCAGTCTGTGGTAATTTCTTATAGCAAACTGAGTAATACTTATACCAAACTGAGTAAGACTCTGCCTCTACCCCCTTTCACACCCTGCATAATCACTAAACACCTACATTGTGGTTGCCTCACTAGACCACAAGCTTCTTGAGGTCAAGAGTGGTATGAAAGAATAAGTAATCATCCCCCTTTGGAGTTCAGAGAATAATCAAGATGACGCTAGAGAATTATTAAGCCCATCATAGGCTTACAGCTTTACCCAAATCCCGCACTGTACCTGATTTATTGCGATAGAAACCAAATCTGTTATACATGCATCATCCTTTCAGGTACATGCTTGTGGTTATTGTCTAGGGAAGAAAAACTACACATCTGTGATGCCTTGGAGGATATTACAAAGATGATGATAAAAGAGCCTTCTTTTAAAAATTAGAGGGGTTATTCTGTCACCAACTAATCCTAGAGAATTTCATTTCTAACCCTTGTAAAGCTTATCCCATGTTACTTTGTGGGCTATGAATTTACAAGTTCCTTGAGGGCAGGGAAAGACTCTTCTAAAATATAACAGTGATTCTGAACTTTTTTTGAGACATGGGTTTTAGAGACTCCAATAAATAATACCCTGTCTTCCCCTTCTGAAATCCAATGAAGTGAGAAAAAAAGGTACAGGAGTCACGAAGATCAAAATAGAATAGCAATCATTAATAACGCTACGTTCTAGGAACCATAAGTACTTAGACATGTTAAGTCATTTAACAGTATTACAGGATAGAAAAAATGAGGTTGAATACTTTGCCCATGGTCACATCAACAGTAAGTGGCAGAACCGGGACTGTACCTGACAGTGGTGCCAGGGCCCACCCTCAAAACCACCCCACAGCACTGCCTCAAACACCTTAACATGTGAGTGAAGCCTGTTGGAGAGTCAGCTTTGGTTCTGTGGCCAATGGACTTCCTAAAGCACCCCTGCTAAATTGAAATTTACCTTCTAAAACCACAGGCCTCCCCTTGCAAGAGCAGAGCCTTCCCCTTAATGGAGAGCTGATGAGAATGTGCCTTCTCCCCAGGACCAGCTACATAATTTGCAAGGACTCGTGCAGAATAAAAATGCAGGACCCCTCGTTCAAAAATTGTCAATAATTTCAAAACTGCAACAGCAGAATGTTAAACCAAGCACGGGACCCGTCCGAGCACAGGCGCTGGACAGCTGCACGGGGTGCACACCCATGGATCTGGCCCCCGCTGTGGCAGCAGATGCCAATCAGAGAGAAGCCCAGATGCCCTTACAGGAGCAGCCTCCGCCTCCCCAACCAGAGGAAATTCCTTCCTTCGCCTCAACAGAAAATGAAGAATGGGGAAGAAATGAGCCACCATTCGGGGACATTTCTGGAGAAGATGATGAAACCTATACACACGCACACCACACTTTGCACACTTTCATGTGCTTCACAAAACCCCTGAGTATTGTCTTGCTTGGCTTGAGATGCTACCACAAAATACCATAGACTGATGGTTTAAACAACGGACATTTATTTCTCACAGTTCTGGAGGCTGGGAAGTCCAACATCAAGTGCCCTCTAATTTGGTGTCAGTCTGGTGAGAGCCTGCTTCCTGGTTTGCAGATGGCTGCCTTCTTACTGTATCAGAGAGAGAGAGAAAGAGACAGAGTGAGAGAGACAGAGAGAGAGACAGACAGAGAGAGAGAGAGAGAGAGAAGGCACACTGTAGTCTCCTCTTCTACTAATGACACTTATGCCATCATAGGGGCTCCACCCTCTTGACCTCATCTAAACCTAATTATCTCCCAAAGGCCCCACTGCCTAATACTATCACAGTGAAGTTTGGGGCTTCCACAAATGGAGTTTGGGAGGACACAAACATTCCATCCATAGGTATATCTCTGCAAATCCACAGCTTAAGCATAGAAGGGGATGGGGATAGGTACACACACACACACACACACACACACACACACACTCATATGAACACAAGAGAGAGAGAGAGACAGAGACAGAGAGAGAGAGAGAGAAAGAGACAGAGAGACACAGAGAGAGACAGAGAGAGAGAGAGAGAAGGGAGAGAGAGCGTGAGAGAGAGACGCCCTCAAGGTCCCTTTCAGCTCTCAAATTGATCTTCCCGAAACTTTAATCCCAGCAGAGCTCCACCTGGCTCAGAATGAGTCAGCTCATTTCCTTCCCCAGGTAAAGGTCAAAACACATCCACTGTTTGTGCCCAGAAATCTTCCCTCTCTGTCACCCACGGCTGTCAATCCAAAGGGCCAGATTTACACTCAGTGTGGTCTAGGTTCTCATTAACCTTGAATCACCTCCTCCTACACAGAGCCATGACATTTAAAATCCTATCAAAGTAGTCTAAAACAAGCATCAGATTGAACCTTTTGGGGATAAAATAAATGACCCATAAGCCCAGGATGAGAAAGAAATAAAAACAGGCTTAAAGAAGCAAGGTCTCTATCGAACACATCACTTACAACACATCACACTTTTTGTGTTGGTCTCTTTTTGTGGTATGCCTGGAATTAAATGATATTCATCAAACTTAGCCCTTCAAATGTATTTTTGGTCCAAACACCACTTTGAAAATGCTGACCAGGAAAATAAGATATATTGTAATTATAAGAAAGTATATTGTAATTTTCTAAGAAGGTATATTGTAATTTTCAATGGGTTTCGATAAGTATTATACAAATTACAAAGATAGAGGGAGGTCTTATAAAAAATAAACAAATATTCATGTGGGCCATTGTAAAATAGATTGGTTCTCCCATATTTTTATATGCCGTCAAATACATCTTTCCCCAGCCAGCCTGATGGGCAATGTGCATCATTTATACTCATTCACTGGTTGAACATTTATTAAGAACCTACTATGTGTCAGATGGTGTGATAGGTACTAGGGATATAAAGACAAATAAAAACTACCTTCTGTCTTAAAGGTCTGTCACGCAAGGTGTCATGCAGTATCTCTGGTCCTGCTCCCTACATAAGAACGCAGGACACGGTGAGGCCAAAAAGGAACACCCACGGAGCCATAGATAGGGAAGTCACACCACTGTAGTCACACCGCTGGCGGCTGGGTTGGAGACACAGGAGGCAGGAGCCACACGATCCGCAATCCACATTCCGCCACACTACGCGCTTGCCAGCCACCATCTTCTTGCTAGCCCCCATTTGCTGCTAGCGTAGCCACAGCAGTTATTTTAGTGGCCAATGGCTCACTGGTTACAGCTGACGGCCAACTAGCCACAGCTGATGGCCATCCAATCACAGTTGATGGCCATTTACTACCTGAGCCAGCACCTTTCTATGTGAGGCCGAGAGCCTGGAAACTGCACTCCTAGCTCTGTCCTCACACTCCACCTCTGCAGGGTCACGCCTTACAATCTACGCGACAAGCATCTTCTGCAAGGGAGCCTGGAGGTGGATGCAGTATCCTGGACACAGCCAGGATCTCTGGACACAGCCAGGGTTTCTCAGGGCACCACCAGTACTTCTGGGCACGGCCAGACTTCCTGGGCTTCTTAGGGTACCACCAATCTCCCCAAGCACAGCCAGGGCCTCTCAGGGAACCACCACTCTCTCTGGGCACAGCCCGACTTCCTGGATACAGCCAGGGCCTCTCAGGGTACCGTGCTGGAACAACAGCGACTCACAGTCAAGGTGCTTACATATTCTCTATGGTGGCCGGTTGGGACACAAAAGCAAACATCCGCCAGTTCCACTATATGGTGGTATGTTCCCAAACAGTCAAGCGGTTCATTAAATCAGGGATAGAAGGCAATTCCCCATAGTCCACAGTCATTCGCCAGGGCTGTCCTGGGGGTGAGGGACGACCTTGACCTCACCCTCATCTCCCACGGAGGACTCAGCAAGTGTTTCCTCCAGGGAGTACAAGTCCTGCATCCGGGCTGCCTCAGCAAGCACTTCCCAGCCCACAGGGCCGCAATGACCTTCGCTTTCTCCGGCCTATGCTGGTTGGGGAACTGTCCACGTCTTCCCACCCCTCCATGCAGATCGAGCTCTCCGGCAGCTGCTCTTTCTGGTCTTCCGAGACCGAGTGTTTATACGCACAAACTGCTCCACCGCCCTTCGGAGAGCTTTGGCCAGCACCGTATCCTGCTCGCTGCACCATTTGTCATGCAGGGCGGCCTGCAGGTCTCTGGTCCTGCTCCCCACATAAGAACGCAGGATATGATGAGGCCAAAAAGGAACACCTGCGGAGTCATAGGTAGGGGAGTCATACCACTATAGTCTCACTGGAGGCTAGATTCACACGACGTGCGACCTGCTGTCCGCTTTTCTGCCTGCCAAACGACACCACTTGCTAACTGCGATCCACCATGCTAACAGCAATCCGGGCTTGCTAGCTCAGCTACAATCTTCTTGCTAGCCCCCATTTTCTGCTAGCATACCCACAGCAGTTATATTAGTGGCCAATGGCTCATTGGTTACAGCTGATGGCCAGCTAGCCACAGCTGATGGCCATCCAATCACAGGTGATGGCCATTTACTACCCAAGTGAGCACCTTTCCACATGAGGCTGAGAGCCTAGAAACTGCACTCCTGGCTCTGTCCCCACAAGGTCTTCCCAATGCAAAGAGGGAACAGTCACATGGGGACGAAAGCTGTGATGTGGCATGTTCGTAGTACATGTTCTAGGAAGACCAAAAAGGAACTGACAGAATCTGGAAGGAGACATTTTGATGGGAAGAACGTTCCAGGCAAGGGGAAAGAGGATGAGCAGAGACAGAGAGCTGCAAATGTGAATACGTTTTAGGGAACCATAAATGCCATCTGGTGTTGTGTTGGAAAGATGAGTGTCAATTCTGCCATTTGCTAACCTCATGCTAACCTCTTGAGTAGATCACATGACTTTTCTGACCCTGTTTCCTTATCTGTAAATTGGGATAATGGCCCCTATGCACAGAATTGCTAAGAGATTTTAATGAAAATTTATATAAAAGTGACTTGCAAACTTGATAAAATATACAAATGTCAGCTGTGTTTGTCTTTTATTATTAAGCCAATTATTTCTCTTTCCTCTTAATCATGAAAGTTTAGACTCTCAGAAGGGATGCCATAGGCCACCTGGTTCAAGTCACTTACAGATAACAAAACTGAAGCCCAGAAAATGGTCACCAGCATCATTATTATAACAGCAATCATGAGGTCATGCTCTTCACCAAGAATTTGGAATTGCCCTCTGGTAAGCCTTCCACCTAACCTCCATTTTCCTAATCATAAGCTGTGAGATCTAGTTGGAGAAACCTAAATCACATGAGTAGCTCTAGCTGCAAGAGTCTTGGAAATGTCGTAGTTAACTTTTCAGCTTCTATAGTTCAGGAGAGTACCATATAGAAGTTGGAAAAGATGATGATAAGTTCCAACTTACTAAACACCACAATCTTCTGATGTAAGCAGGGAAATCTGCATCATCACCACTGTTATACATGAAAAACCTGACTCTTTGGGAAGTTAAATTACAGTCCCTGTTGACTGGTTCTCAAAATTATTTGTGAAATGAGTGAGGTTAAATGATTGGCCTAGAGTCAAAAAGCAAATTTCTATTGTCCTTTAAGTCCCAAGTGAAAGGGGCCTCCTCTATGGTGCTTGACCTTACTCCCCAAGACATGGTTAATGCTACTACTTATGCAATGTGGGTGCACGTATACACATACACACACACACACACACACACACACACACACACACACACACACACACACACACACACACCAGGTCTTTGATACTTCCAATATGGTGCCTACTGCAATATATTTTAAAGACCAGTTTAGATGTCTTTTTCCTTTTGTAGATTATGAAGTTCTCAAGGTCAAGGATAGCATTTTACTCTTCTCACCAACCTGGGTGTTCAATGTACTTAACTCATAGGAGATGAAATCAATAATTGGTTCATTGATTAAAGAAATGTAAAGCTCTGGGCCTTTGACTCCAGTCCAGTGCTCTTTCCACAATGCCACACTGCTTCTAGCCACCTTTTCCTGAAACCCACTGGCTTTGTTATTCATTGACTCATTCATACAAGAAATATTTATTAAGCACCTGCCATGTTCCTGTGTTTGGCACAGGAGGTAGAATAGTGAGAAAAAGTAGACTCAGTCTCCACTCTCCTGGAGAACATACTCAAGTGGGGGAGACTGATATTAATTATCTGATCACACAAATAAATGCAAAACTACAGCAATAGCAATGGCATCACTAAAGATGCCCCTCTTAGTTCCATCACTCAGAAATTCCAAGAGCTTCAGGAGCTCTGTGTCAGAAACTGGGAACAAAGGCCAAATATATATTTCTTGTTATATCATAATATCAGATGTGCACAGTGCTATGGGAGCACATAATAGAAGGTTTTAACTGCACAAGGCCATCAAGAAAGGTTTGCCTAAAGCAGTGATGTTATCTGAGACCTAACCGATAATAGGAGTTATCCAATGCGAAGAAAATAGGAAAGAACATTCCATGAGGAAGAGAATACTCATGCAAAGTTCTTATGGTAGGGTGAGCTGAAGGACCACAAGAATGAGGATGGTAACAGATGGGACTGGAAAGGGAGAAAGGACCCAGATCCTGTGTGGCGCATAGGTCAAACGAAGGATTTTTTCTTTATTCACTTGGGGGAGAGGAAGTGAAATGCTTAGATGTATGCTGCAGAAAACTTCAGTGTGGAGAATAAATTATTACAGAGCACTCATGCATTCCCCACCCCACAGTGCCTCACCCTGAGCCAGACACAGGGAAGGTGAACAGAGCCATTCTCAACAGCAGCCCCCATAATCTTGGTTCATCTTCCCAGGATTGAACCACATTTTGAACATCATATAAATATATGCTATGCACAAGAAAAACACTCATTTCCAAAGAACACTTTGGAGAGAAACAGCTTGGTTATATCGCTCACACACAGAGGCATAGGGAGGTTTATACTGGCTTTTTGCATTTAATTAATTTTGCAGAAAGAAATGCAAAAGTCTTTGGGATTGGAGGTTTCCTTTGAACTAACATCAAACCACCAGACCTGCTAAGGAAGGCTCAGCCAAGCTTTGATATGCTTCAGCACACACATAGCATTGCTTCTGCTTTAGACATGCAAAGGGAGGGGAAAAAATAGCACTCTGCATTGCGAATCTCTGCTTATTAAAAATAATTAGTGGAAATAGTACATAAGTTACTTTTAAACCCCTCCTTTTCTCTAATTATCCTCTCAAATATGTACCAGGACCAATGCACTAAATGCTACTTTGGCTATTTTAGAAAATACCTTGTACTCTATCCAACAAGAGCTTAAACAAGAAATTGTTTGCACTCAGGCCAAACAAAATAATAATTAAACTGACTTTTTTCCTTGTTTTTAAATCTCACTCCCTTTCACTCTTAAATTTTGTCTGTCGTGTTTTAGCTCAGAATTAAATGGATAGCTTTCCCCTCAAATTATAATTTCATTAGTGGACATGGAGAGATCCACAACTATCATTTAAATTCTTGTGGGATTTGCTGGGGATTAAGCAGAAATTTTACACAAAACAGCCAAGTGTACTTTGTGGAATATATACATATATATATATATATATATATATATATATATATATATATATATATATATTTAAAGCTATCTTAACCCTGACTTTCCATAAACTCTAAATCAATACTAATAAAATCCATTTTATGTTCATGGTCATTCTAACCTAACTTGTCCCTTATTAACCATGTGACCTGGACAAATCACTTAACCTGTATGAAGTTTGGTTTGCCTACCTTTAAAGTGGAAATAATAAATGTGAGTTGAATGTCCAAATGTAGTTTTTCTTGCTTAACATCTCTTAAAAATAAAAAAGGAATCAGATTGATTTGTAAACTACATACATGTATACATACATCCATAAAATGAGAACAACAATTAAGAGAAGGTTTAAGGACAGTTTCAAAGCAAAAGGTGAGGCTATTGGGCCTACGTTTCTGAGGAATGCTGAAAATACTCTTACTTTTCCAGAATCTTCGTATATTAACCACACTCTCTCCTTAGCACCCTTCATGCCTGCTCTACTGAAAAAGGAGCCATGCTTTTCATTGCTTTGGTGCCTCTGCAGATGTTTATACCCACCCAATCTGAAATTTCCCACTTTCCATATCTCAGGCTGATCACTCCCTACTGTTTCCATCATCTTCCCACAGCTATGGCACCATATTATAATTATTTATTTATGGCACTGGCTCTCAACTTGGCAGTTTACTCCTTGGGGCAGCAAGAATGTCTTATTCATCCCTATATCCTCAGCCCCTCTCAGATTTCCTGGCATAAAATATACATTGACTAAATAAATGAATGCATGATGATACGTAAAATTATGGAGAGACTAAAATAGATCAGATGTACTGCTCTTTTCTCCATTCAAACATCATGAGCAACTTTAGTTAACTGTAGTACACGCAAGGGCAAGATCTCCTCTTAACCAAATTCACTCTACCTAAAGTCACCTTCCACCGCCCTTATTCTTTCTTGACTTTTATTTATTTCCACCCTAGGACTAATCACAATTTATAACAGTTGCCTCTTGTTGCTGTTTTTTTCCCACTAGAAGTTATTGACGGTGGAGATTTTGTCTGTTTTGCTCATTACTGAAACACAGCTCCGGACACACAGTAAATGTTCAAAAAATATTTGTCCAGGAAATGAGTGAAGTCAATACATATGGAACAAACTATCTTACAGAATCTCTGCATTCTGTCAGCTACTTTTATTACATTTTCACGATGATTAAGGAAAGTCATAATTCCAGCCTTGTTGGGGCATAAAAGAGACCCAGTAAATAGCACTCTTTTCCCTTTTCTGAACCAATAGAAAGTTGAAACAAAGGAATTGGTAGGTAGAGAATCAAAATGTTACTTTTATTAACAATCAACCTAAAATCAAAGAACTTGGCAAATAACCCCATAGTACTAAACCTCAGAATCATATAAAATTAACCCCTAATCTCCAAGCTGTCTCTCCTTCAGGGTTGGGGAGCTTCCTTTAAAAAACTCTGGCTTTGTAACAGTCATGGGGATATTAAGTGCAGTACAGGAAACATAATTAATAATATTGTAATAACTATGTATGGTGTTGCATGGGTACTAGACTTATCACGGTAATCACTTCATAAATTACATAAACATCTAATCACTATGTTGTGCAGCTGAACTCAATATAATATTGTATGTCAACTGTAACTGAAAAATAAAAGAACATATTTTTAAATGGCATATGCTACAACATGGATGAATCTTGAGGACATTATGCTAAGGGAAATAAGCCAGCCACACAAAGACAAACTGTTGAAATCACAGAGAAAGAAAGCAGAATGGTGGTTGCCAAGGGGCTGCGGAAAGGAGTAAATGGGAAGTTATTATTTAATGAGTATGGAGTTTCAGTTTTGCAAGATGAAAAGAGTTCTGGAGATGGATGGTGGTGATGGTTGCACAACATCATGAATGTATTTAATACCACTGAACTGTACACTTAAAATGGTTAAGATGGTAAATTTTATGTGATATGTATTTTACGACAATTTTTAGAAATTGGAAAAAAAACAGACCAAAACAAGAAAAATTATGGCGGAGAAAAGCAGAGCAGAACACAGGTTCCCTGTGGATAATTCATCCCCAAGAGAAAGGGCAAAAGGGTTTGGGCCCCAAATATACAACTTCTTGGTACACACTAGCTGATGAGAGGTACCTTTCCACTTCCTGCAGGCAGTGAGGGAGGAAATGGAGAGGCCAGTAAACTAATGGGGTGCCCAGTTTCTCCCATGAAGGAAAACAACAGGAGTGGAGAAGTTTCTGCTCTCCCACCCTCAACTAACCTTGACTCCAAATACGCCTGTTTTCAGATTCATTCTATAAAGATTTTGAATTTGGCCACATGTGTTACGTCCACCAGGTCAAGGTAAATGATTAGAACAGAGAGCAGATAACATTGCTCTCGAGTCAACAAAATAACCAGAGGCCCAGGCAGCCTAGTCAATTTAGTCATTACCTATTCGTTTGGGGACCCACAATACTACTTAGTAATATAACTAAGGAAAGAACACTGCAGAATAATACTTTCTATCACCTTTCATCAATCCAGCTGGTCATGTGGCTTACTCTGCAGCCTCACAGCCAGTCTGCTCCCCAAGTTGACCCAAAGCACTTGCAGCCACGGAGCTGCCAGGGACGGTAAGAACCTGGCTTTTGTTGGCAGAAGCCACATACGTAGGACAGCCCTTTCTTAAATATGTTAGATCCCCTGTTTTGAAATCATTCTTTCCGTGGATGGCTAAAGGGCTTAGGAATTCTCCAGAAGCAGTGCTCTCTGGCTGGCAGTCAGATAGAGGAAGGCAGGCGGAGAGCAAGGAAGAGCCCCTGAACATTATTTAAGAATACTTCTTCAAGATACCAAAAAGGAGAAACTCTAAGGATATTTTTCCCAGCTCTCTCAGGCTACTGGGAGCAGAACTTCAGTAGAGGGGTTAAAAAGAATTTATCGCTTGGCCAAAACAGATAGAAAAACTCAAATATAAATGTTTGAAGATTTGGTCTTTTCAGGTGCCTGCCTTTTGAGCTCAAAGGAGAAAAAGTAAAGAGGGAGAGGTGAAGGGAAGGCCCTTAAAACTACTAAGTAATTTTTTTTTCTGCTTTGCTTTTCTCCTTGTAGAGCAAACTCTTATGTTACATCCTAGCCTGGAATAAATCTTCTGGGCTGAATGATAAATCAAGGATTGTAATGGAAATCACTGTTGACCTTTAAAAGGGCACTGTCTTTATATTTTCACACTGTGCTGTTTGAAATGTCAACTCAGAATCAGGAAAATAATATGCCATCGATTTCTCTCCATACCTCTTATAACAGAGCTTGAAATTGACCTGGAAAGCATTGGTATGGGTTTTCTCATTACGGTTTCAACATCATTGAAAATGGTGATTAATGATTCAGTCTTGGAAACAGCATTGTTAGGCCTTGTAATTACTTTGTGAATCGTGTCCAAATAGCAGCTAGCTTACCCTGTTCACACCACCTCCCAGAAGTGGGTGTATTTTAACCCTCATGCAGTAAAACTTTGTGGTTCTTGATTAAAAGTCTGGACAAGATGGGAATATTATTTCCTTGCATTACTGTTTATCTTGCTTACTGTCTTCTCCTTGTCCAATTATTCCTCTTTTATTTCTCCTCCAATTTCTTAATGTACCAAGACTCTCACAATTTGTTAGTTCTACTTTTTCATTCTTTCTTCTTTTTCATTTCTAATTTCCCTCTCTATTTTCCCTCCAATTTCATAATCTCTCTCTCTCTCTCTCCCTGCCTCCCCTCTCTCCCTCCCTCCTTCTAGCTCACTGGTCTTTTGGGCTCCTTTTTCTTTTTCTGTCTGATTTATCCATTCCATATCTCATTCATCTCAGAAGAACCTTTTCAACCCATCCAGATTCTCTTAGCTTTTACCAGTTTTGACTAAGAGAATGGAATGTCTTCCCTCCCCTGCCTTATCTCCATACATCCTGGCCCATGGAGGATGGCTGAACTGCCATCCCTTACTGGCAGCTCTCCTCACAAAATGCTGTTGAAAAATGTCCATAGACTTTCAGTTAAGCACAGAAGCTAGTGAGCACGACCTCTCTTCATCGTAAAAAAGTAACTAGGTAGAAATGATTATTATTTTTCTCCATTGAAAAAGTTTTAAAAAGTTTTTATATGATGTGTCCTTCCGCTGAATTGTTCAGAGGGATCCATTGTAGATACTCTGCAGAAGCAGGAGGGACCCCAACTCAAATTTGGTTTGGATGTCAAGACTGATGATGATGATGATATATATATATATACATATATATATATATATATATATGTACATATATATATGTCAAAAGGCTATGAAAAGGTTTATTCTTTACATAATTGAGCTTTTCTGGAGAGAGCAGGGCAGGCATCCCCATCAAGTCCAAAATGGCTTAAGAACACCAGGAAAGGAGGTAGAGTTGGGTTATATATTGTGGGGAGGGGTTGGGACCAGAGTGAGGGTACCCACATGCTGGCAAGGGTTGTATGCTTTTAATCTCCCAACTACACTGAAGGAGAGAGCACCCTGGCTTCCTTATCAGCTTTCCCACATATGGGGCAGAGGGGGAGAGGAAGAAAGGAAGCTTAAAAACTGTCACCTATCAAACATCAAAAAATGGAGTCAGACTCCATGCAAGATCTCTGACCTAAGATAACCCAAAGCAAGTTGACAGTCCCAGACCTAAACCATAACTGGGGAGGCACAGGGAGAGAGGGAGAAAGAGTTCCACAGAGAATCTCCGGGGAGAATCTTGGAAAAGAGAAGCACCTTCTAGGCATGGTGAGATCATCATGCAAGTTGTTTGGCCAAAGGACACACAAGAGTCTAATATCTTACCCAAGTTAAAAAGCAAAGCAAAGTTCACCCTGCCTTTAGATGATGGGTTTGGCTGCCAACAAGGAGGGATTTTAACATCACAAATTGTTCCCTGGCCCAAAAAATCTCCTGTCTCGGGGACACCCTAGAATCAGACCCACTCAATAAGCCCTCCTTTAAATTCTGAGGTCAAAGATTCCCGTAACATTTAGAATAGAACTAAAGAAAGAGCATATTTGGGAGACCTAGATTCAAGTTCTTCTTTTGCCTCTTTTGTGACCTTGCGAAATGTACTTATTTCTGAGCCCCAGCTTCTGTTTCTCTACAAAGGAGATAAATAATACCTACTCTATTTCATCGATCTAAAATGTACTCCTTCGTTGCATTTCAGCATCTCTGAAAACTTGATAAAATCAAAAGCTTCTTACAAATTCTAATTGGCACCTTTTTTTCTTAGTGGCACGTAAAAGAATGCTGCATCCAATGATCGCCAGCATCTTAATGAAATACAGTACTTCACAGGGCTTAGAAAATGCAAATGTAAAAACATTTTATTCATTATAAGCTCTATATAAATGTTTTTATGTACCTCTTTGGGCCTCAGTTTCCTTATCTTTAAAATTGAGGTAATAATGATACCAACCAGATAAGGGTCAAGTAACTTACTACATATAAAGTGTTTTAAACAGTGTAAGGCTCAGGGCAGGAAACCTTAGTATTTTCTTTATTCCAAGATCTTCTCTGACTCATCCGAACACAAGTTGGTTATTGGTTTATTCCCCAAATACTGGATGTTCTACGGGTGCCATCCGCCCTCTAGAGTCAAACTCAATGGTTCTGAACCCTGGCTCTGTCACTTCCTAACTCTGGGTAACTGCCATAGTTTCATTCAGCCTTCTTCTTGGCATCTGTGCAGTGAGAATTACAGCACCTGCTTGAGCATGGTGCCTGGCCAGTGGAAATCCTCAATATATGCTAATTATCACTTTTAGTAAGCAATTCTACTTTGAAGAAGCATGTGGTGTAGCTTTAGGATGGCCCAGAGAGACAGAAGTACAGTACCATATGTGAGGGTGGCCCCTCTTCACACACTTTCCCTGTGTAAGCCCCATCAGTGTTCTTCAGTCAGACCATCCAGGAACACACCTGTGGCCAATTAGAGTTGGAGTTGATCCCTGCTGTGGGGACATCTCACACCATAAGGAGCCATGAACATAAAGAGTATCAGGAAGGGCTTGTTCTAGGAGTTGGGCGTGTGGTAACTGATTTGGAAGAGGGCCCAAGGAAGTCAATTGGGAGCTGTCAGAAAGTGGGGAAATTCAATAATTATCTTAATTTTTTTAAGATAAATTTTTAAAATAAGGGGGTTGTTTGGTCATTTTTGTGGTTGCATGGTTTCTTTATCTTGGTTTAGGCATGATTATGAAGTGGTCTTGTTTTTGCTTTGTTCCATCACGTTTATGAAAGTCCTTGTCTGATGTTGATATTCGTGACATTCCTTATGTTCACCAAGGAAACAGCGTGACCCAACGGGTCGCAAGTAAGCCAGCTACTAGCTATCAGCTGTGGGGTGACCACCTGTCCCAGTTTGCCTGGGACTGAGGAGGCCTCAAGACTGAAGGACTGGAATGCAGGATTTTCAGTGCAAAACTGGAGAATGTCATGGGCACACAGGGATGTGCTGGTCACCTTAGCGGTCAGGGCTAACTTTCTGTTTCTCAGCCCTCGCCCCTTTGGATAACATGGCCTGGGAATTACCTAGTTAATACTTCATGTATTGGCTCATTTGTCTGCATCCGAATATGTGCTTTGGAGGACAAGTCCCTGCTCTATCATTTACGAGCCACATGGCCCTGAGCGAATTACTCAATGTCTCTGGGTCTTGGTTTCCTTCTCTCTGAAATGAGGCTGGTATATACTTCACATGGGGCTTAATGAGACAATGGTATCTTCATCACGGGCACTCCACTGATGCTACTTCTTGTTCCGCCCCTTACTCCCACCTCTACCCCATTCCATGTCAGCTTTGCACCGTTTCATGCAACAGCCTTGGATTAACAATCATACCTCAGTAACATTATTTTTATAGCTCCTAACATGGTTCCAGGTGTCTATAATCACTTAAAAATTGATTTTAATTATGTTATTGCTGTTCATTTTTCTTCTCTTTAGTACTGCCACGATTTCTTATGCTTCTCTATTCTCTGTTCCTGAAGGAAACTTAAACTCGTAATTAAAAATAAATAATAACAAACTCTGCATTTCTAGGATATTTTACAATTTGCAAAATACTTTTCACACACACACACACCCAAAAAAAAAACCAAGAGACAAATATTATTAATCTCTTGTAGATTACTCTCTAATTACTCTCCAATATTACTATCCTACAGATTAGCAAACCAAGGCTTGGAGAAGCTGTATGCCAGATTCAAGATCACATTGCTAGCAAAATAGAACAAGCCCTCTTAGTCTCCACTCTGCTCTGAAACAACTTTCCCCAGGGCTCGAAACTAGATGCCAATGTATCCCCATTTCTCACATAACAGGGGCCCTGGATTGGGCCTCTTGACCAGATGTGGTACTGAGACAGAGCTGTCATTTGTAATTTCCTGTGCTGTCCCCCAGGGTCTACAGCTTAATTTCACTTTAAATCCAGCATGGCTCTTGCCAGACCCATGAGAAAATCCCATTCAAGATGGAACCACTGAAATCTGATTCAGAGAGCTCTCTGTTGGGTCTTTCTCTTACAATCAATTCAGTTTAGGCTTTGGCAGCTGGGCTGTGCTGGGTGGGACTGGATAATTCTAACTTCCTTTGATTTGCCATCTCCTTCACCATTGTCCCAAGGAGGAACAACAAATGGACTCATAATTGTCACCCTTTGGAAAACTTTAAACATCCTAACCTAAGCAGAAATTACAAATAGGGTTTGGTACCTAACTCAGACTAATTCCAAAATATTTCCCCATCTGGAGTTCTTTCATGGAAAAAGTATTTGCAGTATGCAAATGGAGGGTGTGGGGCTGGAGGAGACCCAGGAATGCAAGACGAACAGTCTGAGTCCTACTAGCGGAAGGTGTGTGAACACAGGATACCTTTCCAGGGTAACCGAAGCCAGTAGAATCTGTGAAGCAGAAAGAGGCTAAGATTTGGAGTCAGCTGACCCATGTTCAAATACCAGTTCCCATGCTCACAGGGTGGGCTGCCACCTGCTACACACTCTGTCTCTCTAACTTTGTGCTCTCCTCTGAAACAAGAAAAACAATAATGCCTGTCCTGCTCCTCTCTTTAGGTTGGCCCTGAGCTAAAGGACATAAAAGGGCTTTAGAAACTAGAAATCGCTAGATAAGCATAGGCTGTTAATATTACAGCACAGCTGTCTGAAGTTTTCAATATGTTTTTCAGACACAGGTTCACTATGCATCGCAATTTTTTTTGGTCTTTGTTTTTACTTCCAGTTCCTTTGATCTTCCTGCACAAGCTCAAAGTAGCCAAAAAAAAAAGTCTTCATTTGTTTCGGAAATTCACATAGTTATTCAAGCTACTATGTGGTATTCCAACCCAAAAAGATAGTCCAAGAAAGCTTAAGTGACTGAAAGGAGAGAAAAACACTTTTTGTTCAAAATATGTTTTTTGCTTTTTTGTTTCTCTAATCTATAAGGAAATTTTACATTTTGATTCAGAGGAGAAGGAAAAAACAGGAAAATAAGAGAACTTGAGAAGTGGAAAATTCCATCTCACACACTCAAGGACGATTAAAAAAAGATTACACTTATAAAGCTAATTGGTAATGTAGAGTTAAGTAGAAATAAGTGCACAGCATAGGGAGATAAAATGGTCAAAGAGATGCCCTAAGTATTTGCAAATCATTGCTAAGCAAAGATAAATTTGCTTATCACAGCTCAAATCATAACTCTAGTAGATTCTCATCTTTGTCTAGGACTTTGTCCAAGAAAAGAGAGATTCTTAGAAAATACGACTAACCTGTTCTTTACATCTTAATAATATTTTTCTTTCACCCACAAAGGGGAGAATATGTTCTTGGAACTGACTATATAAATAATCCACAAAAGACTGAGACTAGGAAAAGTCCAGAAATATGTTTTTCTCTCTATGTGCTATCCTTCCACTCTGGCGCTGCTTCTGTTCACAGAGCTCCCTTATTATATGCTTCCAGCAGAATTTTTTTGTTTTAAAACTTGTTATTTCAACAAGATGATTGATAGATGAGCCTATCTGTGAAGAGATGACAGGCAGAACATGTGCCTACATACTGACCACATAGCATGAAATCCTCCTACAATACCAACCAGCCCACATACAATGGAATTTGGATTTGGCAGTTCAATCTTGGACTCATTCCAGAAGATTTAATTCAAGAAATACCAAAGTTCCTCACCACTGTGCAGCAGCTTCACGTACAAGGCCATGCTTCAGCCTGAGAGGGTCCAGTGTAGGAATGCAGACAATGCTGGGTGTCTGGAATCGGAGAATTTTCTAAGTGGCCACAAGATGGCCTCACTGTTCAGACAGACGTTCTAAGTTCAGGTTGCATGCAGTTTTCATTTTCAAAGCAGAATGGCGGTACAAGAAGTACATTTTAAAGATTGCCACTGAAATCAGGAAGTGACAGCTTTTCTGTTCTCTGGATTCTTCACTTAAGTTACCTACAACAATGTAGGTATGGAGTCTCCAGTGGGGAAAAAAACAGATTATGCGTGTTTTAACTCCAGTGTACAGCCAAAAGGCTTCTGTTCAACACTATATATACTTTTGTTAAATTTCCCTGGTATCTTGATGCATAGCAATGAATCCACTATTGAATAAGTATATTCCTTTTTAAAATTGATATACTGAAAACTCTTTCAACATATCATAAATTGCTCCCGCAAAAGGTTGTAACTAGCTTTAGGCTAACATACAAGATGAGAAGACTGCCCAATACCTACACCTCATCATCAAGTATATTTTTTTAATCTTTCTTTTGTGCAAGATGTTCCCTTGAACATGATTTGGGGGGTTGCTTAGTATAGCAGCTAGTGTTGCCGTGTAATGCACTAGGGTTTGGGTGAAATTTCAGATCACACGGCATGGGCTAAGGAATAGGCCTAATTGGATAAAGAAGACATTTTTAAGGCCAAGATCAGCATGACAAGGGCCCATAGTCACTCCCTCGGTCCATGAAGAGGTACGCCAGGCTCTGCTGGACCCATGCTGTAGTCCTTCTTACATGGCAAACATGAGATAGCAGCTTAATCGGCATGCCAAGCAATCTGATTAGGGGGTGCCAGCTATTTACAGGAACTGTCTTGGAATACCAGCTGCCCAACACCTGGAGACTCTGGTGCCCCACGGATGTTTCAGTCAGTCCCTCCCTTGGCAGCGGGGAAGAATCCCAGGTTCTAGGAGAAGCTGAGCTTGGGCACTGCCCCTGCAACAGAGAGAAAGGCATGGCCCTGAATCCTAGTTAGCCTCTGGCCCAGGCAATGCAGGTAAACTGGTCTTCTAGGGCTGCCACATTCTGAGTGGCTTAAAGAACAGAAATGTATTTTTCACAAATCTGGAGGTTAGAAGTCCAAGATCAAGGTGTTGACAGGTTTTGTTTCTCCTGAGGCCTCTCTCCTTGGCATCCTTCTCTGTGTCCTCGTGTGGCCTTGCCTCTTTACACATGCCCTCCTGGTGTCTCTTCCTCTTCTTATGAGAATACCAATCCTACTGGATTAGGGCCCCCCTCTTATGACCTCATTTAGCATTCATTATCTCCTTAAAGGCCTTCTCTCCAAATACAGTCACATTGGGGGTTAGGGCTTCAACCTATGAATCTTTTGCAGAGGGATGGGGCACAATTCAGTCCACAATGCCAGGTAAGCACACAGAGTAATTTGGGAGAATCCTGCTCCTTGCATAATACTTAGTCAATTGGTTAAGCAAAAAGTGGTATGGCATGATAGCTTTTATTTTCATTTTTTTGAGTACTAATGAAATTGCATGCCTTTTCACATACTTATTGGCCAGTTGCATTCTTTCTATAATGTATTTATATTTTGCCCATTTTTTCTTTGGGCTATTAATGTTTTAGTCTTTAATTTTTCAAATATTTTTATGTAGCTTGTCTTTTACTCCATTACGATTATCCTGTGTTTTTTAATTGGATATGTTAATGACATATTTTGTATTAATATAGAGAATGTGTTTTGATTATCTCCCCAGGATCCACACTCATCTCTTCCCCGTAGCCTTCTGACAATTCTCAGGGGATCCACTTGATTCCAGAAAAGCTGACCTCACCCCCACCTCCAGCTGGGGTATACACATTGACGAAGCCAATCAGCACAAGCTATGGCCTATGATTGGTACAAGGGTGAGCATGTGACCCAAGTCAATCAAAGCAAAGTGAATCTCAGGAATCTTGCTCTAAATGCTGACACAAAGGTATCCCCTATTTCTTGCTAAACAAAAACAATGAAGCACATAACTCCAGGAGCTGATGTCAACCATCGTGGAGATAAAGCTCACAGCAAAGAAAGCAGAGCAGAGAGATCAACCACGTATATCTGGAATACTGCTGAGTCGCCAAATCAAGCCTCTTGCAGGAAGCCTGCTTCAGGATTTTGCTATTACATGAGTTGAGGCATATATATTCACTTATACACGCTGGAATAGCCATCCTAGTTGTTGAATATGGTTTGCATCCATTCTTATTAGTCGGGTCCATTCCAATTAGTGTCCAATTAGTGTCCATTCCAATTGTTCAATACCTGCTCTGCACTGGTTGTTAAACATTTTTAATATCAGCTCTCTATGTGCCAATAATTGTCCTTTATTATTAAACTGGTTTCAGTAAGATTTGATTTTTGTTTAGTGTATTAGCCATTGAGGTTTGGGGGGTTGTCTAGTACAGTAAGTAGTGTTGCCTTAGCAAGCTAGTATTTCCTTTAATAGAGAGAGAAAGGCCTTTTCTTTAGTATCAGTTTGCTAATTAGAATTCTGTGCCATCTTTTTTCACCAAAATCAAATCTCTAATGCATTACTATTTGCCGTTTCGTTTCTTTAAAGAATTGTAAAGCAATACGTGTGCAGAATTTTTCTAGACTTTTGTTGACTTTTCCCCAAATTTTATAGTTGTCTCATCCTCTTTCTTTAGTGACTCACTTGCACTGATTTCTTCCAATATATGCAAATTAGCTTTCACAGGACCAATTCTTTTTCCACTCATATTTCATCAGTGTACATAAATATTTAATTAGATTACATAACTCGTTTGGAAACCAGTTTAGAAACCTGTTATTATTGGAGCAAAACTGCAAGAACACACCAGAGCAAATTTGTTATGAGCGTCTGTCCTTCTGTGGACATCAGTCAGTACATTTTAAGTGTGTTTTTCCAGGACCCGTCAGCTCCAAGGCAAGTAGTTATTTCAATCTAGTTGTGGAGGGCGCAGCTTACAGTGGCCGAAGTGGGGAATCGAACCAGAAACCTTGTTGCTAAGAGCGCTGCCCGCACTCTAACCAACTAAGCTATCCAGCCACCCCCAAACTCTTCTTACTCTGATGAAATGATTAAGTGGAGATTATTCAATTCAATACAATTGAGTTTAATTTCTTTGTTTTTTTCCTTAGAAATTGCATAGCACAGGCACCAACCCGTAAAAATGGGTGTGGCAACCAATTAGAAGAAACTCTGGCTGTAAACAAACAATAGGACCACAGGAGAGCACAGGGCTGACTGTGGACCCTAGCAAAAAGAATAGGCATATCCACTGGAGGCTAGGCTCTTTGCCTGAGAACAGGGCCTGAGGTGGCACTCCCCAGATTAAGAAAGAGGCTGAAAACAGCTCTATGAATTTCTGCCTGCAAGCACAGCTTCTACGACATTTGAAAGCTTAGGAAGGCACGCCTCAGCCTCTCTCATTGGGTTCCAGGCAAGTCACGTAAGGGCTCAGGGACTGTATGTGTGGTATCCTGACATCACTGCAGAGCATGAGCACCAATACAAGACCTTGAGACTCCAGGAACCAGGTAGAGACAAACCTCATAACTGCTAGAATGAGGGGTGGGAGGGAACCGGAGAAAGACAATGAACAGAAAAATAAAGAAATAAAATCTTCCATTAAAGAAGGTCCTGCAAACTAAAATCCAGAACACCAGAAGAAAACTCATGTTAAGAAAAACAACCAGCACTATCACAATCACTATTACAAGAAAATAAAAAGGAAACACTATAAATTTATCTAAAATATCTAAAATACATATATACATATGTATATACGTATGTATATATACATACGTATATACATATTTATAGCCAGTTTAAAAAGAACAAATTATGAACCAAAAAAAATGCAGAAGTAAAACAGGGAATGGTTGATATGAAAAAGAAATTATCAGCTAATAACTTTTTCAGGAAAGCTCTCTGCATGGTATATTTCACGAGCCCTTGCTTATCTAAAATGTCATTGTGTTGTGTTTACATCTGAAAAACAACTTGACTGAGTATAAAATTCTCAAGCCATACCTTTATCCCTCAAATATATAGCCATCATTCCGTTTCCTTCTGTCATTTATCTTAGCAGAAAAGAAGGCTGAGGCCAATCTGTATTTTGATCTTTAATAGATTGCAGGGGTCAGGGGAGGTCGTCGGGATGAATCTGAGTTTCTTTATCTTTGCGATTCAAAAAATTGTCCAAGTGTGTCTGGGTATGGTTTTCTTCTCATTAATTTGCTGGTAAATATTGAATCCTTTTTTGTGTTTATTCTCATCTGGTTATTGCTTCTGTATCAGCCAGTGTTCAATTGAAGAAAACAACCCACAAGTTTAAGCAGAGAGAGATTGATTACAAAGTACTACATGATTTACTAAATCCTCAAGAGAACTGGAAAAACAGATTTTAGACCAGCACTGTCCCACACAGGAGACACATGGGATTATTGGGTACTTAAAATGTAGCTAGTCTCGAATGAGTTAGGCTTCAGTATAAATAAATAAATAAATAAATAAATAAATAAATAAATAAATAAATAAATAAATAAATGTGATATACTGACTACATATGGAAATGATAATATTTTGGTGGGCTAAGTAAAATACACTATTAACATTCCTAATGTCACCTGTTTCTTTGTACTTCTTTAACTGCAGCTACTGGAAAATTTGAAATTACATATGTGTGTCCCATTATATTTCTATAGAACCTTCCATGAGTGACTACCGAAGGCACATCTGAGAACTGGGCTGCCAATGGAGCTGCTGCTCCAGCCCCAGTCAGGATCATAAAATCAGGAGGCTGCCTGCCAAGGTGGGAGCCACTGTGACACATGATGGCTCCTGAACTCGGCACCTGCCCCCAATCAGGAAGCAGATTGCTGAATTGGAAAGCTGTCTCCGGAGTTGCCTCTGTCATAATCAGGACCAGCAAACTGCACACCCCATGAACAGCCTATCCCCCACATGCATCAGTTCTAAATCCAGTCTCACTTGAATGCCACACCTTGGCAGAACCTAAATCACGTCCAAAGCTGTAGGCAATACTGGGACAAGTGGGATTTGGCTTTCCAGCCTTTGCACACTGCTCGAGGGTCGGAATGCGTTTTGAGCGACCCAATCTACATCACCCAGCACAGCTTCTATTACAATCACTCTTGCTCTTTCATTGCAAACACAAATGCTTCTTGGATTGTATCACTTTATGTCTATAATGTACTTTCCCATTATCCTTCTCTGTATTCTAGGAAAACCTCTAAAGTTTCTTTTCGATGTTACCCCTCCATTTTCTACAATATCCGTATGTTTCCTTCATACTTTCATTGAGGATGTTAGTTCTCCTATTAAATATTATTTTCCTTGTAATTCTGTGATGAATAGTACAAAAATAAAAGTTATAGAAACATATAGCTAGGGGTCCCAACCAAGTCTAAGTAGGGATGGTGTTCTATTTTTTCCCTATACCCCATGTTTTGTTTCATTATATTGTTTGCTTATCTTTGAAAGGAGATAAATCCTTAATTAGTATTTGCCAAATATGTATTGTCCTATTTTCTGTCCACCATCAATGCCTTCAAACCAAAGACCAGTGACACAGTGAACAAGGTAGATTTACTACGAGTTGCAGTGGGAGAAACTACACGCCATGGGGATCCATGGGGCATCTCAGAAAGAGAATGTCCGAAAGGCCTTATTATAGGATTTAGGCTTTGGTTGGGTGCTTTGGTGGATTGGGCATTACCAGACAGCAGTGACAGTTTTATAATTGAGTATCTCAGTAAGTCTTATTTATAGGGAGGGAAGACTACAGCAAGGCTAAAGATGTAATTGGAAAAAAAAAAGCCATCACTTAGAGCTGGCAGAGGATGTTTGGTATTTTGTAACTTGGACAATGTTCATGTGCTATCTGTGATCAGATGTAATTGCCACGTGGTCTCATTTTGGCTTTGAAGCATCAAGGTCATGGATCGACCTTGTCTGATGTTGGTGTTCTGTGAAATTTGTTATGTCCAACCACATCAGTCCTTAGCTGTGAGTTCCGGGCTGGCCCATCACAATGCCCAGGGCTAGTTCCTGGATGTCAGGAACTGCTTTTCTCTTTCTCATCACTTAGATGCTAGTATAATTCTATTCTGAAATCCACCACTGGAGGGAAAGCTATTGTTGATTGTTTCTTGGCCCAATTCCCAGGATCAAGCAGACGTTCATCTAGTATTATTCTATCTCCATTGCTGGTTCTCTCACTCACCAAACAAAACCAAAGTGTTCTAGCTTGAACTTGTACTAGGGTTTATCTCCAAGATGAAATGTACCATCACCAATCCCTTCCTGCCATTCAGGCTCTGAGACTGTGAGAAAAAAGAGGTATTCATGGGAACAGTGAGGAGAAGAGTACTCCAGTCCTCTGCTCCAGCAATACCCACAGTACAGGTAAGATTAAAACATACCCTGCCTTTCAAACCAGGGAACAAACAGTAGTAGACGGATCAAGTGTTTGAAAATGATTTTTAAACAAAGATCCTTGCTCTGTTTCAGGCCACATTGTGTTTCTCAGTCCATTTCCATTGGCTTTTCAGTAAATTAAGGTCTCTTAGTTTCTGCCAATACATGGAGAATTTGTTCTAGTTTTTGCAAATGTATTGCTTTCAGAAGCCTCTAGCCAGGCACCATTTTCAATTGGAATCTTGTCAATCCAAGCTTGTATTGAAAACATTCTTACTTTGCCCAGTTTTACACCTCAGAATAAGGGCTGTAGATTAGTTAATCATATTGTACCAGGGTTACTTTCTTGGTTTTGATCATTCTACTATGGTTATACGAGATTTTAACATTAGGAGAAGCTGGAGAAAGGGTATATGGGAATTCTGAATTATTTTTGTAACTTTTCCATAGATGTAACCTTATTTCAAAATAAAAACTTAAAAAAGAAATTAACAGCAATATCAAAAACTTCAGAAAAACAAAGAGTCCATAATACCAAAGTTCCAGAGACTATTCTGTTGCCCATTTATCTCTCAGGCCTGGCCTCCCTGGAATTTACCTACAATTATTATTCATTTAATTAGTTTATCAAATGGGATAAACTTAGTGGTATACAAACAGAAAACAGTTTTATTTTTCTCTAATCACTCCCTCCCAACATACTCTGTCATATCACCCTTCCTCACCTCTGGGCCACATCTCAGGCATATCTCATAGATCTTTAAGTTACTTTCAAGAATTAAAACTCATTAAAAAGTCCTCTTTAAAATTGCAATCGCATACTCCATTCAGAGTGGTTCCCCACCACCACCACCATACCCCTAGCCCTACTCCAATCTGTGGCATTCTGACTATGGTCCTATAGCGTGGAAAGGATTAGAGGAAAGGGAGCACATTTCTCCTTTGGGGTAGGTGCATTTACAATGCAGTAGACCATGGACTTGATTTAGGAGGAGCCCGTACGCTGGCTCTCTCCAATGGGATGCATCGTGCGGCTTTCAAAATTCACTGTGGGGACCACCTGGCTGCAAAGTCCCCTTCAACACCAACACATTCTCCCTTTTCTCCCAGAAGTTTCTTGCAAACTTCTCGGCTCCTACTCACTACTGTATTATATACATAGCAGCTTATTGCTTGGGTCCCTTCACCCCATAGGCAAGCCCCCTATTTCAATGCCAGCTATCTTCCACTGTAGCTCCTGGGAAACACATAGCTTCACCATCACAAATTCTGATAGTACAGACAGCTTTCACTGCTGCCCTCTTCACTCACTCGGGGCTTAATAGGCAGGAAGCAAGCACCAATTTCCATTAATTTCTGTCCCTAAATTCCAGACAACACGTATCCATTTCTCCATGAATTCTCTCTCCTTGTTTTATTCCAAATCCCCAGGCACCATTGGAACCGCAGTTCTCTCAAGGGCCCCTCGTAAGAAAAAGGGAAATGCCACAGCACTGTTCCCTGCCCCAAAGATGCTTTAACCCCTTTTTTTTCCTGCATCAGCCGGAGGTGTGTGATGGAGGTTGATAATCACTGTACCAATTTTGATGTCTTCTCACAATATCTGCATGGATCTGTCTAGTGCTAGTACCCCATTCAGAAACCTGAGGATATATATCACCTTTTGTTCCCAGCTTTGGGGCTTCAGATGAAATTTACAGACACCATGAAAAGTCCTATGTGATATCCTGTTACCCTTAAAACACACAGTGACGCCTTCCATATAACCCTCTGTCCTCATCAAGGGCATCCACAGACTACACAATGGGAAACAGAGAAGCTGTAACTATTGGCAGAGGTCTGCGTCTGGGCTGCTGAGATAAGGCTTTGGGAAAGAGTCAAACCACAGACTTTCGCAACAGTTACACAATCACTTCTGGCCCACCCTCATGCTAAATGCATTCCAGAAAACTCAACATTCTTTAAAAGGCTATCATACAACTAAAGTAGAAAGGGTTGTAAACGATATGTAGGAATATCCTTTGGGGATCAAAAATATATCAGATGAGAAGAAAGTACTTAATTAGGACAGGAGAGCTTTATATAGTTAAAAGCCATTCTGTAGAGAAAGGATTTAAATTATTTAGAATCATCCCAAGGACTGCTTTGTGGAAGCCACAGGGAAGCCAGTTTTGGGTCCCATGATATTCATGCAATTACTCATTCATTCATTGAGTCCCTCTGGTGTTACCACAATGGATGAGATGTGCTCTTTGCCTCAAGCTGCTCAAAGACAATCTCCATAATGGAATAAGCTGCCACCAGAAGTAGTAAGAAGTAGTAAGATCTCCCACAGATCTCAGGCATGCATACCCTGGATGACAGTGAGGAGGGATGATTTCAGAGTGAGGAGTGGGAAGAAAGAAGCAGTGAAACAGCTGGTCTGTAGAGTCCCTCCTACCTTTCCAAACCTGAGGTTCTATCTAGGCTCTGGAAGGCACAATCGGAAGGCATGATGTCCTGTTGGCAATTGGCATAAAACAGAATGACAGAGCAAAAATATTGACATGACCCAAGATTAATTTCAGACAGGTAATAGGACCAAAATTGTACAGAGTCCAACGTGAGGGGTGTGTTCATCAAAATGCAGAGGACGCTCTGTAACAGGGTTTCCATCAAGGAGACTGTCTGGCAGAGGAATTCAGGTGGCTAGTGAGTAATGGAAATGCTCAGAAATGGTCTACATGTGCTTGCACTGAATCACAGAACAAGGGGCAAAGATTTACGATTGGTATTGTCCACCAGTGTTAAATGAGGCTTTTCCTGACTGAGGGAGGAAAGGTGCTTAAATAAGGTGCTGAACACGAAGACACCCCCCTCCAGCCTATATACCAACAAAGTTGTCCAGCGGTATGGAAAAATATGCCATCGCCATCCTTAACCATGTGGGAGGAGCTTCCAGAGAAGGAGTGGTAGAGAATGGAGGCAGAGACTCCCTGCCAAGGGAAGGACTCCATCTCATCTCCCTCTTACACCATGCTCACTAACAGGCAGAAGCCAGTAGACTCAGGGAGAAAATCTGGGGGAGGGCATATACATTTTCCATTGCTGCCATAATGAATTACCATAAATTGTGTACCTTAAAACAGCACAGATTTATTATCTTACAGCCTGTACGGCAGAAGTCTAGTAGGCATCTCACCTGACTAAAACCAAGGTGTCAGCAAGCTGAGGAGGCTCCAGGGCATAATCCATTACCTGCGTAAGCTGTTGGCAAAATTCAGTTTCTTGTCTTTGTGGATGCCCATTTTCTTCCTACAGCTGAGGACCCTTCCCGGCTTCTAGAGGTCAGTGCATTCCTTGGTTTATGGCCCTTTTCCTCCATCTTCAAGCAGCATGTCTCTGACGTTTTCTCTATAATCACATCCCTTTCACTGACTACAACTGGGATAGGGTCTGCACTCATGTGGTTAGATGATTAGATTAGGCTCACCAGAGAATCCAGGATAATTCCCCCACCTCGAGGTCCATAAACTCAATCACACCTGCTATGTGAGGGAACATATTCACAGGTTCCAGGGATTAAGGTGTGCATGCGGCGGGGGGAGGGGAGATTTTTTTCTACCTACCACTGAGGGTGTGACCTGTGTTCCCTGGTGTCTGGGGAGCACAGAGACTGATGCCTGATTCTCAACTCGAAAAGCCCAAAGGGAAGAGGCCAGCTGGAGCTATCTATGACGGAGAGCAAAGAGAGAACACCGCACCTCCAAATTTTAGAAAGGAAACATGCCAGGGTACCTGAGGGCCAAATGGATGCTGCAAAGGACAGCCAAGTTAGAGCTTTCCATTGAAAGTACCTGTCGTGTGGGGTGGCCTGCGGGGTCTCTGGTCCCGTTCCCCACATAAGAACGCAGGACACGGTAAGGCCAAAAAGGAACACCCACAGAGCCATAGATAGGGGAGTCAGACCAATGTATTCTCGCTGGCCTGGGTTGGAGACACAGGAAGCAGGATCTACATAATCTGCAACCCGCCGTCCTAACTGCAGTCCGCGCTTGCCAGCCACCATCTTCATGCTAGCCCCCATCGGCGGCATCCGCCTCTCTGCAATCTGCTCTTGCTAGACCCCATCTCTATTTTCTCTGCTAGCGTAGCCATAGCAGTTATATTAGTGGCCCATGGCTTATGGGTTACAGCTGATGGCCAACTAGCCACAGCTGATGGCCATCTGATTACAGTTGATGGCCATTTACTACCCGAGCCAGCACCTTTCTATGTGAGGCTGAGAGCCTGGAAACTGATTTCTGGGGCTCTGTCCCCACAGTACCCCACCCAAGAACATTGCCCACCAGGGTCCTGGCCCACCAGGGTCCAGGCTGTCTCAGCAGAAAGAGATTAAACGGTGTGAACTGCTGGAGCAGGGTTGAGGGCATATCAAAAGAGGGCAGCAAGAGAGTGCCTCGCCCATGTCAGGAAATGTTGTAATGTCAGAGGTCTCCAATAGGCAGTCCTCAAACCCACAAAAGCCCTCTTTTTGAAAAGTGGTCAACGTTTGGACATTTGCTGTGCTGTGAGGGTTTCCGCAGGCTAGCACCAGTCTGGTTTTAAAAAATACCTCTTAACTTCTAGCCCCTCTCCCTCCTGATGCTGGAGCACCTAGCAAATAGGGGCAAAGGGTGGAGAGAGAAAGAAAGAAAAGGCAGACCTCGCCTCCCTTCTTTCCCACTTCAAGTCTCTGAGAGAATATGGAAGGAGAAGCTTTTAATCAGATATGTAATTAAAGTTTTGATTTATATTGGGCTGGGATTTTTAATAACTGAAACTGTCCTATCCCCAATGTCCAGAAAAATAAAACCTGAGACACCATCCAGGAGTTTATGGAATGGAGTTTATTTGAAGGTTTTATTTGAAGGAAGTGGAGAGACAGAATAAAGTGGTTTCTTCCTGGTACAGCATCTAAGACCAGTACATTCAATATACGAATCACATTTGTGGGGGCCCATCTAGGATCCTTTAAGAACCAGGATACCATCCAACAGATGTGTGCTTGCTCAACAAAAATCAGTGGACATAAAAAGAGAACCACCAGGGGAAAACCATTTCTGAGGGGCTACAGCAGCCTTTGTTTAAGATTCTGCCCAGAGACTTAGTTATGCAGTGGCACCAAAACTTCCCTGGGAGAATGAGCTCTATACATGCATTATTGTTGTTTTTTGAATGTCAGACTTGAGCTGGGATTTGACAAGTGAGTCTGGTTTTAAGTAAGGAAAGAAAGGAATGTGTCCCAGGAGAGAAGCATTAGGTATAGAAGATGCTATAAACTAAATGTTTGTGTTCCTCAAAAATTCCTATGTTGAAACTTAATCCCCAATGTGATGGTATCTGGAGGTGCGACCTTTGGGAGGTGATTAGATCATAAGTGGGGAGCCCTTGTAAATGAGATTAGTGCCCTTATAAAGAGACTTCAGACAACTCCCTTGACCCTCTCACCATGCGAAGACACATCTACGAACCAGGAAGCAGGCCCTCACCAGACATCGAATCTGTCAGCACCTTGATCTTGGACTTCCCAGCCTCCAAAACCGTGAGAAATAAATTTATGTTTGTGATAAGCCACTCAGTCTACCATATTCTGTTTTAGCAGGCCAAATGGACTAAGAAAGAAGGGAAGCCAAGGCATAACAGTGGGAGTGAATAGGGCATTGCAAGGAAAAGAGACTAGAGGTACTTGATGGAGTAAAGGGTGAGTGTACAGGAAGGAGGATAAAGTTATGTAAGTATGGTAAAAGCTGGAAAAGGAAGTCTGGGGTTGTTCTGATGTGTAATAGAGAACTATAAGAGTTTCTGGAACTGAGTTTCTGGCACATAAAAGTGTTCTTCAAAAAAAAAGATAAGTAAAATGGATTACAAGAGAAGAATGGGGTTGAGAACACCTGCGAGGAATCTGTTGCCAAATTCCTATGGTGACTCTACTTTTTGAATAGAAGTTGGCACCTGTAATCTGACAAGTGGAGGAGTGAATACAGATCAACAAAACAAGATATTTGAATTGAGGACATCCCAGAAAATCTCTAGTTACTGTAAGTACTACAGGCATGTGGCAATGAGGTAGAATGATTTCTTAACCCCTTCTTCTTTGTTATAATATTTTGTAAGATGAGATCTCCCCAATGCTTCTGAAATTGGTCAATTTGGGGGCAAGCAGGAAATTATTTAGCAATAGTTGCACCACTGTGAGATTTCATTCTTCCCTGGACCTACGTTTTAGTTAGACTTCTACTTACAACCTGCTCATCCCAAACAACTAAAACAAAACAAAATTATGTGAATAAACTAGTCGACTACCTCCCTGAAGCTAAATTTCCCATAAAGTGCCATAATCCCTACGTCATTCTTACTACTCAATTGGGTCTCATGGGTGCCAGCCATACTGAAGGTATTAACACTTCTCAGGAAAGACACAAATGAATATATGATATAATCAGTTTGCATCAAAAAATATAAATTATAATTAGTAAACAAAAATATGAGGAAACATTCAATCCCTCTAATAATCAAAGAAGTAATCATTAAAATAATGAAGCACCATTTTGTGCCAATTTGATTTCGAATTAGAATACTGGTGAGGTGGTACACTTGTACCTGCCTAGAATAAATGAGTAGGATAACACTTTTTGAAAGAAGCATTAACATTCTAAAGAACTATTACAATGTTATGTCCTTTGATTCTGAAATACTATTTCCATGTATTTATTCTAAGAAAATAATCCAAAAGATTTCCCTAAATTTGCATAAAGATTTCCATGGGAATATTATAATACCAAAACAAAACAAACAAAATACCTGGGCTGTGTAACTTCAATTTTGGAAATGGTGAATAAATAATGTTCTACCCAATTAATGGAACAAAAGAATCCTAAAAAATGAAAAATGAGAACAGATTGATTCTGGGGTAGCAGGAATGTGAGCGTGTTTTTTTTCTTTTATTTAAAGTTCCGTTGATGTTGCTATATGTCTCTTAATGAATGAGCTACTACTGTACCCAAGATAAAGAATCTTCCTTTTTCTTTTCTCCTTCCTTTTGCCCTTTTCTGTAGCATTGGCAATTCAGAACAATCGTAAGTAATCTTCAGTTTACATTGTAAGTGCTCCATGGAAAGACATTTCAAAACATGTTATCTATTAATGTATCCTCAGGTTTCAACTCTTCAGACCAGCCAGTTTGGAGCTTCCTGTGCCCAGTAAGGCTCTTCATTTCTTTATTATCTGTCAATTTATTTCACTTTGTTTTTGGAAAGTATCACCCTAAAATAGCCTGTCTATTTTACTTCTAAATACAATGAAAGCCATCTGTGAAACGTAGAGATGTTTCTCTTGAATTATTAACACTTTCCTTTGACAAACTGTTAGAGCTTAAAATGTTATTAGTTTCATATCTTTCATACAACACCATGAAAGTTACCACTGATTGTATCATAGTACTGATTCTCTTTTCATCAAAGACGTGGCCTCTTGGTTATTAAGAAACCCCGTCTATTTCACAGGCACCATGTTTCCATGAGGAACTTCCACCAGAGCAGTCCTCAGTCCTCACTATAATTAGAATTACCTGAGGCTCTTTAAAAATATATACATTTTCACCAAAAACCTATTAATTCTGAAGGGAGTGAGGAAATAGCATCACATTTTATAAAAGCTTCCTAAGAGATTCTAATGATCACCCAGGGTTGTGAGTTACTACAATAAAGTCATGTTCTGTCCTCTTTCCCCACCCCTCACTTCCTCATCCCCAAGAGAGGAATGTACCTGCCTTGTGAGTGTTTTGAGTATGACATATATTGGTTCATGTTCCTCCAATGGGTGGAATTAATGTTCTAAAAAGCAATGTATCATATCTTTACAAAGTTAAACATAAACATACCCTAGGATCCAACAATCACATTCCTAGGAATTTACTCAAGAGAAATGAAAACATAACTCCACCCAAACACTCAAATGGTTATAGTAGCATTATTCATAATAGCCAAAAACTGGAATCAACCCAAATGTCCAGCAACTGGTGAATGTATAAACGAACTGTGATACATCCATGCAATGGAATACAACTCAGCAATAAAAAGAAACAACCCACTGATATTACAACAACACAGATGTCACATACTGTACAACTCCATTTATATAGCATCCTAGAAGCAAAACTACAAGTACAGAAATCTGATCGGGATTGCCACAGTCTGGAGGTAAGAGGGGAAAGGAGAGGAGATTGCAAAGTCATAGGAGGGAAACTCCTGGGCTGATGGAAATGTTCTAGATATTGATTGTGATGGTGGTTACATGATTCCATATATTTGTCAAAACTCATCCAACTACACATTGAAAGTGATAATTTTACTATAATTAAATTATACTTCAAGTTTTAAAAAAATAGTATCCAGTCATGGTGTTTTTTTTCTGCTTGCACTTTTGGGGTTCACAGAGTGTGAGGCAGCAATTCTGGGTATGCTGAGTCTGCTCTAAACACTGAAACTCTCCCTCAGATGGGTTACCCCAAGATCTAGAACCTGGGAAGAGGAAGCCCACTGCATTTTCCAAGCCACCTTACGATAATAAGTCATGACCATCTCCTTAATGACCCCTGAATCTACTTCTCAAATAGTTATAAATTCAGGGAGTAAGAGAGGAGGTGGAATTAATCATCACTCCAACTCATCTCTCAATGTATGACCATGTTGATCAGGAAATCTTGTGAGCGCAATACCACACTAGATTGGGACAACTGAAATACATGGAAAGATGAGGGAAGATAGGAGACCTTTAACTTCAGTACTTTTATGAATGTTGACCATTACAGGCTGCAACACACATTCTGGCTGACGTTTACAGACACAAGACCAATTTTTACTGGCATTAGTAAGAAGTATTTTCTGGCAGACTTAGATCTAAGTGGGTGTGACTAAATCAAATATTAGTTTACCCCCGAGAAAAGTATTTTCATACCATATAAGACTAATAAAACTTCATTATGCAGGATTGCTATCCGTTGGTGAAATACTTTTTGCTCCTTGTATTTCTTAGAAAAGACAGTAGATTAGGGCTAGAAATTACAAAAGACAGTTAAATGTACATAGACCACAGAGGACTGGCCTTTTCATTGCAGCATCTGGGTATTAATAGGTGGCAATAATTCAGCAGACCTCGGTTCTATTCCTCTCCATCTTTTCTGAACTTCAACAAGAACCAAGGTAAGATTTGAGTATAAATATCTTGAAATAATTTGGCTTGTCCATCATATTTTATTAATTACATAAGTCCACCATGAGGTTCTTTTTCTTAGAGACTCAAATTTTGGCTTCAAATACAAGAGTGAAAAGTATATCAATGGATTAAAAAAAAATTGGAATGCAATGCATGAACTTTGATGGTTCTGCAAAAAACAACCAAAAAAAGTTATAAAAGACATTTTGGAGAAGATGGGGCAAATTTGAATGTGGACTGAATATTGATGATATCAGAAAATGTGTTCATTTGTATGTGATAATGATAGTGTGAGCATATATGTAGGAGAATATCCTTTTTTTATGTGATACATGCTAAAATATTAGGGGCAAAGTGTTCTGATTTCCATAATTTGCTTTCAGGATAGTACAGAAAAGATGTATACATATATATTTCTAATAAACATACATGCATTCATAAATGCACAAATATGTAAATATATACATATACTAATGCATATAAATACATACACACATATAGATAGACAAAACAATTATGGCTAAATGATATTGTTGAACTTAGGTATAAAAATGTTCATTGTACTTTTCTTTCAACTTTTCCTTAGATCTGAAAATTTTCATAATAAAAAATTGGAAAAGAAAAGAACGTAAGTATTCATTCGGTGGGGGTGCATTTTATCATCTTGGTTTGAGGAACAGGAGCAACACAATGAAATCATTGTAACCCAATGGTTCAGTATAATTTAAACACAACAATATGAATATACCCAGCACTATTTAACTATACACTGAAAAATAGTTAAGATGGTAAATTTTATGTTGTGTGTATTTTAACACATTTTTTTTAAATGTTTTAAGTTAAATCTTAAAATGAAAAGGGAAGAATAATTGTAGAGGCCTCTGTCTGGCACACTGTCTCTGGGAATCAGTTTTGCTCAGGAAATAAGGAAAGAAATGCATTGATTTTAAAAGACATGCTTCAGTTTTATTAGCAGATTGAGAACAGAGGAGAAAAAAACAAAAAGAATAAATAAAAGAACAGTTTGATTACATTAGATTCTAGAGAAAGAATTCCTTGGGGGAAAGGGTAAGGCCCTAGAGAAAAAATTAAATTGATATAAAAAGAAAATAAGAAATCATCAAAGCCAGGCTAGTCTACCAAAGAGAAGGAAAGAATATATACTCCAATTAAACTGTCCACAAATATTATACTATAAAATGAGAAAGTGACTCGATATAGGAGAGAGGATATCTGGGGTGCAAAGAAACCTTATAGAGGGGCCACGGTATCAGAGCAAAGCTTAAAGTGACTCTTTGTTATCAGTTGAATTGTGTCCCCTAAAAATCCATATATTGAAGTCCTAACACCCAGTACCTCAAAATACCACCTTATTTGGAACTAGGGTTCTGGCAGATGTAATTTGTTAAACTAAGATGAGGTCACACTGGAGGAGAGTAAACCCCTAATTCAATATAACTGGTGTCATATTTGGATTCAGACACAAACACATGTAGAGAGAAGTTGATGTGAAGAGACACAGGGAGAAGATGGATGGGCATCTACAAACCAAGGAGAGAGGCCGGGAGCAGATCCTTCCCTCACAGTCCTCAGAAGGAACCAGCCCTGCCAACACCTGTCCTGAGCTGGGCAAACTGTACTGGGATTTTAAAGCCCCACATAGGCCAGTCTATGGTTACAGCTGCTCCTGGCAAGGGGGCAGAAAATGGAACAAAGTAGTTCTCTTCCGCCACAAGCAATTCCTGGAAAGGGTTGGTAGCTGGAAAGTGTCAGCCAACTATAATCCCAGAAGTTGGAGGGATAAATCCTTCAGTCCTGGAGGGGGATCTGGGTGGTGCAAGACAGTTTCCATGACCTACATCTTTCTCCTCCAAAAAACCTTCTAGTAATGCTGCATGTTTTATTTAGTCCCTCCTGTTTTCAGCATATGCTGAGCCCTGGAGGCATTTTTACTTGTATTGAAAACTGTCAGTTGATGAAAAGAGAGAGAAGTCGATCTAAATACTTGATGAATGAGTTCTCAATTTTTTTTATATTGAGAGTCTCATACTTTTTGCCTTGGTCTTCTGAGATGGGTGGACCCTGTTACAGTTTTTCTTTCAAAAATATTTTTTGAAGGCACATTTAATTCTTTTCCCATCTCAAATAAGAAACTTACAATAAGCTAAGGAAAAAAAAGATACTTCTTTAATTTGAAAAGAGGTTTCTACCAAAAACCTAAAACAAGTCTTTTTCTTTTTTTTATTTCAACTCTTTTTTTCATTTAACTGTTTATTATGGAAATTTTAAAACATACATAAACATAGAGAAAATAGATTTATGAGCTCTATGTACCTACCATTCATCTTCAACAATTATCAACATTTTGCCAATTTCCAAATATCTTCTAAAGAGTAAAATATTAGACCACATCACCATTAAAGTCAGGAACAAAATATAATGATGCTTACTTTTATGGTCAATAACTTTGTCTTAGAATTACTACTGGTCAATATAAAAAGATCAGAAAAAAGAAATAAATATGAATATTGGCAAAATAGACACATATCTAGAAAATCCAAGGAAATCACATAGTATCTATATCTACATATATACATTAATTAATTTTTTGGAAAGGTAGAAACAAAATTAACATTAAAAAACTCTACAGCTGTTCTATGATCAGCAAAAATTAATTTGAAAATGTAATAGAGGAGAAAGCTATATACAACTCCAATGAAACCTTGAATTATCTAGGAAAAAAAGTTAAAAGTATGAAATTTATTGAAGATAACCACATAATTTTACTAAGGCCATAAAAGATATTTCTAAATAAAAATTTCAATATCATATAGATATTAATGTTCCCAAAATTAAATAATAAATGTAATATGATTTTAATCAAAATTCTATTAGGTTGGTACAAAAGTTATTGCAGGTTAAAAGTTAAAAATAATTGCAAAAACCGCAATTACTTTTGCACCAACTTAATAACAGGCTATTTTATAGAATTGGCAAGTTAATTCTAAAGTTCATCTATAAGATGTACCAAAAAAGTAAAGATTTTTTTAGAAAAAGAAAAAAAGAGCTTACTTCATGAGATATCAAAATGTACTATAAAGTTACAGTAATTGAAACAATGGGGTATTGTAAAAAATAGACAAAGAGATCAATAAAGCAGAATTAAAAGCCCAGAAGAAAAAATATATATGCAGAGGGTGCCAAAAAAATGTATACACATTTTAAGATAGGAAAAAACTATTAAAATTGTAATACTCAATATATACCAATAAGAAAAGATGAATACAAGTCATGTATACATTTTTATGGCATCCCCGGTATATGATCTTAGCATGATAAATGAGGTACTTAAAATCAGTTAAGAAAGGAAAGACTAATAAATAGTGTTGGGACAATAAACTATCCATTTGGAAAAAGTGAAATTAAATGCCTTCCTCGCACCATACTTAAAAATAAATTCCTTATATTTAGAATACAAACTTTTTAAAGGATAAAAGAAATAGGAAAACATTTATAATCTTCAGGGGAGAAAGCTATCGTGACAAAACCTAAACTCCAGACACATGATGTGTATGGCAGAGGACACATAAACAAAGTAAAAATGCAAGTACATTATGACAAAAAAATACTTGCACCTGATATAACAAAATTTTATATCTCGTATTATTTATATCTCGTATTACCTCGTGTATATTATACCACATATACATATATCTCATTTTATTTGAATTATCTACATATAGCTGAATATTTTAGATGCATATATTTATATAAAGAACCTATCAGTTGACAAGAAACAACCCAGTAGTTGAGGCCCATCCCCATGGGGCTTTTCCTGTAGACCCACATTGGTAGATATTCCTCATTGAGTAACAATGTGGTTTTGCTTTACTCGCAGACCTATTTTAGATCTGTGGGAAAGAACTACAAGACAGAGTTGCTAAAAGTATGAAAGACCTAATGGTTAAATTGTTTTACCTTAGGTATTGGCATATCCCACAGTCTGCACTATTCTTGGGTGATAACTTAGGAGTGAGTACGATTTGAACCCATTCAGCTTTAGGGGTATATGCATTTGAGAACCAGGCCGATGCGCCTACTCTGACCCTACAAGTGACCCTAACGTAAATTCCTTGAGAAATTAGATTCCAAAAATTCTAGGTGGGGAAATGTTTGAAGTATGTCATCAGCATGTCCATATTCAAGTGGAGATAAAAGAAGCCAAACTAAAAGAATTAAGGGGTAAATGACAGGAAAACTTTGGATTAAGCACAGGTTCTTATGAAAGGGGCTATCTTGAAAATAAACCTCAACTCAAGATTTTGAGGAACTAAGGTGACTTTTTGGGCAGTGAGAGGAATCACAACATGCAAAATTCCTTAAATAAAAATTTATTGACTTTAAATAATTTTGCCTAAGTTACACATAATTTTTAAAAACCTTTTAAACTATAGGGGGGAAGAAAACCAATGGAAATGTACTATTCAATTAAAAGTAACCCAGTTGAAAAATACGTAAAGAATATAAACAGGTCATTTGCAGACACGATACAAACGTTCAAAGCCACATATGACATACTGCTTATAAGAATAAATTCAGTTAATAAAATAATGAGATATAAATCAAGTTAATAAAATCAAGTTAATAAATCAATGAGATATCAATTTTTAACTATTATCCTAAGTCAGAAATTGTAAAGGGCCTACAATTTTACCCTACTAGCAAGCTAATAAGTTAGCTTACCACACAGTATTACATACATTTTAAGTTGCCTTATTCTTTTTTTTTTTTAATTAATTTTATTGGGGTGACAATTGTTAGTAAATTTACATAGATTTCAGGTGTACAATTCTGTATTACATCGTCTATAAATCCCATTGTGTGTTCACCACCCAGAGTCAGTTCTCCTTCCATCACCATATATTTGATCCCCTTCACCCTCATCACCCACCCAGTATTACATACATTTTGATAGAAGAATTTAGACCCCCTTTAAAAATGCTTTTACTGAGAAATACATGTATAAAATCTGTTTGGTGCTTATGCTCCTAATTTTAAGCAATTAATTGACATTCTGGTATATAAATCAGTGTCTTAGAAGTTTGGTTAATGTGAGTCAATTGCCAAGTATATGATTAACCCTGAATGTTGATTAATTGATACAGTGAAATCCTTGGACCTGCAAGTCTGGCAGCAGAGTTAAGACCCACAGTGATTATACCAAGGTACTGTCAACCTCCTGGACCAGTCAGCCTTTCCCAAAAATATCTCTCTCTCTCTGACCTCTTCATCCAACCGAAACATTTAAAACTATTCCTCTCTGGAGATCACTTCCAACCCCTCTCATTATCATAGTCATTTCCAGTTTGTTAGTAGTTGTTAAAAAGTATCGCTCAAATTTGAACACACTACACCAGATGCAGTTGGAACAGCACAGAGTGTGTCGTATGTGCCTATGACTCTATTTTTGTAAGACTGTACACTAAGTACAAACTGGCTTTTTTACCAGCTGCTATACTTGTAGAATCTTCTCGAGCTTGTAATTAACCCACTCCCAAGTCTTTTTCACATGGGGAAGAAGACAGTAAAAGTAGGTGAGAGCTGGTGCTATGGAATCAGACTTTCCAAGTTTGAATTGTTGCTCTGCCATGTGCTCACTGTGTGATGTTGGGAAAACTTAATGTCTAAACTTTAATTTTCTCACCAGTAAAGGAGCAGTGACAATAAGAACACCTACCTTAAAGGTTTCTTGTAAGGATTAAGTAAGATGCCTCAGAAGAAATACTTGGTACAATGCAGGCTATTTCCCATGCATCTCACGTTGTACTGAATATGTCTTATTTAATCCTCACAGGAATCCTATGATCTACATCCATTTTACAGACGGGAAATCTGAGGTTTATAAAGTTAAGTAGCTTGCCTGAGGTCAAATAGTTGCTAAGTGTCAGTCAGACCCAAGGTTATAATAGACATTCCTGACCTCAAAGACCAAGTTCTTCCTCTTGCACCACTTAGGAGCATTCTTCCCCTTCCTGTATTTCTACATTTTTTAAGCCTCTACACAGCATAACAGATTATGAGTGCAAACTCTAGGGGCTGACTACCTTGTCTGATGATCTGGAACAAGTTACTTAGTCTCTACTTATTTGAGCTGGGACAAGTTACTTAACTTCTCCAAGCCTCAGTTTCCCCATCTACAAAATAAGAATTTTAATAGTAATGCCTAGTGAGTAATACTTACTAAAATTTAATAGTAATTTTAATAGAAACCTCAGAGGTTTCTGATTAAATGAGATAGCATTTAACACAGTGCCTACCCATTGGCTAGTCCACAACAGATGTTAGCTGTATTACTCCCACTCCAATTCCCTGCTAGTACCAGTCAAGTCTGCTTAGGAAACCATCCTAGAGCATGTCCAGAAATCCACATCAAATTACAAAGTTTCTCTGAGCTGTCTTAAATACATACTTTCCTACATTTAAGATAAGTCGGATTATGTTTGGAGTTCTTTTACTCACTTTTATGAACTCCAAGATGGTAGGATTGAAAAGAGGGAAAAATAAAGGCCTCATAACCCGTACAATGCATAATAAGACTCAGAAGGAATAGAAAGTTGACTTCCGCTATGACTCATCAAGGGCTATTTGCTTCAGTTCCTACTGCTTTACCACAACTCACTTCCCATATCACTCAGCCCTATATATTTATCACCCACAACTCACATTTGAGGGCACTGATTACAAAATGTTCTTTTGTACATCACCCAACTTCCACGAGCTCCCCACCCCCACACGCACCAATCTGAAATTGTTTCAGATAACTAAGCTTTCAGTATTTCAGCACTGGAAAAAGGAACTCATCATCCCCACAGAAATTCTGTGAGATATTTATTGCTGTCCCCATTTTGCTGCTGAGGAAGCTGGGGCTTCTTAAGGCAATTTTTTAAATTTTACCCAAAGTCAGAGAGTGGATTAGAGGTAGAGATAACAGTTGACCCAGATCTCCCACAACGCTGCCCGAGGTGGAAAGAGCCTGTTGCATACATCAATGCTTCCCAAATTGTTCCCATCCTTGTGCCACCCACAGCAGTTTTGCAATATCTTTCTACCCCCTATGGGATTATTTGCTTATTTTTTTTAAATCAATGCACTTTTTGCTACCTAAATAAATGGGGGGATTATCAGTCTAAATAGTAATAGCTGTGAAATCACAGGTTTTACACAGCATATATAGTTTGTGTATTGCATTTTTAAGTGTATTCATTTCCTAGGGTTGCCATAACAAAATACTATAAACTCAGTGGGTTGAAACAACAGAAATTGATTCTCTCACAGTTCATTAGGCCAGAAGTTCAAAATAAAGGTGTCAGTAGGTTTGGTTCCTTCTAGAGGAGAAAATGCTCCATGCCCCTCTCCTAGCTTCTTCATGTTCCTTGGCTTCTACACACATCATTCCAATCTCTACTTCCACATTCACATGACTACTTTCTCTCTGTATGTTTCTGTGTCCAAATCTGCCTCTCCTTTCTCTTATAAAGATACTACTCATTGGTTTCAGGGCCACCCTAAATGTAAGATTAGTTCATCTTGAGATGAAGTAATCACATTTGAGATTAACTAATCACATCCGCAAGGACCCTATTTCCAATTAAGGTCATAAATTTTGTTTCTGGTGAATGAATGTTGAGAGAGACACTATCAACCCACTACAAGTAAATAATGATTACAATTTTTTTGAAAGTTTATCCATGAACCACATAAAATCATCTTGCATTCTGCTAGGCAGACCTTGGTGTACACGTGTGGAAGCCCTTGGGTATCTCTCCTAGTTTTAAAAGCAGCAGATTTTATAGCCAAGGTAGTTGCACTTCCTTTACTACATTTGAATCAATGTATGTTTTGGTAAATCAAGATGTTGGTCCCCTAGAAAGGGCCGATTTCCGGGTTTTGAGAACTTAGAAAATGTTATTAATAATAGATTGTTTCAATAAATTCTATTTCAAGAAGGCAGATGAACACTAGCTTCTTCCATGATTATGTGACCTCTACTTCCACGTGAATCACAAGTTGAAGAAACAAGTTTTTCCATTTGAGATAATATCCAGAAGGCCTGGCTCTTCTAAATGCACAGACTTCAGCTCTTTCTAAAAAGTATGCACTGGATAATGGAAATTAAAGATCTCAGGGAAGACATTCTTATTGATTGTTCTTCCTTTTAATTTAGATGCTTATTTGCTCCAAAATATTTTTTAAATTACCATTTATCAAACACAGAAGAGGGGAAACTCTCTTAAATAAAAAATTATCAGATGGTGTAGATCACTTATTGCGTGGGCTTGATGTAAAATATAAAAGATCGTAATAGCAGATGCTATGCTTGGCAGCATCCCAATATGCACATTTCCATAAACACATATGGTGTATGAGCTTTCACATACATGCCACCTCAGTGTTTATACTGAGTTAAATAATTCAAGATGGTGTAACTAGCTTACACAAATGTGACAAAACACTAAATACTATTGCTATGACAAATAATCTAAATGGAAGAAACAACAACTAGAAAAAAAAACCCATTTAGATGAGGAAGGTCTCAAAACTGAAAGGTTCCGTATTTATTGGCAAAAACCCAAAGCCCAAGATGTTAGCCTTGTGTTTCTGCCAACAAATATATCTTAAAGAAGAAACACAAACTTTCAGGTATGAATTATCTCTGGCCTTCAAACAATAGTTGTCACTATATGACTTAATATCACCCACCATGGCTGCCACCGTATAGAGCCTTGTAAAACTTCTCTGCAGAATTTCTTCAGAGACTGACCACTGTCCTCACCAGAAAATGTGTTCCTTTACTTTTTAATCTCAGGTTTTCATAATGTGCCTTGTTCAAATGAAAAGGCTTTGGAGGGTCAAGGATGAGCAACGCCAAATGAAAATGTATTGCTTTTCCAGAAACATACATTCTTAACAGGAGACAGGCAGCATTCTGATATGCTTTTACAGGGAAAGAAGTAGACAGAGGTCAGGGTAGGGAGACGGGGTATGGAGGAAACATTGGAGAATGAAAGTTGGAGAAGGTGCTGTTTTTCACTCCATTCCCCTTTCAGGAATTCAAAGCAGGTATCAACATACTAAAAGCTGTATGGAAACACTGCAGGAAAGAAACCTGTTTAACTTGGTTTAACATGTCCTTTCTCAAAAGACTTCACTGCAAATCCCCTTCATCATATAACCCAGGGGTGTCCAAACTTTTTTCAGCATTTTTTACCAAGGGCCACATGTGGTAAAATACACAAACAGCCAGGCCACTCACTCGAGGTGAAGTACGTATTGCCTCACCTGGTTTATTTAAGTAAACTAAATATATTTTTGGAATTTGCAGTGGGCCAATTAAAAATGGATTGTGGGCCGCAGTTGGCCCGTGGGTCACAATTTGGACACCCCTGATATAACCACTTTAACATCTCAGTTCTAAAGGATGTGTTTTGGGAAACGTGGCAGCCTAAGTAAGACAGCTCCAAGATGGCCCCCAGTTGAGTCTTGCCTCCTGGAATTCACACCCTTGTGTAGTCCACCCCCCCACATTTCATAGAACTGATTTGTATAATGCAAAAAACATTGTAAAAATGATAGACTGTGACTTTTGAAGTTAGGCCATTAAAGACATTGTGGCTTTCACTCTGCACTCTTTTGGACTGTTCACCCTGGGAAAAGCCGGCCACCATGTCATGAGGACACTCAAGCTGCCTGTGGAGAAGCCCACATGTGGAGAAAGTGAGTGAGCCAACTTGGAAGCTAACCCTCCAGCCCCAATCAAGCCTTCAGATGACTCCAGCCCCAGCTGACATCTTGACTGCAACCTCAGAAAAGACCCTGAGCCAGAACTACCCAGCTACGTCAGTCCTGAGTTTCAAACCACAGAGACTACGTCAGATTATAAATTCTTATTGCTGTTTTAGCCACTAACTTTGCGGGTAACTTGTTATGCAGCAATAGATAACTTGTACAGGGAAAATTAAAGCATTTGGTATCAATCATTTTGGTTTGTCACTTAACCATCATGAAGCTGTAATGTGAAATATGTTTTTACACTATTCTACCTCTCTAGACAGTCAATTGTTTAAGGGATGGACTTTTACCTAAAGCCAAGCCAATCAGGGTCATTCCTTAGGATTTTTGTAACTGTAGCTGGACAAAGAAATTTATTCTCTGGTGGTGAGACCAAGAGATATGGGACTCAGAAGCTGCCAGTGGCCATATTTCATGCTGTGTAAAGAAATCTTTTTTAAGAGAAACAACTTGGCAACATAGAAAAGCAAGGTTAAGCAACTGAGAAAAAGCATATCTAGTGGCAACCGTGTTTCCCGGAAAATAAGACCTAGCTGGACAATCACCTCTAATGCATCTTTTGGAGCAAAAATTAATATAAGACCCAGTCTTATATTATAGTAATATTATATATATTATATATAATATATTATATATTATATAATATATAATATTATATATTATAATATATATATCATATTATATTATATTACATTACATTTCATTACATTATATTATATTATATCATATTATATTATATAGAATGATATGATATAATATAATATATGCATATTTTGGAGCAAAAATTAATATAACACCTGGTATTATATCATATCATATCATATTATATTATGCTATACTAAAAGACGCATTAGAGCTGATTGTCTGGCTAGGTCTTATTTTTGAGGAAACATGGAATTAAGTCTCTAGATCCAGTGCCCCCCCATACCACCTGCCCCTCACTCCTCTCATTGTGCACCTTCTATTAAGTTCCCCTTTTGCCTAGACTGGTTTATGTTGTGTTTCTAAAACTTGCCTCCAAAAGAATCTTGACTAACACATTCCCATGTAACTCCATGCTTCTCTACGCCCAGCACTGGTGACAACGACTGCTGGCAGCCATCTTGCACCCGTGAGGAGAGGCATCCTTTGGATAAGGCTCACACTATGGAAGGCACAGTTGAAAAATAGAAATGAACTAAGCTCTGGGTAACATCACTGAGTTCCTAGATCAAACTGACCCTGAAGGCCATTCTACCTCTGGACTTTGCAGTAACATAATCCAATAAACTCTCTAACAGGTTAGATAAGTTTGAGTTCACTTTTCTGGTACTTAACACCTAAAAGTATGAACCAGTACATGAGGGCTAACTAGCAAGTGCCATATGCTAAAGCCTGCACAGAACTACAGTAGCCCCCCCTTATCCATGGGAGTTACATTCCAAGACTCCCAGTGGATACCTAAAACCATAGATAGTACCAAACTCTGTATATACTATGTTTTCTCTTATACATACATAAGATAAAGTTTAGTTTATAGATTAGTCACAGTAAGAGATTAACAATAATAATGAAATTGAACAATTATAACAACATGCTACGTTTGAATGTTCTCTCTTGCTCTCTTTCTCTCGCTCTCTTTCTCTCTGTGTCTCCCTGCCCCTATCTCAAAATATCTTATTGGACTGTACACACCCTTCTTCTTGTGAGGATGTGAGATGATCAAATGCCAAACCTATTCGGAATCTGTGCAACCATGCCCCTTGTAGTAAATGGCATGATTGTCACTCGTTTCAGGGGATACCTTGCTGAAATCTTCATATACTCTCAATGCTTTCTGGCACAACGCGTTGCCGTCAATGGGAGCACATTTTCTGTTTAAGTCTTCCACCCACAAATTTAATGCCCTTTCCCTCGTAACCAAGCACTTATTATGCTCTGCGGCGTAACTTTTTCAGTTTGAGGTGCAACAGCAAAACTAGTGTGAATTTGTTTTTCCTTCTTCACAATTTCACGGATAAAAGATTCATTCTTCCCATCGATCTTAGCAACCTCAGCACACGATTTGTTTTCTTTCCTTATTAAGTCAGGAATGTTCACTTTTTCAAGAAGCGCTTTATGGCTTCTCTTTGGCATATCCAAATTTCCAGCATCATTATTCTTGCTCTTTGGGGCCATTATGAAGTGAAATAAGGGTTACTGGAACACAAGCACTGTGCTATAGATACCGCAACTGTCATCTGATCACCAAGATGGCTACTAAGTGACTAACGGGCACGGAACGTCTACAGCATTGAGATGTGAGATGAGCCAGATAGCACAAGATTTCATCACTACTCAGAACAGCACACAGTTTAAAACTTATGAATTGTTTATTTCTGGAAATTTTCATTTAATATTTTTGGACCATGGTTGACCTCGGGTAACTAAAATCACAGAAAGTGGTTAAGGGGAGACTACTGTATGAGACAGTTTTCTACTATAGAAAAAGGCTTTTCCACAGTCTCTCAGGCCTGCCCCTCAGCAGGTATAAACCTACTAGTTTTAAAAGGGTGGACTTAGAGCCCCAGAGTTGACAGAAATTTATAGAATGGTTAAAAAACATGGAATAATTCCACGCTTAGCAGCATAAAATGCCTTGTAATTTGGGCTGCATGTAAAATTTCCCCATCTATTATGCTTTATTTAAAGTATTATTTACTCACAAGCAAATACAAATTTACTAGCTTATGTTTAAATGTTGGGAACTGACAGAAGCTAGCTACTACCTACTCCTGAAATATATAGAACTTAGGAACTTCTTGGGTTTTTCCAGTTTAAGAGATGAGACAAGAGGGGTTTTTCTTGGGGGAAGGAATACGGAGATCTTCAACATCAGAGGAAAACAAAGAAAGTCCTTGGGAGATTGCAGCAAAGCAGGGTGCATGCATGTGCGCTTCTGATGAACTCTCTCCTACCATGCTGCATTCGATCCTTCCTTGGACATGTTCCACTCCCATTTCATCACAGCCTTTAACAAAGCTGGTCCCATTGAAACGCTGAACCTAGGCAGTGAGCTCTTGAAAAGAGTGATTCTGCATCACTCTGTGAGCCAGAGACTGGGCAAAGCTGTGGGACCCCAGACAGAACCTTTATCCCTCTGGGCCCTGGTGCCGACGCCTTCACCAGTGCTCTCCAGCCCGTCTTTCCATCTTCTACCGGAACACCTTGATCTGCCAAGTATCTACGATTTTCCCCTTATCTCCAGCCTCTTCTTCTCCCTGACTCTTCCACTTCATCTATAAATATGCTCAAATTGCTTCCCATCTTTTGTGTGTGTGTGTGTGTGTGTGTGTGTGTGTGTGTGTGAGAGAGAGAGAGAGAGAGAGAGAGAGAGAGAGATGCAGGGAGGAAAGGAGGGAGGAAGGGAGGGAAATAGAAAACCTTCCTGTATTGGATCCCATAGTGTCCCCCGAAAAAATTCATGGCTACCTGGAACCTCAAAATGTGACCTTATTTGGAAATAAGATTCTTGCATACATAACTAGTTAAATTAAGGTGAGATGATACTGGATTAGAGTGAACCCTAATCTAATGATTGGTGTCCTTATAAGAGAAAACAGAGACCCAGAGGAGACATGCAGAGAGAATACTGTGTGATGACAGAGGTAGAGATAGGAGGGATCTGTCTGTAAGCCAGGGAACTCCAAGGACTGCCAGCAACCACCAGAAGCTGGAAAAGGCAAGGAGGCTTCCTCTCCTAGAGCCTTCAGGGGGAACACGGCCCTGCAGAGACCTTGAATTCAGACTATGCCTCCAGAACTATGCAAATAAATTTTGGTTGTTTTAAGTCACCCAGTTTGTGGTCATTTATTACACTAGGCCTAGGAGACTAATACACTTCCCATTTTGTTATTTTTCTTTTTGCTCATCTGAATTTTCTAATTTTTTTTCCAATGAGCATGGATTACTTGGACAACAAAAGCTTAACAATTCCAAACCCTTTCTTGATTCTGCATCCCCTTGTGCCTTCCCTTTCCAGCCAGGCTTCTCCCCAAAACCGTCTACACTCCCTGTCTCTACTTGCGGTCCTCCCAAACACTCCTCCACTCCTCCACCACAGCCTGGCTTCTGCCCCCACAACCCCAACAAAACTGCCCCAGCGATGGTCACCACTGGCCTCTACGCTGCCAATGCCCCAGTTTTTAAGCTTTCTGATTGACTCTTCCTGCTGTATCTGTCAACTATACTCTTGCCTTCTTCGGATGCTCTCCCACTGACAATACACATCACAGAGTATTTACAGCAATTAAAAACTATGGGTTATATTTATATGCATCACAACAGACATGCGTGGAACTTCAAACTTACTGTTTGGTGGGAAAAGTAAGAAATGGAAAGAGATTTCTAACACATCATTTACACGAACTAGAAATATACACAGAAAGCATCAATGTACATTTTTCAAATATATACAAATGCATTAGAATGGGAAGAGGAAAGGGTGTGGTGAAGGAGATTAAAAAATAGAAATAAATAGACAAACAGAGTAAGGCCTGACACAGAGCAATGAATGGTTCATAGTGTGCCATGAACCGGAGAGTACGGTCAGCTCAACCCTTTACACTTAGGGTCACCTCCCTCCCCCAGCCCCCCAGAAAAAAGCAGCCCCCTTCCCTGAGCTTCCATGATACCACATTCATCCATTTTCTTTTTCCCTTTCTTTTACTTCCCATAAATATTGCCGCTCCTCACGGTTCCTCGGGTTTCCTTCTATTCTTGCTCAGTCTCTGTGGGTGATATTATGCACAACTGGACCTGCAAATATCATCAAAAGATGACAACTTCCATATCTATGTTTCTAAAGTCAGCATTCTCTCCTAAGTTCCGGGTCCATAAACCCAACTTATTTATATGCCAGGAATATATGTTCATGAATTTATCAGAGGTAGCATGAGTTTCATGAATAAAATACAGTGGCGTGGATTAAAATCTAGGCTTACATAGGTCATTAAGAGTGTAGTGTGATGTAAGACACAGAATAAGTCTCTGTTTTTCATTTTCTAGTTGGTCTTTTATTGATTACTCACTATCAGGCAAGCAAGTAGGCACCAGCTTTAGTTAACTTAAACAGTTGCTGCTATAAGAGATAAATCTGAGCCATATTATAATAAAGCTTGTTTCTTTCTCATATCACAGATCAAAGCAAGTGGAACACGTGGGGCAATTATCCTTCATCAGCGATCTCGGAACTTGGGTTCCTTCCTGTGGCTTTGTCATCTTTATCTTCCACATATGGCGCCCAAGTTCAACCCTGGAGGCTGTCTCCACTCCAGCCATCCAGAGGGAGAAACTATTACTAGCATTGAAGATTGCCCCTGGGAGGTTTTTGTGAAACAGGCCTGAAAGCAATAATCATCATCACCCCTGCCCACATTCCATTGGCAAAACTCAATATGTGGCCGCATCTCACTGTAAGGAGACTGAAAAATATGTGCTCAGAAAGAAGAGGAAATAATTCAGGCAGCACATAGCAATCTTCTTCCACAGTGCTTTTCCTGCATTATCTCGTTTAACCATTTTATTATCTCTATTTTACCACTGAGAAAACAATCACAGAGAAAAGTTAAGAGCTAGCTCAAAATGCTCAATTCCTTGAAGCATTTTCTCCTGGCCAGACTTACCAGTCAGGCTGCCAATCAGAACTGAAGGTCTGATTGCCAAAATAAGTCCACTTTAATCACAACTTGTTAGTAAAATCCTCAAAGATGGCATGAACTTCAGTTAGGAGGAAATGGTGGAGAGCCCGAGAGCCAGTTACCAAGCTCTTTTTCTCTCTCTTTTCAGAGCTTAGAGTTTGAACACGGTGGTGTACAAATAATTGGTACAGAATTCTCTTGTGTAATAGTGTCTGTGTGCTGTGGTTTAATGGTCTTAGTCTAGGGGTATATATTCCTTATTCATTTTATTCAGGTGCCCTACCTTCCAAGCCTATTGATGAAAGGTAAGATTCACCTTGTCACCTGAGAGCTAACATCGAAGCACGATTCCATACACCGACCTTGAATAAGCAGTTCTGGATTTTTTAAATAAAGTAGTGGATTTGCGACCCTTTTTAACTCTAGGGATGCCAAACTCAGTGAAGTTCCTCACTGTCTGCTAAAAGTCTGAGCATTGTGTGGGCTTCAGTTACATTATTCACAATTTTCATACAAGACTTTGCATCAATAATCAATTGTGAGAAGGACAGCTGATTAGTTCAGTTGGTTAGAGTGCGAGCTCTTAACAATAGAATTGCCGGTTCGATTCCCACATGGGCCAGTGAGCTGTGCCCTCCACAATCAGACTGAAGACAATGACTTGACTTGGAGCTGATGGGTCCTGGAAAAACATACTGTTCCCCAATACTCCCCAATAAAAATTAAAAATAAAAAGTTCAATTGTGAGAATAGGCCAGAATGTCATTGTAGAGAAAAAGGAAAAAATGTGATAGTTGCTTATTCTGCTCTCTCATAATCAGACACTGGAGTCGGTGGGCATCTGGAGGAGTTGGAAGTAGGCTCCCGTAATTTCCATTTTCAACCTTGAAGGGACACAAACCAGGTAGCCCTTGTCTCTTGGAGTCGTGTTTTGTATAGCCTCTTTTTTGAAAAGCTAAAAAAAATGGAATCAGAGCTACCTCACTGCTACAACCCAGTGGAAAGCAGACAGTCCTGCCTCACTGGAAAATAGAGGGGCTGTTGTGCAGTAAGTACAGGGACCTCAAGGAAATTTCCTCTTAGGGTCCCACTCTGTTAACAGGGACACCAGACATTTGTCTCATTCAACTTTATGGTTCCATAACGCTGCACACTTAAGAAGTACACAAGTCTTACAAATAATTGAATTATGTTCATCTTAGACCATTTCATTTTGTAATATCCAAACTTTAGAACTCTATGCAAATGCAGTAGATTTATTCACAATACTATTCCTTTATTACTGAGACAACAAAAATTGGGTTGTGTTTTCACATTTTCAGGAATTTGAGGTGGGGAAAAATATTGACACACTGCAAGGAAATTATTTTAATACAATTTCCTACAATTGATTTTCATGGTAGTAAAAATGTTTCAACCTTCCTCGTTATTGAAACTTAATAAGCAATCAGTGAACATAAACCTTTGGAAATTAAAATGCTATTTAAGTTTTGTTTAGACAGGCAAGACTTAAGTTCCTTAAAAAAAAAAAAAATCCTGAATCAACAGGTCTATTTAAGAAAAATACACCTCCTTTTTTTTTTTCCTATTTAAAAGGTTTACTCCTAGACGACTTCCATGGGTACATCCTAGTATTGTACCGGTTTCAGCAGTCTGGAAGCTAACCCTCCCTTTATTTAAGCCCTCCAAGTTTTACAACTTACTTTATAACACCAAATCAAAACCACACATACACACACACACACACACACACACACACACACATTCTCCTTTCCCAGAGCTTCCCTAATAATCTCATTTATTTTCAAGGAGATTGGCACCTCCCAAGAAATCTTCATTTTCTCTCTATGCTGTTGTCCAAGAATGCCAAACATTCCCTCCTCATAGACGGCACTGGACAGGAATGGCCGGCTGGCAGCAAGAACGTGCTCTGGGCTGAAGTGACTGCCAAGAAAACAGCACCCCATCTCTCCTCCATCAGGGACTGTATGAGCCTGAACCAGACTTGTAATCCAGACTAGGATCCAAACTTCTAGCCTACAGCAAACCAATCGCCCCAAGCCAGGCACCTAGGCTTCTTCTGACCTACGAATGATAACAAGCAGGCAAGTTAAAACCCACCAACCTAAGCTAACATAAACCAGGGGCTGCCTCTGAACTAAACTAGCATTTACTCTTCCTCCAATGACTTCATTAGCCTCTGATGAAATTCATTAAATTGGGTTGTAACTCTACTCTTTTAAATATCCTCCCTAAATATCCTGTTGGCAATATAGACTAATATTTAATTGAGTGCTGTGGTACTACAGTAATTAAAATTATATCCTGAGATGACCTGATACCAAAAAAAAAAAAAATCTTGATTTTCTATATCTGGATTATGGGGCTCAAGAAATTTAATCATGTAAGTAAATTATACTTAGAAATACATCATCCAGATATACTTCATTCTCTTACCTATGCCTATGTAGCAGGATACTATATAAAATATTAATTGCTTTGCTTTCTAAGACTCAATGTTTATTGCTCCCCACACCAAGCTAGATGGGTGGGCACCCATTACTTTAGAGACTTTTAGTGTAGGTACTAAAGGAGAGCATACCCCACTTTATTTCTTTTTAAGACCAAAAGCCATATTGCAGTGTCAAACAGAAAGGATTGGAAGGGATATGCAAATAGTTGAAAATAGTTTTCCCTGCCCCCTCCCCTACTAGACCTCCCACTCCCCTGCTGGTTAAGACTCTCTACGTTGGGAAATCTGAGGAGAATCAAGAGAAGCAAAGGCAGAGAGTGGTGGAAGCACTGGGCCCTGCAACAGACTCTGCTGACTGTGACCCAGTATGCAACCTCCTCATTCTTTCTTACTTACAGAAGCCCAGTTTGGGTCAGGTGCCATTTTCCCAGCCTTCTTTGCCGTAAAGCACGGCCATGTCACCCAGGACTAGCCAATCAGATATGAGCAAAAGGCCAATAGAGAGATCTAGAAAATATTTTGTTTTCTTGATATAGACACCATCTCTTCTTTCTTCTTTCCTTAAATGCAGAACTGATACCTAGAATGCAGCAGCCACTTTGCAAGCAAGCGGCAACAAGCTAACATGCTAAGACAGAATAGTGAACAAAAAGAGAAAGGCCCTAGGACCTATATTGCCCAAAACAGTAGCCCCTAGCCACACAAAGCTATTGAGCAATTCAAGAGCAGCTAGTTCAAATAGGGATATGCCCTAAGTGTAAAATACACAGCAAATTTTGCAGAATTAGTACCAGAGAAATGTAAAAGATCTCCTTAATAAGTTTTATGTTGATTGCAGATTGAAATGACAGTATTTTGGATATATTGGGTTAAATAATGTATAATTAAAATTAGTCTTGCTGGTTTTACTTTTTTCATGTTGCTGTGAGAAGTTTTAAAATTACATATGTGGCTCCCATGATATTTCTATTGGACAGCACTGCCCTAGGACGCAAAGGACATGATGGAGTCACTGCACCCCTCTGGCTGAGAAAGAAAAATAAATCCATGTTGATTTCCACTGCTGTCTGTCAGGTTATCTGTGTCTTGCAACCAAAAGCGTTCCTGGCAGATACAAGACTCCTTAAGGTGAAGTCTCAGGATGGGTGGAAATTAAAGAACCCTTTTGAACTTTGTGGAGCCAAGAACAGTGAAGATGTGTTAAGCCGAGTGTAAGCTGAGGAAGTATAGAAGCTCCTGTTATCCTCGTGGAGCACAATCATAGACAAGAAGGGCCAGAGGGGCACTCTATGTATTAAAGGAGACTAGCCGGCCCCCCGGATCTCCATGGCTCCCACGTGGTCATGCAAGAGCATTCAAAAGTTCCCCAGGCCCCAGTGATGCTCAGAAGTAAGCTGTCAGAGGAAAAGAACACTCCGGACTATAGATCATCCTTCAGCCCAGACAATTAATCACCACAGAAGGGATATGACATGCAGTCGCTGCGCTGGGGAGTGTTGAGGCTGAGGATAGGGCCAACATCAGGAAACCAAGCAGCGCCAAGCCAATGCCTTCAGACCCACAGGTAAGCAGAGACATTTGATACAGGACATCATGGGCAGGATGGAAAAATAGGCACCCTCTTCCCTCCGCTTCCAAAGTGGCATTTACACCAGCTCCTATTAAATGAATTAAGCAAGGAGGCCATTAGACTGAGGTGGTTCTAATGCCTTGACAGCCTACAAAAGCAAAGCAAAATATAAGCCTGTACAATGCCTGAAGGTTACAAAACCAAAAGCTAAGGACAACCGACCATAAACAGCCATCTAGGCTCTAAGCTATAGCCAGTCAAATAATTTCTCTTATTTGCTTCTACATCTTCTCTACATAAGTCTTTCCCCTGGCTGCTGTCTGGGGAGTGCCCCTAACCACTTCTGCTTTGGCACTGCCCCATTCCAATAAATGTTTGCTGAAATCAACTCTTAAAATTTTTAATATGCCTCAGTTTCTCTTTTAACACTCCCCAGGGCTTAGCATCAATTCCAGGGGGCACAACAGTAATACAGAGAGGAAACAATCCTGAATACGTCAGGACCGTAAAACCTAAGCCACCAAGAAACCAATGAAATCAATTGTGTTTATTAGCAAGCAACTAAGTACCATTTTCTGTATCAGGAAGAATGGTCATGGGATGGACTCTGGGAGGTGAGAATATGGGAACGGTAGTCATAAATTGAGTTTTAGAAGATATTTAAGTCACATTTCTAGCACACCCCATGCACACACACATATACACACACAGGCATACACAGACAGCTTTGCATATTTTTAAACAAAAATGGAATTGCACTGTACATGTTCTCATATAACCAGCTTTTCTTGTTTAATAACATATCTGGAACATCTTTACATGGACCAAATTTTCAATGCCAGTCTGAAATGTGCTCCGTCCACCTCACCCTACCAGGTTCTGGGAGACTGCGTTTTCTAAAGAGGCCTCAACACTTCCTATCCCACATGCTCTTCTGCAGTGTGATCTGGCCACTCCACCACCAGGAAGTGGAGCCTAATTCCCCTCCCCTTGAATCTGGACTGGGCTTGGTGACTCACTTATACCAATAGAATGTGATAAGGGTGACCGCTTTGTGACTTCTGAAACTAGGTCAGTAAAGGCCATGCAGCTTCCCCCTGGTACTCTTGGATTGCTGGCTGTCTAGCTGCTTTCTTCTGGAGCCCACTTGCCATGCTGTAACACGCCGAAGCCCCATAGGGAAGCCAAAGGCAGGTTCTCCGGGTGACAGCCCCAGTTAAACCTGGCCTTCAAGTTATCCCAGCCCAGGCACCAGATGTGTAAGTCTAGTGTCCAGATGATTCCAGCCTCTTGCCTTTTGAGTCATCCTTTACTTATTCAAGTCTTCCCACTGGAGGCTCTAGACATTGTGGAGCACAAGCAAGACATTTCCATGGACCTCTGCTGGATTCCTGACCCACAGAATCTGGGAGCTTAATAAAATTGTGTTATTTCACACCAGTAAGTTTTATGGTAGTTTGTTCTGTGGCAATTAAAAACCAGACCACAGGTTCAACAGTATCCAGGGTGGTATAGACTGATTGTATCTCCCTTCAAAATTCATATGTTAGATCCTAACATCCATTGTGATGGTATTAGGACATGGGGCATTTGGGAGGTGATTAGGTCATCAGCACAGTCCCTTATGAAAGACACCCCAGAGAGTTTTCTCATCCCTTCCACCATGTGAAGACACAGGAAGAAGACAACCATCTATGAATCAGGAAGAGTGCTCTCACCAGACACCAAATCTGCCTCAATCTTGACACAAATGTCCCAGCCTCCAAAACTCTGAGAAATAAATTTCTATTGTTTATAAGCCACCCAGTTTATGGTTTTTTGTTAAAACAGCCTGAATAGACTAAGACTTAGTGAAAACTAAAATAATGTTGCCAATCTAAAAACTAATTAACAAAGCAAACTCTCTATAAATAGTTAATGTAGTACAATGAAAGTCAAGTCCCAGTTTAATGTGTTTTTTTAATTATCCCAGCCACCTTTTCCTTTTGTCAAGGTGTGGCCTCATCATGTGTGGCTAATGCATATTATATATCAGACACTGTACTAAACACCAAACATAATAAACACTTCATTTAATTCACAAGAACTGCAAGAAAAGTATTTTATCCCCATTTTATGGATGACAGATCTGAGGTTCAATACAGTTACTCAGCTAATAAATGACAGAACAGAGACTTGAATGCCAACCCTCTGACTCCAAAACCCTGTGCTCTGTTCACCACACTACAAGAAAGCTAACTATGTCACCATGTAGTACTTGCAGAAAAGCTTATGTAGCATAGTAAAACCATATTTTCACCATTCCCCTAAAAATAGGGGGAGGATTTCAATGAAACCTGGTCACGGAGAGGATTCTACTGTCTCATTCCTGTTCTTTCTTGTGATGGTAACTTCTCACAATGCATCCACTATCTTTTTATTTGGCAGGAATTATTTTATATGAGTTAATATCCTTTTCTCAGACAAAATTTTTATCAAACCAGTTTATATGCTAGCCCATACTCATACATATATAAAAGACCCCAAGAAACGCCAAACATGACATTATCAATCCCACTATGCATTGAGCTGTTCTTTTTGTACTTTGATTTTTACAAGGGCACACATTGACCTATGACTGGCATTCTGTGATTGTAATGGACAAAGTGGGGACAAGATATAAGACTGTCAGTACGACAGAGGCATTGATAATTTGTCAGGTATTGGTACTAATCCCTCTTGCTTTTGTGTAACCAGCAAAGGGAACCTGAATTTAACAATGAAACTGTAATTCCTGGCACCGAAACCATCAAATGTATTATAAAGATTCAATTTTATATCCTCGGCTTTGATTGTCCTTATTATCAACAATAATACCAACGACATCAACCAAACTAATATGAACTTGTAATTAGTACATGTTCACCATGCACCAAGCACTAGGTTAAATGCTTTATGCTTTGCCTCATTTACTCTTACTAGTACCTCTACTATTATAATCTGTATTTTACAGATGAGTCAACAGGCTTGAGTAGCTGATCTAGAGGGATTCAGCTGTGAAGCTATGGAGCTGCACTTGAACTAAGGTACTTCTGACTCCGAAGTCCATGCTTCTAGCCCTGTCTGTCCTCTGTCCATTTGGCGTATGCCCTCTTCACAGTGGCCCAGCACCTATTGTATACTCTTCCTATGTTTGGAGAATTTCCCACATTATCAGTCCCTCTCTCAAAGGCAGAAATCAGAAATTCACTTTCTCAACCTCTTTTGCAGCTAGGATGCTGACAGGTGATGTAGGCTCTATACCCACGTGAAAATTTAATTTGTAGAATAGTAGGAAACAGGCAGTGTACAGAATCCATGCTTCCGGGAAGGATGCGGTGAAGGTGCCAACCTTGGGAGGTGGCAGTGGCAGGTGGCCCCGTGGGGGTCCTCACTTCCAGACAGCAGTAGAGGATGCTCTAACAGTCTTCCGTGTAGCCACTATGTCATTTCTTTCTGGTTGTGAGGCCACCAAGCCTGACTCTGACCCTCCCAGAGTTTCTCTGAGCTATCAGTTAGACCTAGATAAATTATGTTTCTGCTTAAACTAGAGTGAGTACTGTTACATGTGACTAAGAACCCAACTGGCACAATCCCTTCAGAACTCCAAAACAAATATTACGAAAGGAACTACATATACCTGTTCATTTTGTTTTTCACAAGTCACAAACAATTTTATTGTTGGTGATTTATTTTAAATGCACAGAGCTTTTTCTAAGTGGGTGAGTCTTCTAATAATTCATCAGAAACAGCAGGACTAGCTAACTTCCTCAGCGGTGTAGAGAAGTCAGATGACCTTTTCACCAACTGAGCACCCCTGCTTTAGTGAGTAGAAATTCCTGAGGAAAACCTCAAATATACTTTTTTTTCCCCTTTGGAAGTACTTTTTGTCTTGGCTTTTTTGCTATTAGTGTTGATGAGATATATCTGGTTCTAGCTGTGAATTTAGTCAAATTCTTAACCCATTGTCTTACTTTTATTCTCAGAGCCAAACTCTGAAACCTTGGCTAATTCTGAGCTTATATTTCATTCCTGTAAAATACCATCCTTATCCTCTACCTCTGTTCTACTGGTGGATAAACAGCTGCACCTCAAATGATGTTACATAATTGTCAGACATTCAACACACTTAAATGATTGGCCTACTGGTTGTCAACTAATCAATAGTCCTCAATACTGTAGTAATTATGTGTGGTGTCAGATGCGTACTAGCCTAATTGGGGTGGTTGCTTTACAAGGTACCATATTTCGCCGTATATAATGCACACTTTTTTTGCCCAAATTTGTGAGGGGAAAATAACGACGTGCATTATACATAGGTAGTACTAATTCTATATCTATATAAATGTTTTTAATTCTTTTCTTTATGCTTATGAGTTAAAAGTGTAACTCTAGAAATCAATAATGATATCCATAAACAGAATAATACCCAGGTACAGGATAATCAGTTTTGTTGAACATGTGACAAAGTTGCAACAACGAAGAGTTCTTGCCTTTCTATGATGCATTAATATTGTAAATTTGTTACCGGTACAAAAAATTTCTTGTACCTTGTATCTGTTCTTGTGTTTTGTAATTATTTGTCACATAAAATTTCTTGTACCATAATATGCTAAAAAATCAATGCTAAAATAACTTTATAATACAAAAACAAGTACCTAAATGTAAACAAATATAAATTTGAATTAATAGGTTAAAACAAAAGATTTTTTTTCCCCTGAAAGTTTGGGCCAAAAAACATAAGTGCGCATTATACATGACAAAATATGGTATGTGAATGTCTGATCACCATGTTGTCCACCTGAAACTAATATAATATTTCATGTCAACTGTAATTGAAAAATAAAAAATTATTTTAAAAAATATAGTCCTCGTGCCGGCCCGGTGGCTCAGGTGATTGGAGCTCCGTGCTCCTAACACCGAAGGCTACCGGTTCGATCCCCACATTGGCCAGTGGGCTCTCAACCACAAGGTTGCTGGTTCGATTCCTCGACTCCCACAAGGGATGGTGGGCAGCGCCTCCTGCAACTAACAATGGCAACTGGACCTAGAGCTGAGCTGCGCCCTCCACAACTAAGATTGAAAAGGACAACAACTTGCCTTAAAAAAAAAAAAGTCCTGGAAGTACACACTGTTCTCCAATAAAGTCCTGTTCCCCTTCCCCAACAAAATCTTTAAAATATATATATGTAGATAGATAGATATAGGTATAGATGATATAGATAAAGTCCTCAATGTTACATGTGGTGTGCTGAAATCAGGAACATAGCAAACAATGTTGGTTGCCTACTTGACAGCCATTCCCCTTATTTCTTGCTCACAGAGCCCGCAGTCTGTGCAGGCATAAGGTAAAAGTGTGCTCTGAAATTGTGGGCTCCTTCCCTAGCCCCAGCTATTGAACCCTGATAGTTTCCACTCCCTTTTGCTGTGATTGACTTAGGGGTGGGCATTGGGTGGACATGTGGTGGGCATACAAATCTGACCAATCAGACTGAGGGTTGGTATAACTTTGGAACAATTTATCTTCCTGATAAAAACTTCTTTCTTCCTGTTTTTGATGTTATAATGCCTGCATGTGAGTTGCAGCAGCCGTTTTTGTGATTGTGAAGGGCTTTTCTTTAAAAAAAAAAAAAACACATAAACCCACAAGGTCTAGGATAACAAAAGCAGAGGCAATAACAAGAAATGTTGGAAACTAGAAAACAGATTGATGAGGGGTAACTGATGGCAGACCCAAGAGAGTTGAACTCTAAGCTGGCAATGAGGAAAGCTGAGAACCTTGATTACACCTCAGAATCCTCAAAGGCCTTAGGAACTGATAGTACCATCGACTTCTGAACTGGAGGTGGAAGAAGGTGATAAAATAAGGAGGCAGCAGTTAATCCCCTAGAACCTTTTACTCATTCCATACAGCTAACTAAGCCAATGCTCCTTTCCTACACCAGCAAAATACTAAGGTTTATTCACTGGAGAAAGTAAAATGGCATTCTCTGGACTTGAGGACACTTGAAATCATGGATATTGTACTGAAATCAAGTATATTAAGTAATTGTGTAGTCACGGAAGGCTAAATGAAAATACTGAGACCCTCAATTCTCTTTCCTTATTTGGCTCCCAAAACATTGGCAACCAAATCTTAATCCTCCAGGTAGATAATCGATATACTTTCCACGTAATCTAAGCAGCTCAAAGGGAAAGAACTAAAGATGTAGCCATGGTAATAGACGGTAATCACTCAAGACAGCTATAAGGAGGTTCCCTAAGTGAACAAGCTTTACCCACACTCTCAGAACTGCAATTGTCTTTTGGGTTCTCGCTTTTAATCAGGAACAGACAACCCAGGATTTCCAGTCATCTGAGAAAAGCCCCTAGCACAGACACAGAAATCAAACAGAAGCTAAAAGAAAATAAAAGCAACGTCAAGGAAACAGAAGGGAAAGAAAAACTTCGAAAACGCTCCCTAAAAGATTTGCAGAGAGCAAAAAGAATACTTTGTTTCCATAAAACAAAAACTAAATGCTACTTTTAAAGTATAATTTGTATGTAAAAATTATCACTTGAAATTTTTTAAATATGCTAACAGAATTAAAAACTCAAACTCAGGGTTAGAAAATACATTTGTAGAAATCTCTCAAAAGTAAAACAAAAGGAAAAAAGCAATGGAAAATAGCAATTAACTTTTTTTTTAATTAGAGAACTAGCCCAAGAAGACCAACATCAGAGTATAAGAGTTCTAAAAAGATAAAACAAAGAAAATAATCAACTAAGAAAAAGATCCTAGAACTGCAGGGCATGAATCACGAGATTGAAAGGACTTTCTGGAAGCCATACTCCAAGAATGAAAATAGAACCACTCATGGCAGATCATTGTGGAATTTCAAAACACCAAGGGTCATAGAGTTGATTCCACCAGCCCCTGGAAAGGAAAAGGGGGTCATATATAAAGTATTATGAATAAATGTGGCTTCAAGACAACTGTATCAGTCAGTGTTTGGCCAAGACAACAGAAGCCACTCTAGGTACACAAATGAGAAGGGTTTTAATAGAGGGACTCAGAGGCTTAAACAACTAATGGTTGAGGGTGTGAAGGTCAGGGCACAAGCCAGTAGAAACCGTGATTCACAGGAATTTACCTGCAAGCTGTGGAAAATCTCAGCACTCTGAGGCAAGCCACTGCCTTCAATTCTACCTGCTGAGCAAGGACCTGAAGGCCACCTGAAAAAGCTGAGAACAGTCCCTGCTAACAGCTAGCAAGACCATGAGGACTTCAGTCTTACTGCTAAAAGGAAATGAATTCTGTTAACAACCCTTGGGAGCTTGGAAATGGAGCTTCCCCTGGTTGAGCCGCCAGGTGAGGATATAGCCAATAGACACTGTGATTTCAGTGTTAAGAGACCCAAGCAGAGGAGCCAGCTAGAATTATACTAGATTCCTGACCTGTGGATACTGTGGGATAATAAATGTGTGCTGTTTTAAGTTGCTACATTTGTGGGAATTTGCTTTGTGGCAATAGAAAACTAATACATCTGCCACGGCCTGCTGTCTGGATGAGCTGAAGAAATTCACTTCACCTCATAAAAGGGGTCGACTTTGATTTCCTCTTGAAAATACGAAACCATAAAGAACTTGAAAGCAGCAGGTAGAAAGCCGCCCACTCCCTGACTTTATATCTGCAGATGTCCATTATCTGACCCAAACTACAGCTCTCCCAAATGTCCCAACTATGGTATCGCCTGTGTTTCCCAGAACTCACTCTTGATCCTGACCCCTGACTTCCCAGAAGGAACTCTTGGATTCTCTTCAGGAACACAGAAGCTCAACTTAGACTCAGAGATCTGCTCAACTTATCTTTTGAGAGCTTGTCACGGTGGCTGTGCTTGCCACTCAGTCGTCAACAATATAAACAATATGTTATCTAAAGACACATACTGGTGGGTAAAGTATAAAGCAAAGCAAGGAGCAATTACCAAAACATCAAGAGAGTGGTTACCTCTTGAGGAAGAGGGCGGAGAATATGATTGAAGTAGAACACACAGAGGAATTTCAAGGTACTGGCAATGTTTCATTTGTTAACCTGGTAGGTTAACAATGTTTAACTTTAACTTGTAACAGGTACACAAGTGTCATGTTACCATTATTCTTTTCACACTACATGTATTTTATACAGTTGTCTGCGCGCACTATACTCAACACAAAAGCGCTTAGCACAGGATAGTATAAAATGAAGAAGGGCAAGATATGAAACTACAGATTACATTTTCATCCTGACTGCTGTGCCTTTGAATTCCTTTCCTTAGACCTTTCAACCAAAGTGTTAAAAATACTGGTGATGGGAGATGGAGTCCCTGAAAACCAGGAATCCTTCAGAGTTTCTATTAGTGGAGGAAAGGTGGAATATTGGATTGGATTCATACCCCAAACCTTACACCAAAATAAATTCCAAATGGATCAAGATCTACCTGTGAGAAGTTGGAAACCTGAAAGTATGAGTCGAAAACATGGGAGAATTATTTTATAATCTCGGAGTCTGGAAAGACTTTGTGAGGATGATAGTAGCTATAAAAAGAAAGGAGCTAAATATACACACAGACTTTTTTTACACTTCTGCTTACATATAAAAAAATCACTATAAACAAACTCAAAAGGCATTAAAAACTGGGAGCAACTATTTGCATTCCTACAAGTCAGTAAGGAAAAGGCCAACACCTCAATCAAAGATAGGCAAAGGATCCTAGCAGACGGTGCCCAGGAAAAGAATTTCAGATGGCTTGTAAACAAATGAAAATGGGCTCAATCTTCTCCATAATAAGAGATATGCAAGTTAAAACTACCATTTGGCAGATAAAAATTTTGATAACACCATGTGGACGAAGGTTAGCAAAACAGATGCTCTCACATATTGCTGGTGGGAGTGTAAACTGGCTCAAACCCTATGGAGAACAACGTGACAATATCTATCAAAATCTAAAATGCATATTCTAAAGGCAGGCACCATTACTTGTATACCCCAAAATCATTCCTCCATATTCCTTGCTAACCAATGCTCAGATGACAATGAACCAAACTCCAAGCAATGAGCTTATTTATTGATTCATTCGTATTTATTAAGGATTTACTGTGTACTAGGCACTGTTCTGGGCTCTCGGGATACAACAGTGAAGGAAGCAGACCAAACCCCAGTCTTCATGATAATAATCCTGTGCCAACTGATTAAGATTCCAGAGCAAAATGCCTACTGGGGTATTTTGATGTGTATTTCAGATAAGAGATGACCATTTAATTTTCATCAAAATGGAGATACTTACGAGAGTGAATGGAGTCCGATTAATAAAATACACCAGGACCACAGGCACTAACTGGGATTGTCACAGGCAAACTAAAAATTATGGTCACCCTAGTAATCCTGAGATAATGATGATGCCACTATTGTCTCAGTTGCTTTCTAAACAGTGTCCTTCGATTCTAAAACAACTCCACCAGGGGTCTTCCAGTCCACTCTAGGAAAAAAGGAGGACCCGAATTAGCTCTAGAGAAAGTACAAATGACAGATAAATATGAAAAGGTCCTCAACTTCTTTACTAATGAGGAAAATTAAAATTAAATCTACAATAAGATGCCTTTGAATGATTTAAAATTGAGAAAGGATGTGATCAGAATGCTCTCAAAGCATGCATACCTTTGATTTGAAATTTTAGTGCAGTATTTCATTTTCTGGGCATATTTCTAGACACGAAACTGATTAAAACATTATTGTGAAATTAAGGAAAAACAGTATTATACTAACCAGATTTCAGTTTTTAAAAACAGCACAGAACACTAGAATACTAAAAAACAATATTGTAATCACTATCCATTCCCTTTTGCCAGATAGTCACTGTACCAGTCTCCTTGTGATCCAATAGTAGCTAAAGAAATATAAAGAAACAACTGACAGTGGTTTGGGGAAGGTTTTCTTACTGTTAAAAGGGGTAAATTCAAAAGGAGAGTTTGCTGGAGCTGCCTGGTCCCTCATGCTCCAACCTCAAAAGTGGCCATGATGCCTGGAGCTGCAGCAGCTGTCTTGTAACCGTGAAATGACAATCATGAAAAGAAAAGTCAGTATGTTAAGAGTTGCAGGAAAGCAAGACCCAGAGGAAAAAGAAGAAAGAACCCAGACCTTGTTGAGCTGCTGGATCAATCCTTCCATCACCTGAGAATTGTGGCTATGGGTCAAAGGTAACAGAAAGACTCCTCTGTATACCCTTCCGTACTTTTTAAAGGTCATACTATGTGCACGCGTCATTTATGAAGGGTAGCAGAATATGCCACCCCAAAATATGCCACTTTGGCATAAGGATTATTTTGAGTAAAAGGCAGTAGAAAAACAGCAGGTGTAAGAACAGAGTTCTGACCTCCCCTTTTTTTTCTTGAAAGCAGGAAATAAAACTCCTGAGTGAAAAGTGTCCTGCCTATACCAGGAGAAACAAAAAATTCTTATGATCAGAGAAGCATCAAGGTCAACAGACTTTGTTAAAATAACTCTTATCTTCCTTTAGCATATTTTGGTTACTTTTACACAATTGCCTCTCTTTGTTCAACCTAGTATTAAAAAGCATTTAGGTATTATCACTTCTTTGGGTCTTCATTTTCCTTTTGGGACTCCCATGTGCCCCAAATTGCATGTAAAATTCTGTGCATGTAAAATTGTGCATGTAAAATTCTGCACGCTTTTCTCCTGTTAATCTGTCTTATGTCCGTTTAACTAACCCCCAGGCCCAGTAGGAGACCCTAAGAGGGTAGAAATAAAGTTTTGCCTTCCTAACACTTATTCAAATAAAACTGTAATGCTTAGGAGCCTATCAATCCTTAAACATTTAAGCCAAAAATATTCTTTGTCTATATTGGTTTATTTTTTTAACGGAAATGTAATTTTAAAAACCATGTAGTTTGATGAAAAATGCAATACAAAGAAATAAATTATAGATCTAAAAGACTTTCAGTACCAACTCTCAGAGCAGCAAAAATCAGTACTAGTAGACAAGCTAAAGTCTAAGTATCCAGACCCCTTCACCTCATTTATCTGAAATTAATTCAAAGTATATATTTGTGTTGAAATTACAAAACGAAATTTGACATTCTTAGTTTTAGAACACAGAAACCTGGGCCAAATGCTTTAAGAATTGACTTTATTTTTTAAAATACCTAGATGCAGTTTTAAATTTTTTTTAAAAAAAATCAGTATCCACACCTTTATAGTTTCAAAGAGTAAACATGCCAAGATTCTTGGTGTGTGATACCTTCCCTAAAATTCCAGACATTCTTGTCTCTAGGCATCAGCATGAGGGTGGGGAGAGTACGGTGTGGAAATGGCAGTGATCTTTGTGGGTTATGTCTAGTTATACCTCACTAGGACACCAGAGGGCGCGCCGAGGGCCCGCACTTGTTTTTCTTTAAATTCTGAATCAAAGTCCCTGCTGAGAACAACAAAAGACTCTGAACACGGGCCGGGAGACAAAGGGACTAGGAAAAACAGGCTGCACGCCCTGTTTTACTGGCGTTGAAATTGCTTCCTCATCCCACTCCCACCTCCGTGCCTTAAGAAACTAGAAGTAAACAACTTAACCTGCAAAATAATGAAATCTTCAACTAACAAGCAAAATCAGAGAAGAAATTACTTAGAAGAAATTACTATGGTGATAGGTCGAGGGAAGACTATCACAGGTGTGCATTGGATCAGCTTGCTTGCCTGATATTAGTAATTTAAAAAATATTTCTATTGTTTGTTTTTCTGAGTTCAAGAATAATCTATGCACCTAGTAGAAAATTTAGAAAATATAGAAAATCAAAAAGGACAGAGATCGTCAACATACTCTAACCCAGACAGAACCATGTTTAATATCTTCCCGAAGTTCTTTTCAGACTTTTTTCAATATTTATAAATGCACAGAAAAATAGGACTCTGCATTATACTGTGTACTGGTTTTCTACTTATTGTATCATCAATTTCACTTTTATCAATAAATTCTAATAACATAACCTTGCTAATCACAAAAGTAAAAAATCTCAAAAGTACTACAGGCAGCTTTTTTTTCTAAGATAGCAAGTTGTCAGTGCCATACATACATACATACAGTTGTGATGTATTTGAGGCAGGAGTGTTTCTGTTGCTTTGCCTTTAGAAAATGAAACCGATAAACACTAAAGAAGTAGAAACTATTTCATCCCACCCCAAAATAAGCAGAATGAATTTGTCCTTCGCAGAAGCCTGAGGACTGACCCCAAAGGGCCAGGGGAGAGCATAGGTCACTAGGCCCCAGAGGTCCTCCCAGTGGGGCCAGTGCTTGCCTTAAGGCCAGATAGTTCTATCTGCAAAATTGCTAACACAGGCAGGCCAGCAGGTGGTCAGCAAGACAAAAAAAGTCAGGAACAGGAAGGTCAGTGACCTTGAGGCGTGGGGCCAATGCCTGCAGGTTGTTTCCTCAAAGGAGAGGAAGCTGAGACCAGCCCAGAGGCAGAGGCAGCCACAAGGAAGGTTATGCCAAGATCTGATGAGCTGGAGCCATCAATGTCCGGGTCCTGGAATGTCTCCTTCACTCCAAGACAGAGTTATGAGAATAAGCCTTGAGGTTAATAAATAATTTCAAATCCCTTCTGGCCAGACAAAGGAGCAGATCTGATACATAGGAATGGGTTATTTCGTTAATCCCTTAAGGATGGGCAAACAGGACAAACCTGATAAATGAATTCAATTAGAAGGCTCCAGCCCTCTTCCCCACAGGCAAGGGAAGGCATAAAAGTAAGAGATTTTGCCACAGTCACTGGGCACACCCATTCGGGATCCTCTCCTGCTCGGGAGCTCTGACCCTTTGCTTTCAATAAACTATCCTTTTTTAAAAACTCTTGGCCTCTCCTGGGTCTGTGTTTCCATTCTTCGGTTTCAAGAGACACGATCCAGGCCCACACCCAGAAAACTGCAGGCAGATGCTTTATCATTTACATCATTTGGGGGCTCACAGAAAAATATTCCTACGTCATCAGTTTCCTTGTCTGTATAATGAAAGGGTCTAAAAGATCTGAAAGTTTTCTGCCAGCTCCTTAAACTGTACGATTTGTCACTATCTCAAACTGTGCATGAAATTGAACAGCGAAGACATTTCCTGTCTCCTGCAATCCTACCCCACAAGCAGCAACCCCTCTACTTGCTATTTCCCAAATCCCCACATCCTCTTTCACAGGCTCTGAGCCTTTGTTAGTGCTTTCCTCTTCGAAGTGCTGGAAAACCTTTTCCCCTTCTCTTTCAAAGCTCCTCATCTTTTGAAGGCCCAGCTGAAAGTAGGTCTTTTTCAACCATCCCGAGAGAGCTAGTGCTTCCTTCTCCGTAGTCCCATAGTATTTTACACATACTTCCATCACTGTCTACCTGTGTGACCTTCACCTTCCTGTGCCCCAGTGTCATCTATAAAAGGGGGAGAATTATTGTACCAAAGTCATAGGATTGTAGTAAGGATTAAATGGTTAACATATGTAAAGCACTTAAAACAGAGCCTTCACATTGTAGGCTCTCATGAAATGTAGACTATGCCTTCATCATAGTACTTAACAAATTCTATTAGAACTATCAGTTGAAGGGTCCACCTACCCCATGAAATCTGAGTTCCTCGAGGGCAGGAAGTGAGTCTCACTCATTGTGAGGACAGAGAGCAGTTTCCAGGCTCTCGGCCTCCTGTGGAAAGGTGCTGACTCGGTTATTAGATGGCCATCAATTGTAATCAGATGGCCATCCGCTGTGTCTGGGTGGCCATCAGCTGTTACCAGTTAGCCATTGGCCATTGATATAACTGCCGTGGCTGAGCTAGCAAGCGCAGATTGCAGTTAGCAAGTGGGGTCGGTTGGCAGAGAAGCGGATGGCAGATTGAGGATCGTGTGGTTCCTGCTTCCTGCGTCTCCAACCCAGCCACCAGCAAGAATATAGTGGTATGACTCCCCTATCTATGGCTCCGTGGGTGTTCCTTTTTGGCCTCACTGTGTACTGCATTCCTGTGCGGGTAGCGGGACCAGAGACCCCGCATGACACTCATATTTTTGTACCCAATGCCTAGCACCATGCCTTGGCACAAAGAATAAATCAGTAAAGGCTTTTTTTTGTTTTTTGTTTTAATGAAGAAGAAAAAAAGAAACAGTTAAAGTGTTGATTGAACTGGAGGGGGACAGACTTTTGCCTGTCAATTTTAACTTAGGATTACTATTTAAATAACGATGTGAAATAGTGAAGTATGAGTATCCTCAATAGATTTTTTTTTTCCCTTAATAACGTAAACATGTACCCATCTAGGTCTGTATTACAGGCCCACATCATAAACATTCACCTTTGAATTTTAATGTTTGTGGAGAGTTAGTTCCCATATTAGCATGGGGAATTTTGCATTTTAATAGATGTAAATAATGTTTCTGTGAATAAATGATTATAGAATTCAAAAACTAACCAGGAGCAATTTAGGCTCTTCTTTAATTATGTGACAGGAGGGAAAGGAAGAAGGAAGGTTGTGTAGTGAGCTGGCCCAAGTTCATGTTTACATTATGTTCAAAGGCTGAGTTGAGGAAGTGAGAATAAGAGAGAAGAAAAAGAAAAAAAAGAACACTAGAAACCATGTCTTATACACTCTGATAAAAACAAAAATTATTTAAGAGAGTGAAAAGACAGCTTGGGAGAAAATATATCTCCCAAGATATATATGTATTGGCATATCCCCAGATATATGTTTTTTTAAAGACTAGAAATTAGAATATATAAAGAACTTTCAAAACTTAATAGTAAGAAAACTGAATTTTAAAATGGGCAAAAGATTTGGATGCTTAAATAAATCCATAAAAAGATGCTCAATGTTATTAATCCCTAAGGAAAGGCATACTAAAACCATACTGAGATCCCACTGCACATGTATCAGAATGGCTTGAATTTGAAAAAAAAATGTGTAGCACAATACCACGTGCTAGAAAAGATGTGGAACAACAAGAACTCTCATGTATTATTGGTGGGAAGGTAAAATGTTATAGCCACTTAGGAAAACAGTTTGGCCATTTCTTATAAAGGTAAAAATACACTTACCCGAAGACCAGGCAGTTCAACTCCTAGGTATTGACCCAAGAGAAATGAAGATATATGTCTAAACAAAAACCTGGTACATTAATGTTTTAATAGCTATATTTATAATAATTGAAAACTGGAAACAACCCTAGTGTCTATCAGCTGTCGAATGGATAAACAAACATCCATACAAGGGAATACTAAACAGCAATTAGAAAGAAAAAAGGGGGAAAAAAAACTACTGATACACACAACAACGTGGATGACTCTCACAAGCATTATGCTAATTGAAAGAATCCATATTCGAAAGGCTACAAACTGTATGGTTCCATTAATATGACATTCTGGAGATGGAAATCAGACCTGTGGTTGCCTGGGGCTGGAGGGAAGGGATTGGCTGGATCGGGGCATAAGGGTACTTTGTGATGGAAGTGATGGGGGTGATGGAAATAGTCTATAACATCATAGTAGTCTCCATCAAACTGGCTATCATCTTTGGTCTGCTCTTCCCTAGTGATTAGCTGAGACCCCACATCACTCAATTTTCAGGTACGCCCAAGCTGCTTCCAGTGGTTTTTCCATTCAAACATCTCATCTTAGCTCATGCTGCAGACTTTCATAAAATCTCCCAAATGTTCACAAAACCCAAACAAGCAGCACCTGGCTTGGGTGTGTCCTATACTTCTCGCTGATCAGCCCTAAGCCCATCACTAGCAACACATCATAATGAAAATGCCAAAGGTTAAAAACAGAGAATCTTAAAAGCAGCAAGAGAAAAGCAGTTATTTACCTACAAGGGAGCTCTCATAAGACTATCAGCTGATTTCTCAACAGAAACTTTGCAGGCCAGAAGGGATTAGCAGGAAATATTCAAAGTGAAGAAAAGCAAGGACATAAAACCAAGATTTTTCTACCCAGCAAAGCTATCATTTAGAATCCAAGGACAGATAAAGAGCTTCCCAGACAAGAAAAAGCTATAAGAGTTCATTATCACCAAACCAGTATTACAAGGAATTTTAGAGGGGCTTCTTTAAAATTAAAAGATAAAAAATATGAATAATAAAATGGCAATAACTACATGTCTATCAAAAATTACTTTAAATGTAGATGAATCAAATATTCCAATTAAAATATAGGATGGCTGAATGGAGAAGAAAACAAGACCTTTACATACGCTGCCTACAAGAGTCTCACTTCAAATTGAAAGGCACACACAGACTGAAAGTAAAGTGATGGGGAAAAGATATTTCATAAAAATGGAAACAAACAAACAAAGAAAAAGCTGAGGTCATAATACTTATACCAGACAAATTAGACTTTAAGACAAAGGCTACAACAAGAGACAAAGAAGGACCTAGTAATCCCACTTCTGGATATTTATCCGAACAAACCCAAAATGCTACTTCAACGGGATGTGCTCATCCACATGTGCATTGCATCATTTACTTAAGTCAAGATATGCAGGCAACCTGGATGTCCATCAATGGATGAATGGATAAGGAGTAGGTGGCACATGCTCGTATACAATAGAATATTGCTTGACCATGGAAGGGAATGGGTTCTTGCCATCTGCGGCAGCATAGATGGACCTGGAGGGCATTGTGCTGAGTGGAGTATGTCAGACAGATTTCACTTATATGTGGAATTTAAAGAACAAACTAAACAAACAAGCAAAACAGAACATAGATACAGAGAACATTTTGATGATTGCCAGATGGGAGGGGTTAGGGGTAAGTGAAAAAAAGGGAACGGATTAAGAAATACAAGTTGGTTGTTACATAGTAGTCATGAGAATGTAGAATGTAACATAAGGAATACAGTCAAAATATTGTAATAATTATATACAGTGTCAGATGGGTAGTAGATTTATTGGGGTGATAGATGGGACGGGAATTGAGGGTCAGGGTGAAAAGGGTAAAGTGGGGGCCGGCCTGGTGGCTCAGGCGGTTAGAGCTCCATGCTCCCAACTCCGAAGGCTGCCGATTCGATTCCCACATGGACCAGTGGGCTCTCAACCACAAGGTTGCCAGTTCAATTCCTCAAGTCCCCCAAGGGATGGTGGGCTCTGCCCCTGGCAACTAGCAATGGCAACTGGACCTGGAGCTGAGCTGCGCCCTCCACAACTAAGATTGAAAGGACAACAACTTGACTTGGAAAAAAGGCCTGGAAGTACACACTGTTCCCCAATACAGTCTGGTTCCCCTTCCCCAATAAAAATCTTTAAAAAAACAAAAAACAAAGATAAAGTGATTAAGAAGCACAATTGGTAGTTACAAAATAATCATTCTTAAATTATATAAATGTCTAACCACTATGCTGTACCCCTGAAATTAATATAAAATAATATTGAATGTCAAAATAAATGAAGTGTAAAAAAATGTTGTTATACCTCAATAAACCCTAAAATAATAAATAAATAAATAGTAATGAATAGGAGGCAAAAAAAAAGTTCTTAAAACAGCCTGAGAGGCCCTGCATTATCCTGTTCCCATTGGCCTTCCAGCTTCATTTCTCCCATGATGCTCCTCTCTCTCCCTAGCCACTTCAGTCTTCTTTCAACCCCTGTACTCATCATGTTTCCTCAGTTCCTGTAACCTTTGCACATCCATTTCCATCCACCTAGAAAGCTCTTCCCTAATCTTCTTAGTAAGTGTCACAGTTGTAATTTTACTTTGTTGTTGTTATTGTTATCCTTTGATTAGTGATATGTGTCTCCTCCACTAAAATGAAAGCTCCTTGATATCAGGGTCTGTCTTTGCTCATCACTGTATCTCCCAGGAGCCAGCACTTTGTTTGGCCTACACGATGAGTACTTAACCATTATATTCATTCAACTGCTTACTCAATGTCTCAACCTTACCACATCCAAAACTGAAATGCTTGTCATCCTCCAAAACACTGCTCTACATGCAGAGCTGCCATGTTGCACAATTCCAAGGAGTACCATCCAAACAACACCTATGTGAATGGTGCCCTGCCTCCTCCCCAGTGTGCCCCTCACATGGACTGTCAATATGGATGCTGGATATCCTCTAAAGTTGTACATTATTCCTCTCCAGTTGATGGCAATGCTATTCCTCCTGTTGCTCAGGCCAAAAATTTTGGAAGCATCTTTGATTCCTCCTTTACTTTCAACCTCACATTCACTCTTTAAGGAAATTGTATTGGCTCTGCCTTTAAATATATCAGCACTTCTTATATTCTCCACTACTCCCACTCCAGCCTGAACCATCATCATCTCCCTTGTGCATTAATGAAATCGACCTCTTTGATCTTCCTGCTTCTGCTCTTGCCCCCTACACTACTCTCAACCATGTAGCCAAAAACTCTTTAAACATCAATCATACCATGTCACTTCTTTGTTCAAAACCCTATAGAAGCTTCTTATTTCCCCTTATAATAAAAGCCAGTCTTTACAATAGCTCCAAGGACCCAAGGGTCTCCCAGATCCCTGTATGACTACATCCCTGTTCAAATGTTCTTTTTAAAATGAGGCCTACACTGAGCATTCCATTTAACTTGCCACTCTCCAAAGCCCCTTACCATGCTATTTTTTTCTATTTCCACTCTTTCACCATCTAACATATTCACTTGTTATGTTCATTGTTTATTGTCTATCTTCCTTTTGTTAGGATACAAGCTCCACAAGAACAAGATTTATCCATTGAAACCTCCCCAGGCATCTAAAATAATATCTGGCATATTGTAGGTTCAATAGTGAATGAATAACTATAGTGCCTGCTAAGTATTAGAGATTAGTAAGTATTATTACCAGAAAAAGCATGACACATGCTGATATTAGTAATGAAGTTTTTCTCTCCATAACACATATTTATTTGTTAATAAACATGTGTGAGGAATTGTGCAGCAGAGTGAAAATTGCACAAAATTTGCAGTCAAGGCTTGGGTGATTGTGGCCTCTATGACTTCCTACCTGTATGAGTCTGCACATTTTCTTTATCTGCCTGTGAAATAAGAATAAAACACTTGCCCTATTAACCTCTCAGGGCTGTTGAGAAAATAAAATTAATGTGAATGGTTTTGCGAGCTGTGATAAGATAGGGAGAGCAAGATTGGAAACTTTCAATAACACTGATTGCCATCATGCTCTTTACTTCCAAAGAGAGTTCTCTGTACTGCCAGTCAGAGTTTTAACCTTTACTCTCTCCCAGTGCTGACAGTGAGGAATCTCTCAGCTCCCTTACCCTGTTCAGATTAATAACCCTCTTTTCCTTTCCATTTTAGGAAGATGGAGAGCAGGTGTTGAGTTCTCTGCTCCGTGATCTCTGCTGACTCAGGCTCCTTCTTCATTTCCCCAGGGAGGAAGAAAAAAACAGCAATAACACATGTATGAATACTGACATAGCTTTACCAGAGGTTAGGTGGAGAAGACGGTGTCTCTTCTGAAGGGACAAAAATTAAGCCTCTTCTACCAAAGCATGGAAGGCAGGTGTATTGGTGGGGAGGCACTGGGGTGTGCAGGTGGGGTAGAGTGGGGTGAGGTGGGGGGATTACCAGCAGGCCGTTCATGAGAGCTAGATTCCCACTGCCCTTGGGCTTTGACAACTGAGAAACCTGGGGCAAGTCCCCTTGATCTCACCAGGAAAAGGACATGAAAATATCGGGGGTTCCAAAATAATGTATACAAGTAGACACTTTGGTCTACATTGTTCAAGCAGTAGTTCGCTGTAATCAAAATTGCCTGGATGCTGATGGCAACCATTTTGCGCACGGATTGTAATTGCAGAAGTCACTTGTATTCATCTTTTTTATCGGTATATAGTGAGTACTACAATTTTAATACAGTTTTCCTTTCTTAAACTGTCTATACATTTTTTTGGAACCCTCTGTAGTTAACACAGTAGTCTCTGAACCTCACAAGTTATTGGGGGGTCAGACGTAGAAAGAGACCCCACGACATTGAGTTTTATTGAGAATTTTGGTGCATTTAAGAATGAAAAAAATATGCCAAAGCAGAACTCAGAAACTGCCTTTTTTTTTTCAGATATCATCATCATCCACTCTTTTTATTAATTATTCTTTGCGATTCCCTGTTCATCACATTCAGTGTGCCAGTGATTTTTTTAAGTCTATTATCATGGTTTTTTTTATTATTTTTTATTAGTTTCAGGTGCACAAAACAATGTAAAAGTTAGACATTTATCATTTATATCCCTCACACCGTGTTAGCCCCCCATCCACTATCCCTCTGACATTGCACACAGCCATTACATTTCCACTGTCTCTATTAGAAACTGCCATATTTTAATGTCTGCATTAAACATCTCATTCATTTGATGGATAATAGTACTATGTAACTTATGATTAATAAGAATGTATTAATTCATAGTACACTACAAGGAATGGATTAGATATTACCGCTAAATAAGTGATCTGAACTGACACGATTGAAAGTTTTCATTATAGAAAAACTTATCAAAAGTTTATGTGAGGCCTTCCTGGTCCCCCTAGGAACAGGCTTGATCCTGTTTCTGAAAAGGCTCAGGTTGATAGAAATTATTCTATTAGTGCACTTTCCTAATCCTATGTTTAATCATACTAGGGTTAAATGGCACATCCTTGTTTTGAATCACTTACATGTATTATTTAACAATTTATGTGTTTATTTGTCATATTCAAGTAACTGTAGACGCCTCAGGAACGAGATCAAAGCACAGGACAAATCAGTTACCAACATTTCATTTGGCCTCGGCGGGTCAAATGCATGAACCTTTTTGTGTCACGAAAGCTGGACTGTGGGACAACCTTGCCTGTTCCGATCATCCGGCAACCATATGATATCCTTGAACTTCGACTTCAAAATGAAAATATAAATTTGTGAAAGTAAAGCTCTGCTCCAACTCACATGCTCTTGGTCACTATTAAAACAAACAGAAACCTCCCGCCAGAAACCTAAATCACCCTGCCCGGAAACTATTTTCAACAATACACCATCCCTAAAACTGGCAGTGCATTTTGTTTCTTTTATTCTAAACCGTGTACTAAGTCGTTTCACGGAAGCAGAGCGCAAGGCACCGTGAGAGGACCATGATGGAGGAAGAGACGCAAGTGCCCGAGTTTTCCCAGTTCCGCGTGGCGGGCGGTAGAGATGAGACGGAAAGGTGAAATCCTGTCTCCCCTTAAGCAAGAATTTGGGAGGCGCCTCAGCAACGGCTCCTCGTTAGTATAGTGGTTAGTATCCCCGCCTGTCACGCGGGAGACCGGGGTTCAATTCCCCGACGGGGAGGACGATGTGTTTTACGCACAGCTTCTATTTTTCCGTGTAATTCAACTGAACGACCTTGCTGACGCACACAACACGCTAATACGTTTTGTATGTCTTTCCAAAATAACTTTTAAGCTTAATGCGCGCGGTGAAACAAAAGCTGACACAGAGAGTAAAGGCTTCGTATTGTTGGCAAAAGGGAAGGGAGGGAAAGACCCCGTTCAGCGGGGCCTCCGGGCTCGCTTCCAGCCGCCAGCTGGCAAAGGTCTGGGCGTGCGCGCAGGCGCCCCGACCAATTCCAACTCCAGGGAGGTCACGAACTCAGCGCGGCAAACCCCCGGGGGGAGGGGAGAGAAAGGGCGGAGTCTCCGCCCCTGACGGGGAGGGTGAAAACGGAAATCTCTTGCTCGAGTGGAGGAAGGACTGTTTTCCTTTGACGCTGGGGTCTCGACTAAACGGAAACTCTATTCTCCCACCTCCACTGGTTCCATCCCAAGCAAGGCGGAGGGTCAGCTGTCAGGAAAACCTTGGCGCTAAAGAAAGCAATGTCTAATCGACGTATACTTGGAGGAGGGGCCGGGAGGAAAAAGGAAGAAAAGGTGGTGGGCACCCAGAAGATAGCCATATTACTCGAGTCCTAAGAAACTGCGAGAGCCACAGCCCAGCAGGACCTCGTGGCGCAACGGTAGCGCGTCTGACTCCAGATCAGAAGGCTGCGTGTTCGAATCACGTCGGGGTCATAATGTTTTTCTTTTCCCTATAAACACTGGTTTCTTACAAACGTGGATATATTCCTGCCGTTTATTGAAAAAGCCTGTAATTTTAGGATTAAGTATTTCTCGTTCAAATGTTATCCTGGTAATCGTTACTCTGCAAAACGACGAGGCTCACTATATATCCTAGAGCCTTAAAGCTGATGTATTTTTGTACAGTTTGGCCTTGGAAAGTGACTTTTCTCTTATTTAACATGCATAACGCATAGAACTGTAGTTTTGCTGTTGTGCATTAGTGGGCATGTTAGTCCACGGTGGTCCTTCACAGGTAATGTACAACATACTGTACAAGCTGTCTTTTTAAAAACAGATTTAGACAGGTTTACTTGAAAACAAGTAAAATAGAGTACAGTTTTTAACTTTGAATATTATAATAGTTTACATGTTTTAATCCGTGTGCCAGGCCTTGTAAACAACCTTACAACGTGATTAATGCTCTGCTTTTACAGATGAAACTGTGGCACACAGGAATAGTGACCTGTCAAAAGTCACCCAAGGTTCCAACCCAGGTGACTGATTCCAGATCCCCTTCCTTACTAACTGTTTTATAATAAAGGTGGAAACAAACTGTTGAACGAACATGCTGTTGGCCTTACGTGATACATTAATACACCTTTTATATTTTCATCAATTCATGCAAGTGGTGACAAGTTAGATACTACTTTCAACTAGTGTGTTAATCTCTTTAATAGCAGGGAGCAAACTTTACTCATTCACCTTTGTAAGCTTCAAAATTCTTAATAATAAATAGTTCCTTAGAGGCATATGCCAAATATTTGATGTACAAAAAATGAATTAGAAAGAGCATGAGAAATTAATGTTTTTAGAGTTTTATTGGATATGTTCCATAAAAGTCCCTGAGTTTTTCTGTTCAGTGTTTTAAAACTATCAAATATTAATTTCTTATGATTTAATCTAATATAGCAGTATAGCTGTGTGGGGACACAGTCCCAGAGAGCAGTTTCCAGGCTCTCGGCCTCACGTGGAAAGGTGCTGGCTCGGGTAGTGGATGCCCATTGGCTGTGACTGGTTGGCCATCAGCTGTAACCGGTTAGTCAGTTGGCCACTGATATAACTGCCATGGCTACGTTAGTTGGTTGGTTGGTTGGCAGGCAGAAAAGCGGATGGTGGATTGCGAATCGTGCCACTCCTACTTCGTGTGTTTTGCCAGCGGCCAGAGAGACTGAGGTGCAGGAAGACCCCTTGTTGGGGTATTGGCGGATGTTTGCTTTTGTATCTCCGACCCAGCCGCCAGTGAGAATATAGTGGTATGACTCCCCTATATATGGCTCCATTGGTCTTCCTTTTTGGCCTCACCATATCCTGCGTTGTTATGCGGGGAGCGGGACCAGAGTCCCTGCATGACAAGCTGGACACTGTATTTTCACTTTGTGTAATTTGTCCTTCCATTTGTTTGAAGTGAGATTAGATCATCCATTGTAACAAATATTTATGGACCACCATATGATGAGCCTGATACTGTGCTAAAGCACTGAGGAAAGAGGATATACTGAGAAAAATGGGGTTTTTTTGAGCAGCAGGAGACAGATATGTTAAGCAACCAAATACCATAATATGTTGGAATAAGTGCCATAAAAGTAGCATGAACAGAGTGGTATGATGGTACTAAAATAGGGGCATTAACTCTGCCTTGGGTAGTTCAAGAAGGCCTCAGAAAGGAGGATTTTGAAAAATAATGGAAAGTTTGCTATGTGATTTTAAGGCATTTATTCATCCAATGGACAAATCTGAATGCCTTCTAGAAGTCAAGCACTTGCCACTTAACATCTCTGAGATGTGATTTGTTCAACTACAAAAGCACAGGTTTATATTAGTTTGCCATAGAGCTGCTATAGCAAAATACCACAGATTGGGCAGCTTAAACAACAGAAATGTATTTTTTCACAGTTCTGGAGTCTAAAAGTTCAAGATCAAGGTGACAGCACAGTTGGAGTCTTCTGAGACCCGTCTTTGGCTTATAGATGGCCACCTTTTAACTGTGTCCTCACACGGCCTTTTTCTGTACTATCATATATCCCTGGTGTCTCTCTGTGTGTGCAAGCTTCCTCTTATTAAGGACACCAGTCAGATTGGATTAGGGCCCACTCTAATAGCCTCATTTTAATTAATCACCTCTTAAAAGATCTCATCTCCAAATAAATTCACATTTTGAGGTGTTGGGGGTTAGGGCTTCAACGTATGAATTTTAGGATGACAGAATTCAGTCTGAAACATGAAATGTCTTTCTCTCCCTGTCAACCTTTGTATATACAGCATATATCTGCAACAATACTTACTTGACCTTAGCTTGGGCTAAGTATGTTATCTCATTTGTACAAAATCATACTCTTGTGAGGTAGACAGGGCAAGTTGTATTACCTTGTTAATCATTTTGTTATGGCAGCTCTAGTAAACTAATACAACTTTGTTACTGAAATCAAGGGGTTCATTTTGCCTGCATGCATCAAAGCCAAAGGAGACATGAACAGGAGGTTGCAGAAAAGAAAGTAAAAGTTTAAGGAAATCACGCCAAGCCCAGAGACACAGGTGAGTTAGCACTCAAAGAGCTAGTTCCCCAATGGTGTGTAGGTTACAGGTTATATGGAGCAAAATCACAAGACACCATGGATTAGGGGTTCAGGGTCATGCTGGGAGCTAGTTGGTCAGAGGTGAGGTAAAGGTAATGAATCATTTTTTCAGGTCCTGAGGACAGTTTTGTTGTCTTTCCTGGAGTTCCTCTGTCCAATCTCATGGGAAAGTATCCACAGGGTCATTTCATCTTAGGGCTCAGGAACTGAAAGTAACTTAGGTTAAGATGTTATCTTTAGCCTGACAGAGATCCTGATGGTATGACCATTAGTCAGACCAGGGCTACTGTCTTCTGCTGCCTCAGGGGCTGCTGATTAAATGTGTGTGGGATGGGGTGGGGTGGGATGGGGAGCCTAGGTCTCTGAGGGGTAGATAGAGAGAGAGGGATATGATTTCTAGAGCAAGGATTTAAAACTAAGTGTAATCAAACTCATAAGGACCCTCTCTGTTTCAGCTTCTTTGGAGAATTGCTAGTTCTTCGGTCTGGCTGGAGAGGAGAGAGACATAAAACTATAGAGGTAAACTGTAGTCAGAACACTCAGGACCTTGTGTGCCATTCTAATTCATATTTTATTCTGAGCACAAAGCTGAGCTATTATTCAAGAATGTGACATGGTCAGCTCTGCCTTTACAGAGAATGTGAAAAATGGCCTAGCACAGTTGTTTCCAGACCAGACTTGAGAACAAGTTAGAAATGCAAAATTTCAGGCCCTACCCTAGACCTACAGATTCAGAAAACTGGGAGTGGGGCCTAGCAACCCGAGTTTTAACCAGGCCTTCCAGGTGATTCTGATGCAAGCTAATGTCTGAGAATAACTGGCCTACCTATACAAAACAAGACTGGAGATCCCACTGAACTCGTAGGGTTGTTAAGAGAATCAAATAAGATAAAATACATAAAAATGTTTTCTAATTTGTATGTATGTATGTGTGTGTGTGTGTGTGCGCGTGCATATATATGTCATTATTAATACTGTTATAGCTCTAAAATTATCACTTCAAAGGTTCTAGCTTCTTTTCCAAAGCTGGGACATCTGTAGTTTCTTAGTATGGCCCATTTGCTGACTTGCTATAACTTTGAAATGACCTAAAATCCAACACTTTATTTTAACTTAAACTTCTACCGTCGTTATATAGGAATGATGTGAGGAAATAGTCTCTGGAATATATCCTTATTTGAATTACCAAATCCTGAAAATAGCTCTGTGATTTTGTTCTATTTCACCAAAAATTTTCCAGTTTATCATTTATTCTTCCAAGTAGATTTATCCACCAGTACAGAATGCATTTATTTCACCTATTTAATAAACTAGCTTTCTCTTTTGAGAATATTTTTTAATCAGCTTACCTAAAACTGAAATACTCTGGATGAATTGATAAAATGGAGCCTTTGGAAATGCAAAAGTGACAGACTCTGAATGCCGATAAGCCAAGTGATCCCCTCATTTTTCACACTAATTCAAAAAGAAGTTATGGTTATTAAGTCATATGTGTTTATTGTGGAAATGTTGGGAAATATACAAAAACATGGACAAAATAAAAATCACCTTTGCCCCACTACATAGAGGAAATTACTACAAACATTTTGGTCTATATTCATTTAGTCTTTTTTCTTTGTATATATTTTTAAATAAACATATCCATACACACTTTAGTTCTTTATAGAACTGAGATCTTACCCTAATATGGTTCTCTGTTTGTTTTTTACTTAATGCTGTATTGTAAACATTTTTTCATAATATTAAATGAATTTCAAGAACATAATTTTTATGACCACGTTGTACTTTATTCTTCTCTGTTTTGAGGTGACACCCGTAAATTCAAAACCAAGTCCTATGCAAAACAACAATATGTAATTTTTACATGTAATGTTTTGATAATGAAAGACAAAAAAGCCAGCTGTATGCTAATAGCATTAAGAACTTCAAAAAGGAAAATAGAGGCAATTATCCAAGTGATTTAGGAAAAAAAAGTTTTGAAAGAGTTTTCTGATAAAGTTATTGCATCAATTTTTTTTTGTTTTACAACTATGGCTTCAATAGAAATATCTTTCCACTGTTTCCCAAGGTTTTAGTTATCAATGCTGTAACATTTTAAAGATTTTTTTAAACCTAATACTTGTTTCAACATAAAAGATAGTATAGAAAAATTTTTTAATTGGATGAATGTAACACAAAATAAAAGGCCAATTTTTTTTTTAATTCAGAAATTTCAAGATGACTGAAAGAATCAACTTGAGAAAGAGAGGATGAGAGTCAGAATACAAGTGGTGGAATTCACTCCAATAGGACACTTCTTCCACTGAAACAAGAATGATAGATGCAAGAGAAAATGGGTCCAGATTTCACGATGAAGTTGAGGCATTCCCGACAGATGGTTTCTGTTTTCCATATATGAAGCAAGGTCACTAGCTGAAAATAGGGGATGGTGGGGGAAAGGGATGTGAGTGATTTATGGAGAGTAGTGAAAGTGTGAATAATCCAGAGGATGAATAACTTTTCCAGCCAGTGTTAAGGGCTCCTATGAGATCTGAGGTCTTAAATTAAAACCAGTCAGCCCTGTTGTGTATGATTTTTCTCCAGTAATATTTGGTACTTGTTTGCAAGCAATGAGAAAATTTGTTCCAGCAGCATTAGGTCCAAGTGAGGCTGAGGTTCTTCCAAGTAAGAAAGATAGAGAGACGTTGGGATAAGAGAGTTGAACTGCTTTGCAAAAAATCTAAGTCAGGTGAGTTGGAAATGATTACATGACGGCAGAAGCAGGATAATAGATTTTTTTGAAAGTGTTGGGGTTAATGGATTAAAAATCTGAAATCAGTGAGAGCGCAAAAAATGAACAGAGGGAAATGGCTAGTGATTGACAATTGGGATGCTTGAAATTGAGATTTAGAAGGTGTGTAAACAGTTATTGATGACAAGATTCAATCTAAACAACTGGAATGGATGGATGAGCTGGAATAGAGGAATAAATTGCTGGAGATGAAGAGGTCAAAGATCCAAAAGGCAAGTGTTGGTATTCCATGGGTCATCTACAATTTTGTTGAGTTCACACAGAATGTAGACAAGAGGGATGGTGAGGAAAACCTAGAGCAAGGAGCAACAGTCTGTAATTTCTGAGACAGAGTGGGCAGGAGGTAGATGATAGAGAGTGATTTTGCCAGATGATAAAAATTTCGAATTTCGTATGTTTTTGAAGGAGGAAAGAGAAGAAATAGTTTGGAAGTAGTAATCAGTAAAAAAGCAGCCACATAAACTCTTTAGTCCCAACCTCTTAGCCCTAAGATACATAGGGTATGAGAAAAAAATAGCCTCTACTTTGGACATCTGCAGGAGAGTCAAAAGAAAAAATTAGCTTCATGACTAAAAATGGTGGTGCTAGGGATATACCAGGGTGTCTCTAGGATGATACCAAGTCTGAATTTGGTAACTTATGACTTTGTGGATAATGTAGAAAGTCAATCTCACTGATAGCTTATGACATCAACCATGTCTCCTAAAAAATGTATAATCTGCAAGTTACCTCCTGTTAATAGTGTCCTGGGATAAGAAAAGGAGAGATAATGAGTGATATGAAAATGATGTTTTTGCTCAGGGAACATGTATCTCAGGCATCTAGAATGCAGTTCTTTGTGAATTACCTTTAACGTTGGCCTGTACGGCTTGTACTGTCTCTGTCTAAAATAACTTTCAGACTCAGCAGGTGATTGTTGTTTCTTTTTCTTTTTCTTTTCTTTCTTTTTCTTTTTTTTTTTGCTCGTGGTGCAAGGAGGAGCACACGCTAGGGAGGAACAAATTATTTAGTAATATTCAATTAATTTATTTAGCAATATACAAAAGCAAAAGACAAAGGCACTTAAAACAATGTGCTAATAACAGAAAGTAAAGGCAGTTAAGACTCAACTATTTACATTAATAATGTTATGCCAAAGAAGCTCACCAAACCGTGGGGAAACAACACAGGAGAGGTCGGGAACCAGTCAGACCACACCAGGTCCACGGCTGGAAGTCAGGGCATCTCTTGATATTGCAAGCTGCATACAGGTTCCCAGTTCCAATGTCAGAATGATGACAAATGAACGAATACACTGCTAACTGAGGTCTGTCTTATATATCTCTCCAGATGTACGTTAGAGCCAAGCTCCTTGTTCCTTCTCCCCTTCAGGGAATGGCCAGTTCTGGGAGGGTTTGGCAGTTACTGTGATAGAAATATTGCTTATCTGGCTGAAGGCCAGTTTATTTGGACAAACAATACCTACTGTTCTCACCTGGGACCATCAGCCCAAGGCCTTCTAAAGCCTGGCAAAGTGCCTGTCACGTCACTCTAATATAACTTAGTTACTTCTTCACCTCATCTGCTGATGCAGGCAAAACAGACAGAAAGCAACATCATCCCATCCTGCTGGGGATGAAATGAGGGAGAATTTTCTTAACCCTAAGCTAACCATCACCTCACATGACGGAAAAACAATAGCACCTGATGTGAGGAGGAAAAAAAGCTAACATACAAACCTAATCATCACCTCATAAGGGAACTACCATCACCTCACGAGGTGATGGTTAGGTTTGTCTGTTAGCTTTTTGTTCCCTCACATGAGGTGCTATTGTTTTTCCCAAAATTCGCCTTCATTGGCTGATGTTAACTTTTGTCAGCTTTTTGTTCCTTCACATGGGGTGCTGTTGTTTTTCCCTCATGTGAAATGATGGTTAGCTTCAGGTTAAGAAAATTCTCTCTCATTTTATCCCCAGCAGGAGATATGAGATGATGTTGCTTTCTGTCTGTTTTGCCTGCATCAGCAGATGTGGTGAAGAAGTAACTAAGTTATATTAGAGTGACGTGACAGGCACGTTGCCAGGCTTTAGAAGGCCTTGGGCTGATGGTCCCAGGTGAGAACAGTAGGTATTGTTTGTCCAAATAAACTGGCCCTTCAGCCAGATAAGCAATATTTCTATCACAGTAACTGCCAAACCCTCCCAGAACTGGCCATTCCCTGAAGGGGAGGCAGGAACAAGGAGCTTGGCTCTAACGTACATCTGGAGAGATATATGACAGACCTCAGTTAGCAGTGTATTCGTTCATTTGTCATCATTCTGACATTGGAATTGGGAACCTGTATGCAGCTTGCAATATCAAGAGATGCCCTGACTTCTAGCCGTGGACCTGGTGTGGTCTGACTGGTTCCCGACCTCTCCAGTGTTGTTTCCCCACAGTTTGATGAACTTCTTTGGCATAACGTTGTTACTAATGTATATATAGTCTTAACTGCCTTTATTGGGAGCTTGTATGCAGTTTGCAGCATCAGGGGACACCCTGATCTCCAGCCGCTGCAGACCTGGTGAGAGCTGATCAGTTCCCGACCTCTCTAGTGTTACCTCCCCATGGTTTGATGATGAGCTTTTGGCATCTACTGTAATAGTTGCTATCCTACAGAATTTATTACTGTTTTTGGATGCTCTCTATTAACTTTCTTTGTATATTTAGCCAAGTGGTTTTTGATCAATAGTAAATAGTTATATATAGTAAAACCTTTTAAACTTGTGTGTGTGTGTTCCTTTGTTTTCCCTACTCAAATGATTACATTGCTGGGAAAATTTCTGGCGCAAAGGCAGTTCCCATGCAGCATCCTTGGATGACTCTCTTAGGTGGCTCTGTGACTCTTGCATTGTATTCTACTCACATCAAATTAAGGTAGAAAAATATTATCTTCAAGTGTCAGTTGATGCCACCTCCTCTAAGGGTCCACTTCAGGGACCTAGCTGCCCAGGTATCTTAAGACCACAGGGCAGCTGTCAGAGCCTGGAAACACTACCAGTCAGATCAAATCTAGCCCTGGTAATTCTGACCCTTTTCAGCTAGAGTAGTAAAACCTCTCTCTTAAAAACTATTACTACAGTTAAGCCAGTGTCAAACGCTTTGACTACTATCAAGGTAACGATCTAATAGGAAAACTTGCAGGTTATGATCAGGACTTTATTGCTCTGATCATTATAATTTGAGACTATTCTGGAATAAAGAACTGAACTGTTGCAGGCACACTGGGACATCACACATGCATTAATTACATTAGTGGGGTTACCAGTCACTGCAAAATCATGGTCCTTTGCTAGTCTGCTCAGTTCCCCCTCTGAAAATAAATATACTTGCCAATGTGTTCAGCAAAGCTGGGGGGAGGGGAAGTGGGGAGGATGAGGTAACTTTTATAAGGCAACCTCAAACATCGACAAAACCTGCTAACTAAAATACTATTTTTAATTTGTATTACTGAACTTAATACTATTGCTTAAATATATGTAAACACTGGCATTTTTAGAAAAGAATTAATATACAAAATTGCCTCTAGGAAAGTAATCCCTCATTAATAGAAATATTTCTCCTCAATTTGAACAAAATAAAATGGCTTAATTCATAGGAAACATTTTTAGTGAAGGTGTTTGTTTTAAATTTACCTGGGCAAAAAAAACCCCACAAATTTACTCGAACTTAACCACGCAGAAATCAGGTAAAATTTAAAACACTATTTTTAAGGAGCTTATATAGTTTGAACATCGGAATCTGGGGAAATGATTAAGAGACACTCTAAATCCAAGGTCAGCCTCTTTCCTTTCTTGGAAGAAAAACATCTTGAAACATATATACATTAGTAAGAAATAGAAATTTTTGTCATAAGTAGTATTTGTTTCAGGAAGACATTTTAATTGTAGCAAATTTCTGAGACTCTACTGGGTTTTAATTTGAATCAGTAATATGGATTTGATCCGGGTTCTTGGCCTAATTATAGGCCGCTAGACTTCCTGTATGATTAAAATCCAGTATGCACCTCTCTCAATTTATCTTTAGGTGTCCGTTCAGGCATTCCTAAATGTTTCCTTTCATTTTTGTTGTATTATTAAACATTAGGTTTGATTAAATTACGGCAAGAAACTTACAGGTGGAGGGATCTAACCTAGGGAAGGCTCTCAACAAAAAAGCAGTTGAGTCCCAACTAACTGTTCAAATGCAGTAATTTAGAAATGCCCCCAACCTTTAGCGTAGGAAGCAAATGGAACATTTGACAATACAATTTCGTCCCCAATTCAAGGGCACTTTACAGTGCCCAGTAGTCGATGCCTGGCTTTTCCTCAATTTCTGGAACAAAAGAAGCGTCCGCAAGCCAGACAGCTCTCCCCTTCCCTCCCCGGAAAGTAAACCAAAATCAAGGAAGATGAGTGCCGACAAACACGCCTCGCTTCTTTTCCTCCCTTTCAGGGATAGCATTTGGGGAAAGAAAGGCTGCGGCTATTCTTCGCTGGATCAGTGTCCTGAGGTTGCGACAGGCCCAGCGCGGGTCCTCGCAGCTGGCGTGCAACTTGGTCCGTTCGCAGGCGACCCACCACGAGGAGAAAGGCTTCTCAAGCAGGGGAGGGAGAGGAAACAGCGCACAAAAGCGGTACGACTTGTCCCTTATCAGCGTCCAAGGGGAAGGGTGGAGAAAAGAGAAACAGAAACGAGCCCAACGCCGAGGATCCCGCCCGAGAGGCTTTTAAACTGCGTTTCCACAACCTCTCGCAGGGCGCCGCGGCTAATGGAACCCGCGCGAGGCGTCCCGCCAATCGCCGCCGCGCTTCCTCCCGCCGCCGGCCAATGGCGGCGCGCGTTCTTGGGGCGTGGGCGAAGCAGGCTGCTCTCCTTGGCTGTAGTGTGTGGGTTGGGGTTGGTGCGGGCTCCCAGCTTGGCTGCACTTGGTCCGTAGTTCGGCTCCGGGGGCTTTTGTGTCCGGCTTCTGCTTTGCTTTGTGTGTGCGAGTTTTTTTGTTTGTTTGTTTTTTGTTGTGGTTTTTTTTTTTTTTTTTTTTTTTTTTTTTTGCTCGGTGGTGTTGCTCCAGGGCGGGAGCCCTGAGGCTCGGAGGCGGCAGCGCGGCCCCCCCCCGGCACCCCCCTCTGGGCGAGGAGCGAGCGCGCCGGCGTGAGCGGCGGGTGTGAGAGCAGCGGGGAAGGGGATACGTCGCCGAGATGCCGGAGTTCCTGGAAGACCCTTCGGTCCTGACGAAAGAGAAGTTGAAGAGTGAGTTGGTGGCCAACAATGTGACGCTGCCGGCCGGGGAGCAGCGCAAAGACGTGTACGTGCAGCTGTACCTGCAGCACCTCACGGCGCGCAACCGACCGCCGCTCGCCGCCGGCGCCAACAGCAAGGGGCCCCCGGACTTCTCCAGCGACGAGGAACGCGAGCCCACTCCGGTCCTGGGCGCCGGGGCCGCCGCCGCGGGCCGCAGCCGAGCCACCGTCGGCAGGGTAAGGACGCCCGGCCGGGGCCACAAAAGCGGGCGGTTAGCGGTTGTCGTGCCCCGCGCGCTCGCGGTCCTCCCTCCTTGGCGCCCCCTCGGGCCTCCTCGGCCGCGGGGCTGCTGCTTTCCTCACTAGGTGGCCGGCCTCTGGGTCTGGCCGCGCTGCATTCGGGCCCTTGGTCGCCGGCTTGCAGGCTTTGCAAGGGGAGGGCGCCGGAGAGAGGCGAGTCCCAAAGTTGGGGACGCGGGGCTGGCGTCTTCGCCGTTTGTGTGCGGTAGGTGTGAAGTCGGCGTGTGCTCCGAGGTTGAGCGTGGGTGACGGGCTCACGCGGGGGGTGGGGTGTTCCTTGACCCGCGGCTGCCACCAGTGTGTATTTGGACTGGGACTCGGAGCCGTGTTTGAAAGCGCTGAGGACGGGTTAGCCCGAAACTGCCATAGGTTACGTTGCAGTGTTTTCCCGCTTTCTTAACCGAAATGACGACTTAACCGAGTGGCAGAGCGCTCCCTGGAGGGCGATTTGTGCATACTAATTTCTAACCAAAATTTGAAATATATTCCCGCCTTTTTATGTTTTTTTTTTTTTTCATCTGGAGGGCTTTTTGAACCGTTTATGTTTTTCTTGTTTGCGTTATTCTTTTTCACGACAGGCCGTCTGTTCGCGGGGCAGCGTTACTGTAAATTAAAATGAGCGTTTAAAATTACTCATTAAGCGGTTTTCAGCGAGGCTGAAATATTTGAAAATGCTACTTTCTAGGGGCTTGGATTTCTGGATGTTTTTTTCCTTTTTGGTAAATTTTACATGAGGAAAGGGAAAGATTCAGAATCAGGAGAAATGTTTATTTCATGACATTTTGATATGTCGGTATCGAAATTTGGACTCTAATCTCGGGTAAATCTCAAATTGGCTCCAGCAAATGAATATTTTGTTTGAGAATAGTTTGGTTTTCTTGTTCTGTGGGTTACTATTTTATTGCTGTGAATCTGCCTAGTTACCAGACTTCAAATCCTAACAAAATGTAGTAAAAAGTAAGTGGTGTAACGTACAATGAATGCTTTGTAAAACAATGTCAAGTTTGGAGTTGTTGCTACTGATTACTAGTATAACTCAAAACCAAAAAGTACTGCTGTTTTGAAAGTTATGTTGTTTAAGTTTAGTTGTTAAAAGTCTGTCCGATACGCTTTCTGGACTCCCTAGATGGAAATGAAAGATGTAATAGATACATATAAACTTAATTAAATCTTAGCCTGGGCTTTAGAGAATTGAAAAAGTTGCGCTTTAATTTGGTGCCTGGCACATAGTAGTGCCAAATAAATATTTGTTCAATAAATAAAAGGCCACCCGCACCTTATTGATTCTGATGTCTTGTTTTTTGTGGATTTAAAGCAAGCCACTTTTGATGTCCCTTCACTAACTGTCACTTATTTGCATTCTCCTCCCCTTCTTTTGTGTTTTTTTGTCACCTAAGGGAATACATTTGATGAGTGCTGGAAACTTTTTAAGTGGCTTAAAACTTGTTTTCATTGTTTGCAGTGGATCACTGGACAGCAAAGATTCATTGCACTTATGAACAAGGAACCTTTTTTTCAATTTGTGTAATTTCCAAGGCTGTACAATGTGTGCTGATGCAAGCAAGCCTTTTTCAGTTCAAGAAAATAAATGTTTACAAATATAAAAAAATAAAGCTACTTGACTCCTATAATAAACAGAAATTTACTTTTGAAGTAAAGCATACCCCTTGTTTTTCCCCAAATCCCTCTTGAAAAAGTAATTTTCAAGCTATTTCAGTAAAGATTTGGTTGAAAGTGAAATGTTTTCCATTTACATTAGCACATTTTTAAAAAGCAGATCTATAGAAACCTATGTTGGTCTTCTGTGCATACGTTTTATTCTTCAGCCATGAAAGTATTTGGTTGTATGTTTATAATAGGATTATTCATTCTTATTTATTTTGATGTTGATTCATTTTCAACAGAAACATCCATCTTGGTTTTGATGTTTTTCCTTCAGCAACTTTTTAAGAATATGTTCCAATCCACCCAGTGTTCTTTGGGTTGTAAGAAGACCTGAGTGTAAAAATTTTAAATTTTAATTCAGTTAGCCGTTTTTTAGTTTCCACCACATGCTCTTAACTACCGGATATGGATTTTTGCAAACCCCGCCCACCACCACTATAACTTAATAGCTTTTCTTGTATGATAATTGATCATATTTATTACTCATCTCAACAAATTTCCCATGTCATCCAAGGTGTTCAAGCACTACACAAATAAGCTGAGTGAAAGGAATTAACCTTTTAAGAGAATCTGTTACGTCCAGTGGCATGCTAAGCCCTTTAAAATCTCATCTAATATTTTGATACATATAGAGAAAAACTATTTCATAACCATAGATTTAAGTCCTATCTACCTTGAGTGTTTAAAACTCAAAAATGTGTACCCTTGGCTAGGCTCAATGTTGTTAACAATTTGAAAAAGTTAGTAGTAGTTGGTCAGTAGCATCATTTTCTGTTTTAAAGCACATTAAGTAAAAGTGAGTTATAATTTAACTTAGGAATGTGATAGACATTTTATCGGGCATAGGAAAAATATCTTGAATTTATAAGAAAAGAACTTAAGGCATTTATAGTAATAAAATTCTCTGGAACATTCCTTTTATGTATATATTTTATGTTCTAGTTATTGTTAGTATACCATATATAAGAACTATAGATTCACATTTCTTAAAGTGTATTTATAATATAGGAGAAAGCCAAATTATGTTTGAAAGTTACAGATAATGCAAATTTTTTAGATGGGTGAATTTTTGACATTTTAAAACAAATCAAACATTAATGTGGATTTGTCAAAGGCATAGAATGTACCTTCTATTTAAACATGGGTTTATGAGGAATGTTTTTAATTAAAGATTTCATTTCATTCATTGCAGTGGTCTCTTAAATTCATTTGGTATAATGTGACAAAAAATATTTTGCATATTCAAAATTTGGTTTTGGTTTTTAGTTTTCTTATTTCTAAGCTTTTTATTTTATGCATCTTTGGTGATACCAGTAATTTTGGATGTTAAGATTATCTAGATTATCGACATAAACATTTAGAGTTGGCAATCTGCCTTTTCTTTCCAAGGTGCAAAGCAATGTAGCTATTTGGAATCCAGTGGAGCATAACGTTCTTGAATGGTCAAATCTTGTGAATTATGAATTCTTAACAGAAAATATTTAAAGGCATGGAACAAAACAGAAAAAGTTAATGATGTAAATGTTAATTAAATCATGAATTGGCCATCATACTCTACATTAAGGTGTTAAGTGTATAGGTTATAGATTCAGATTCCGGGTCTGCCACTTACTGGCTTTGGAAAATGAACAGTGCCTATCAGCTGCTCAATTTTCGTTTGGAAAATAGGAATAATCTAATAGCTACTTAATTAGATGAGGATTACAGTAGATTGCATTTGTGGTAGTGTGTAGTTCTTTTTTGTTTTTATTTAATGTCAAAACAGTACAGTGATAGCATAATACATTCTTCAGAACCGGATGAGTTAAATTTGTAAAAGTGATGTGTACATAAAGTCTGTTCAGATGTTACCATTTGGCATAGTAGGCAGATTGCCTGAGCTAGCTGTGCAACTTTTGACTTCAGTTTCCTCCCTTGTAAAATGGGAATATTAGTAGCTATCTCAGGATTTTTAGGATTCAGTAAGTTACTACACATAAGAGACTTAGAATATAACTTGGTACATAATAAGTGCTCACTAGAATCTATTTTATAATAATAATTATTGTTATACTTCAGCATCTTTGCTACTAATGGTAGAGCTACTAACGGTAGCTCATAGGTGGTGTCATAACTGTTGGATTTTAAAGTTAAAAAGTATTAGATGTAATCTGGTCATTGGGAATAAACTAGAGAACAGTGTCTGGCACATAGTAGGTACTGAGTATTTTTGACTGAATGAAACAAGAAATTACGTGATTTACTTAAAGAAACAGCTTTCTGGAGGCAGGAATCAGTATAATTAATGGTTCCTTCCTTATTGAAACTGCTGGCTTGATAATTATGTGTGCCACATTTCCTGTCACCCAAATTTTATTCTTATTAAGTTTGATATTTCATAAAATGGCATTACTTTCCTGGGACTTTTCTCCCTACAAATTAAAAATAAAAATCAAGTAGTGAACCCCTGCTCTATATTTGACTTACCTTATTCCGATTTATTGGCCTTGTAAGATTACTTGGTATATCTGTAGTTTTTCATTATTTTATGAAAACATAAGAGAGTTGGTTTTCTGCTTTGATTTGATAAGCCTTTGTTGTTAATAAGAAATGGACTTTAAAAAATAAGTGGCTTTTCCTTTACCAGATGGCACTGTCATTCATTTATTCATTCAACAAAACATCTGTCGGATGCCTATTCCTGTGTTAGGCATTCTTTATTTTAGGTGCTTCGGATACAAATATGAATATGACAGGGCTCTTGCTTTTTGCCATCTTCTTAAATGCTGCATCCAAAATTACCTGAGATACACATTAAAATGCAGATTCTCAGGCCCAAGACTAGGACTCACAATGGGGTAAGACTTTTTGAAATAGAGATAACTTTTCCAGAAGTTTTGATAAGAAACAAGACTTAGGGACTGTTGCTCAAGTAGTTTACCATCTGGAAAAGATAAAGCATTTATACAAATAACTAATAAAAAGTAGGTTGAATACGGTGAGTGCCAAAGAAAGGTTTTTTGAAAACTTCAGGCTGTTGCAAGAAGTTGAAATTCCTGGATGTTTGGTTGATAATTAGAGTTTGAACATTCTTCTGGTGCGAAGGGATTATCTACAAGTAATTTGCTTGGTTTTTCAGTTGAGTTTTTATTTCCAGCCTGTCCACATGTTTTGGAAAATTGAAGTATTTCACTTACATTGGGATTAGGCTGATTAAAGAAGTCTTTTCTCTAAAGAATCTAAGGCTTTAATATATAGAACTCTTAGAATCTAGGCAAGTGTTTTGATAGCAAAGTGTGGCTTCCTTGCTTCAGGATTTGAGCCTGTGGATCTTAGATCAGTGTGATATGTTTAATAAAGGCTTCTGAAAGTACCAGCACTAACTTTTCACAGCCATATTTTTATTATGTTAAAGATTTCTCTTAAATTGACATCATCATTCTTATTAGCAGCTATCTTTAAAAAATAATTTCTCAGTCTTTTCTGATGAAGTATTTTGAATTTGTGGTTGGTTAAACAAATTTTAATGCATGGTCAATATAGTGCCTGATTTCCCACTCCCCCATCCCATCCCCCCACTCCCCAGCATCACTGGAAAGTAAGCAGTCTATACAACTTTATGATTTTTGCCATTTTGCATAAAATATTCCTAGTATTGACTCTTCTTCCTTAAATAGTAATTTGGGCCTAAATTGGCTTTGATATTTATGGCCATTATTTAAACGGCCAGTTGTGTTCAGAGTCATTTGTAGAGCTGTTTGCCACAAACCTAAGAGGTACCCATACTTTTGCTCCCTTCTCCTGTTTAACCTTGGAAGTTTATATAGTTCTTTTTCCAGTAGATATCTGCCATTGTTTACATTTTAAAAACTTTCTTTAATTTTTCTCAAAGCTTGTTTCATGTTCTTTTAATAATAGTGTTACCCCTTATCTGTGGTTTCAGTTACCCTCGGTCAACCAGTCTGTAAATATTAAATGAAAAATTCCAGAAATAAACAATACATGAGTTTTAAATTGTATGCTGTTCTGAGTAACGTGACAAAATCTTGCGCTGTCCAGCTCTGTCCTATTCAGGACTTTCATTACAGTATATTGTTACTGGTGTTCTATTTTACTAGTTACTGTTAATCTCTTACTGTGCCAAATTTACAAACTTTATGGTAGGTACGTATGTATAGTTAAAAACAATATATGTAGGGTTTAGTACTATCCACAATTTCAGACATCCACTAGGGATCTTAGGACATACCCCCTCGAATAAGGAGGGGTGGCTTACTGTATTCTTAAAGAAAAGAAAAGGTCATGTAGAACTAAGTGTGGCAGCAAAGCTGTATTAGAGGTGATATATCTGACTTCCTTTATGGGTAAAAAACTGGCTTCTAAAGTCACTGCATTATGAGAGAATATTCATTTGGGCTTCATAAATTCTAACATGCTTGTTTAAAAGAAATCATTTTTATACATAGCTAAGTATAAACCTTTATGGTAAAGTCTTAAACTCCTAGGTTAATTTAAACTTTTAAATATTATCGGAAGAAGCCAGTAGTAAATTGTTTTTACAGTTATATGAATGAAAATGTTTAAATCCAGTCTATTTGCTTGTTTGAATTTTTTATGCCATCACCTCCTTTTTAGACAGATTAGCCAAAAACTATTTTAACAGTAATGTCTAAAATTTGAGTTACTTGCTTGGCTATTAGGTTTTTGTAATTATAACCAAACTTAGAAAATGTCTCCAAACAATGAATCACTTTTAATTTAATCAAACTGCCAAGGCTTAATATAACTAAATCAACTTGAAGGAGAATTTGCATGTTTACTGAATAAAGTGTTACTTACATAGTAAATTAATTTTTAAATTCTTGTGGAAATGATAACTGGACTTTACTTACAGAAAGCCACAAAGAAAACTGATAAACCCAGACCAGAAGATAAAGATGATGTCGATGTAACAGAACTCACTAATGAAGACCTTCTGGATCAGCTTGTGAAATATGGAGTGAATCCTGGTCCTATTGTGGGTAAGATGATAAAATATGAAATATCTTTTCTATGGAGCAGAACCCCATTGTTGTTCCTTCTTGCCTAGCAGTTAAGTTTGGGTTCTCAGGGCCAGTCAGTCATTAAACATATATATGACCAAGACCTTAGTTTTCTTAACTATAAATTAGGGAAATAAAATGAGAGAATTGAACTAGAGAATCTCCAAGATTGCCTCTGTTGTTGAGATGGTTTCATATGGTGCTCATATCACACTACCTGGTGAGACACGTGGGTCTTATATGTGAGTTGAGGAAAATCTGAGATAACACAGCTGCCCAAATTCATTCAAATAAGTAAGTTAGTGACAGACTTGTTACAATAACTCAAGCTACTCAGTTCCCAGCATAGTGCCCATTTTCAGTTATTAAAAGTACATTTTAAAAAGTCTTGAGTTGATTGGAATTCAAGAATGATATCCTAAGAAACAAACTAAAAAGAAAACTTGGAACTAAATACACTGGATTTCCATCATTTGGTTACTTTTGGTGATTTTGCAAGTCTGATTATGCCTTAATTATGGAGGATCTTGGCAATAACCTCAAGATAAGGAAGGTCTGTGTACTATTTTGATCTTCTGAGTTGCGTAAAAGTTTGAATACTGGAGATTTGTCATTCTGTTTTTTCTTATAGGCGTAAATGGACTTAGAAAGTTGTCTAAATTCTTTTATTTAATACACCATTTCTAAATAGATGATAATAAGCCTATTAATATAATTACCAGTAGACCTTTAATATCCATTTTAAATTTAAATTTCATTTAAAATTCCAAAAGGGAGATGCTGGAAAATGTATATTATTACATGTAATTATTACATTAAATTACATGTTGGTATACCAGCTCTTCATTTCCCGCCCCCCCCCCAGCTATATTGAGATATAATTGACAAACAAAAGTTGTATATATTTAAGGTGTACAACTTGATGTTTTGATATTCATAAAATTGTGAAATGATCACCGTAATCAAGCTAATTAACATATCTATCACCTAACAGTTTTTAGTTTTCTTTTGTGTGTGTGGTGAGAGCACTTAAGATCTGCCTTCTTAGCAAATTTCAAGTATGTAATACAATATTGTTAACCATGACCTATGTTATACATCAGATTTCCAGAACTTATTCATCTTGCATAACTGACATTTTATACCCTCTGACCAACATCATGTCAAATATATTTAATTTTTTAAAATGTCATTTATAGGACTTTTCCCATAACTGAATGGCAATTTATATGCGTATTAATATCTTAGAGTTGTGGAGTTTTAATCATAGTAATTCAGAGGAATGCAATCTGTTAATAACAATTTTTCTGTAAAGGCAAATACTGTTATTTTGGGGTTTTTTTTTTTTTAATTTATTGGGGTGACATTTGTTAGTAAAATTACATAGATTACAGGTATACAATTCCGTATTACATCGTCTATAAATCCCATTGTGTGTTCACCACCCAGAGTCAGTTCTCCTTCCATCACCATATATTTGATCCCCCTTACCCTCATCTCCCACCCCCAACCTCCTTTTTTTGTTGTTATGTATTTATTTATTGTTATTTTGTATTGGAGAAAATAGGCAAAGTCTAAAGCTTTTCAACCAAAAATACTCAGTTGTACATAGCTCTTCAGTAGATGGTCTAGTAAGACCTATATCAATCTACTATGTAGTCCATACTATAAAAGAATCATTGTTGTAACTATGTATTAAAATACCAGAAAAACAGCTTTTTAGAAAAGAATTTGCATGTATTATTTTTAAGCACTTAAATTTAGAAAGAGTGAAAGTTACATTTTAATGTTGCTGAAGATAATGTCTGAGTTGTATCTTGTAAAAGGGGATACAACTACTAAAGCAAGTTCTGTCTTAATAGGAACAACCAGGAAGCTGTATGAGAAAAAACTGTTGAAACTGAGGGAACAAGGAACAGAATCAAGATCTTCTACTCCTTTGCCAACAATTTCTTCTTCAGCAGAAAATACAAGACAGAATGGAAGTAATGACTCTGACAGATACAGTGACAACGAGGAAGGTAAAATTTTAAATGATGTTAATTAAATGTATGTGATTTTTTTTTCAGATTCATAAGATAAAGTAATCATGATGAAGACAAAATTTTAAATGTTACCAAGATATATGTAGTTTTTGTTCATATCATTAGAGTAATTCTCCATATAATTTGATTTATAAATACCTTTTCTTGACAATTCTAAGAAACAGAAAAGTGCAAATGTCTAATTTTGTGTCACCTAAAATTACCATCTACCTTTATCTTTTTTCTTCAAATACCATTTTTCTAAAAGAATAAAGTATTGCAAATAAAGACAAAGTTCCCCCACTTATCCCTTTCCAACTATCATCTCCATAGAAGCAACCACTGTCATTAATTTGATGTTTATCTTTTCAGCCTATTTTTAAATACTTTTTCATATGCTTTTATCTAATACATGGTATTATTTTGTACTTTAAAAGATCTCTATAAATGATATGCTAAACTTGTCACTTTTTTATTATCAAGATCTCATTGATTTATTACATCTTTTTTATTCCTTGTAAGTAATATATAGCAGTAGTATTTACATATGGCATGTTTTCTCTTTCTGTATTGATAGGCATTGAAATTTGTAGTTTTTTGTTGGATAATATGATTTCAAAGCAACTTGAAAGCAAATATTTTGACATGTTTTAGTTGACTATTTTAAGAAATTTTGACCGTGATATGTAAATATTTTTGAAAATAGTGCAAGAAATAAATGAGCTTTTAAAATTTAAGAAAAAGTTGGTATTCATAAATGTTTAATTCATGTGAAATGTTTATTAATTTCATGAATTTGACCCAGATTGCTTATATCTCCATAAGCATTGCATGCCAGGGCACAGTCTGTCAAATTGGTTTTTCAGAATATGAAATATAGTCTTTTCCTTCAACAGCACTATGTTAGCAAGGAGGCAAAGAATAAAATCAGCTTAAACACAAGTAATGCTTAAACTTCCTGCCTCTTTTGCCTCTACAGGAAAGAAGAAAGAACACAAGAAAGTGAAGTCCACTAGGGATTTTGTTCCTTTTTCTGAACTTCCAACTACTCCCTCTGGTGGATTTTTTCAGGGTATTTCTTTTCCTGACATCTCCCCCCGTCCTCCTTTGGGCAGGACTGAACTACAGGCAGCTAAGAAAGTACATACATCTAAGGGATACCCACCTAGGGAACCTCTTATTGCCACAACCTTGCCTGGCAGGGAACAGATGCATAAGTTAGCCTCTGGAGGGAATTTGTTTATTTCCTCCAAGTCTAGCCATGATAGGTGTTTAGAGAAAAGTTCTTCGACGTCTTCTCAGCATGAACTCGCTGCCCTGTTGGTCTCTGCTGCAGCTACTCCTTCACTGATTAAAGAAACCACCACTACTTGTTATAAAGATGTAGTAGAAAATATTTACCCTGGAGAGAAAAGTGGAATTCAACCAGCATGTGCTGAGAGGTCCCAGGGTTCAGATCAGTCGATTCTCTCCAGTAAAAGGAAAACACTAGAAGAGTCTGAGAGATCACAAGTAATTTCTCCACCACTTGCTCAGGCAATCAGAGATTATGTCAATTCTCTGTTGGTCCAGGGTGGGGTAGGCAGTTTGCCTGGGACTTCTAACTCTACACCCCCACTGGATGTAGAAAACATATGGAAGAGAATTGATCAGTCTAATTTTCAAGAAACTATATCTCTGTCTCCTCCACGAAAATTCCCTAGACTCAATAAAAAGTCAGTGGAGGAAAAGGATTCGGGTTCCTTTGTGGCATTTCAAAATACAAGTGCATCTGAATTAATGTCTTCTTTTGCCAAAACTGTTGTGTCTCACTCACTTGCTACCTTAGGCATAGAAGTGTCTAAGCAATCACAGCATGATAAAACAGATGCCCCAGAACTATCTTTTCCTTTCCACGGATCTATTTTGAAAGTAATTAAAGAGGAGTGGCAGCAAATTGACAGGCAACTGCCTTCACTGGCATGCAAGTATCCAATTTCTTCCAAAGAGGCAACACAAATATTATCAGTTCCAAACGTAGATGATGAAATCCTGGGGTTTATTTCCGAAGCCACTCCACCAGCAGATACTCAGGCAGCTTCCACAGATAAACAGTTGGACTTAGCACTTTGTAGAACATATGAAGCTGCCGCATCAGCGTTGCAGATTGCAACCCACACTGCCTTTGTAGTTCGGGCTATGCAGGCAGACATTAGTCAGGCTGCACAAATTCTTAGCTCAGATCCTAGTCATGTGCACCAAGCCCTTGGGATTCTGAGCAAAACACATGATGCAGCCTCATTTCTTTGTGATGCTGCATTTGATGAAGTAAAGATGGCTGCCCAAATCATGGGCTCTTCCACTTTCGGTCGACGTTATCTCTGGCTGAAGGACTGCAAAATTAATCCAGCTTCTAAGAATAAGCTGGCTGTGACTCCCTTTAAAGGTGGAACATTATTTGGAGGAGAAGTTCACAAAGTAGTTAAAAAGCGTGGAAATAAACACTAATAAAATTAAAAATAAAGATATCTATCTTTGATATGGGGAACTTAGCAGATTTTCTAGGCATTTCAAGTACTTGTTTCCCCAAATGTTCTTTTAAGGTTTTTTTTTAGTCTCCAGATGGGGGTTTATCCATCAAATTATAGTTTAAAAGTAATTGTCTACATAGAAATGTCCCTTTTTTTTTGAAGTTGCACAGATAGAAAGCCTGATAAAAATAATTTAAAGCTTTCTCGATTTTACATTTTTATCTCAAATAGTTCACTCTTTCCTATTTTACACTCTTCAAAACTAAGAAAATACCATTTACTAGATTATATGTAGACTCTTCACTGGTCTAAATATCTTTTCACTTGCTAGAACTTTTCTATATTTTTCTTTTATGTTCTCACTTTGTTTTTTACTTATGTCTTCAGTATCATTCATAATATTCTAGATCATTGCAACTCAAGGTGTCAGTCTACAAACTGTTACTGATCCACAGATAAGATAAGCATACACCAGAATTTTAATCTAGATACCCTTTTTAGATCAATGACAGGGTTTATTTTTGTGGGAAAATTTTATTGATAGAGAAAACTGCTGATTTATATTCTGTTGTAAGTGCCTAATTTCTTTATGGACTGGTAGCAAACAGTTTGTGGACCACTCTTTGAGAAATACTGCTCCAGACCATAATATTCAAGGATAGTGCATTCTCACCATCACTGTAGTTTGTCAGATGACCTAGACACTGGAAGGATGGGGCTTTCTTTTTAAAAGTAATACTTTCAAGGTATGTTGTCATTCATAGGCTTAGTCAAAATTCTAAAAGCAAATTTAAGTTAGTTTTTTTTTTTAAAAAGTCATAAGAAATCATACTATATCCCAGTGTCTGTGTGTCTATATAAAACAGTATATTATCCTGTGTTTTCATTTCTATGATTGTAAGATGAGAGAGTCTAACTGTAGAGGCATTTGATAATCGAATTTCTTTGTATTTTTATGGAAATAGTATTAAATATAAGCAAAATATGCTCCCTTTGGTACTTTTAGCCATATTCTTAGACTACACATGTCCATCTTTGCAGCTTTGTGGGAGTAATTTTGTTTGTTATTTGTCTTGTGAAATGTACATGTATACATGTACCTACTAAGTGCTATGTGATTTTAAAATGTATTACTGTAGAATGCTTCTGCAAATTCAATAAAGTTGTTAAATTTGAAGTTTTGTGTGGTCTCCAGAAACATGTTGTATGTGTGTTTTATTCTTGGAGTTGCAACAAGTTAGCTATTTGTGGATGAACATCCCTTTTTCATTTCATCATTGAAACTAACTTGACATTTCAACGGTGTAATTGAAAATATTCTAAATATTGTTTTTTATTCTCTTTGAGTACCATGGTTTTATTGGCTGTTGGAATTTTAAAATTTTAAGAAGAATTAATCTGTAACCCGATACAGATTTTGTTTAGTTTCTGCTCAACTACTATTGGTTTCTTAAGATGCTTTCTAATTCTTAGAATCTCACTTAACAAAGCTTAAGATTTTATAATGCTAAGTATTTATTTCAACATAGGTATATTTATAGATTTATTATTAGGAGCCCTGGGAAGTGGGGTAGACACCTTAATTCTAAGTAAAGATTGAACTATTTGAATATCATGGTACAAATTACTGTTCATTTGGGGGAAACTTGTAAGTAGATCCTGGACTGACCAGTACTAGAGTAGATAGTTAGCAAGACACATGACTATCTTGACTACTTTTTAGTATGACTGCATTTAATTAATGCAAAACTAAGCTTTTATTTAAAAATTGATTCCATTTCTATCTCTGATGAGAAAGTCTAGAAGTTTTGATAACAGGTTTTAGAAGTAACAACTGACACTAATTTTGCTATAGGATGATAAATGGCTGCAAAAATGTAGAAGTTAACTAAAATTTACATCAATCTTTTAATATATCCAGCTCTAAATAGTGATAAAATCAAGACATGGGAATGGAATTTTGAAGCCTATGAAAAGATATATATTTGAGTTAGGTTAATAACAATCATGGTGATATGCACTCGCTTCGGTTGAAGGAAATGTTAATCTTACTTGTATTATGGGAGGGGAAAAAGAACTAGCCTGTGATTGTTGTACTTTTCTGCCAATGAGATTCCTCCTTACCTCCTCAATTGTACCCAGGTTTTTTATAATCACATCAAAAAAGAAGGGAGGAGAGACTTAAACTGCATTTACATATTAATGTCCTTGCATCAACTTTGTTATAAGCCTGGTACCATATAGGTTTTTTGCTCCATAAAACTCCCTATAGCTTTGTCCTTTTCATATTCCAAGTTTTAATTTAACAAGTAATCTTTGTACTGTATGGACAATAGAATGGTAACAACTGTATATTTTAATGTTCTCTTCCCACATCTAAATTTTTTTTAGTGAAAAGTCTCTATGGGAACAGTTTGAATTCACTTTTATGTTTCAGGCTTTTGTCCTAGAAAAAGGAAAGGAGAATAAATAGGAAGTAGTGATCAGATTAAAGAGTGAGGGAGATAAATAGAAATGGAATAAAATAAGAATGGGAAATAAAAATTTTAAAGATAAATTGTGGTTAAACAGTTTTGGTTTGTTGAGGTAATTAATATCAGACAAACTTGTTTTACATGTTAACGTACCTAAAACCAACATTCCAAAATAATGTTAAGATGATTATAGTTTATTGTATGTTTTGAAGAGTAATGATTTGTCCGATGTTATTTGCAGACTCTAAAATAGAGCTCAAGCTTGAGAAGAGAGAACCACTAAAGGGCAGAGCAAAGACTCCAGTAACACTCAAGCAAAGAAGAGTTGAGCAAAATCAGGTATATTTAGTTTTATGATCACTGTGTTTAGGTATAAGAATCTCCAGACAACACTAATTTGCCTGTGTGCTAGCCTTTGGTTAATAGTTGACTCCCAGATTCCAGCGCACTCGATAGTGTTCATTCCATTGTTCATCAAATGGCATTAGAAATCTAAAGTTTCTGTTTTTTTGTCAGTAGTGTAGCTTGTGCAAAAGTGTTTAATGTCTCATTTGCGTTTGATTCTGTTCTAAGTATAGTTCAAGCCAGTCATCCTGTTTTTTAAGAGAAGTATTTTTTTGACCATATCTTTTTTTTAATTTTTATTTTTCAATTATAGCTAACATTAAATATTAGTTTCAAATGTATAGCATAGTGGTTAGACATTTATATAATTTACAAAGTGATCCTCGCTTTATAAGTCTAGTACTCACCTGGCACCATACATAGGTATTACCATATCATTGACTATATTCCCTATGCTTTACTTCACATCCCCATGACTGTTTTGTAACTACCAATATGTACTTCTTAATCCTTTCACCTTTTTCACCCAGTGCCCAACCCCCTCCCATCTGCCAACCATCAGTTTGTTCTCTGGATCTATGAATTTGTTTCTGTTTTGTTTGTTCATTTTGTTCTTTAGATTCTTCATAAGTGATATGGTATTTGTCTTTCTAAGAGAAATATTTTAAAAGATGGAAATGCCTATGCAATTCTGATATAATCTTTTTAAAAGACGGGAAGGGTGTTATATTTGTGTTTTTCTAGATTTCTGACTTTGCTTTTACTTTTGCCTGTGTTCTGTGACTTTTCCCTCAACTCTGGAGCTAGTCTGACCCTAAGACTACACTGTTTTCTTTCCTTATTCTAGATGAAAATTTACTTTTTTTATTGTGGGTGAGGCAAAATGCAGTTAATACAGAAAGTAGGAAAATCTGATGAAGGACACTGAAATAGATAAGCATGGAGAATTTTGGCCCAGAGTATGAAAGCAAGATGCTAGAGTGCTAGCAAGAATGCGTGACTGGTCAGATAATAGGTTAAAATGAGGGAGGAAAGATGGTATGAAAGGTAGTTTAAGGGGTAATTGAGTTGAGGAATCTAAACCAAGCAATAGGATGGTCAAAAGAGAGTAGATTTAGGAGACAACAGGCAGAATTAGACAATAGTCTTATTATACAAAATTTAAAAAGGTAGAAAAGTGGAGGGAAGAGTTTAATAACCCTCCATTCATAGAGCCTTAACAGTTTTATTTCATCCTCACCTGCAACCTCTAGCTTTTAAAAATCCTTTTAGTTTTGTTTTCCTTTTTCCCGGATTATATTAAAGCAAATCTGACATACCATTTCATACATTAAAAAGTCAGTATTTTGATGTATATCTCTAAAAGATAGCTGTTTGTATACACATACACGTATAATGCCACTATCACCCCTAATAAAATTGATAGTTTTCATATCTGTGTTCAAATTCCTCCAGTTTCGAAAACGTTCCTTATGATTAAATTATTCAAGTCAGGATCCAAACTTCACATATTTGTTTTGTATTGTTTTATCCCTTAACTTTAGCTTTTTCGGGTATAATTGTTTCCTCTCCACTCATCTGGTGAAGAAACCAGGTCAGTTCGCTGCAGAATTACCCACATTCTGGGTTTTGCAGATTACTTCTTCAAGTGTCATTGAATTTGCTCTTCTGTATTTCCTGTCTAGGAGTGAGACTTATGGTAGCGCTATGCAGTAGACCTTTCTGTGGTGAGGGAAATGTTTTGTATCTGCTGTCCATTGTGGTAGCCACTGGCCACATGTGGGTATTGAATACTTGGAATGCGGTCAGTGTGGCTGAGAAATTAAAATTTTAATTTTATTTAACTTAAATTGCCACATGTGGCTAGTAGCTAACACACGAATTAGAGGGTTGGTTAGATTCAGGTTCAGTTTCTTAGACAAGAATGTTTCGTAAAAGGTATGGCCTTCATAATTGCATCATTTCAGGAGGCACATGATGTCTTTTGGAGATGGTAGAATTAATTAGTAATGGGTTCAAATGTTGAAAGCCTAATCCATCCATTATAAAGTTCCACGTCACCCTTTCATTTAATGGTTATGACAGCAATTTATGATTATTACCCAGATCCATTATTTTATTTGAGGTTTGTAAGATGGTGATTTTTCTCATTCTCTCATTCCTTTTCATTTATAACTGGAATTCTTTTATAAAGAACTTTCCCTCATGAACTGCTTAGCTACCGTGATATAAAATTCATATAGGAGAGCCAGGATAAATGCTTGCTTCTTGCCTTTTATTTGCCACTTTTCAAATTAAAGTGCCCTAGTCACTTTGAAAGGTGATACTTTTTTTTTTACTGGTGTGATTTTTATATATTTGATTTATGATCAGTTGCAGCCATTCTTTCTTCATGTTCAAACTGTGCCATCTTTAGCCATTGGGAATTACTGAGTTGGTTCCTGTATCCTTTTCTTGACCCCATTTGTCTTTCTCTTTTTCTTAAGAACTCTAATCCTTGTAATAGAAAATATTTGGATGCTAGGTTGTTCATTCTTAGTGGGTTATCATTGCTTCTAGGCCTTTTCAGTAGGTAGAGCTAGGAGTACTTATTTTTTAGAAAGAGAAAGTAAATCATGAATTCATCAAATTTATGAATTCAGGCCTATTTAACTTCTTTTTTATATTTGTATCTCTTTGCTCTTACGCTGAATATCTTAAAGTCACTTGAAATAATTTTTTTGTTGTTCATTTATTATTGAAGATATGTATGTGATTTTATTTAGGTAAAATAGATTGATTCAGATATCTGGCTTCTATCTTTTCTTTCCATCTACCAGTAATCATTTTTATTAAGTTTTGGTTAATAATTTGTTTCTTTTTGAAAATGTAAGGAACTACATAGATTTATATGTTATTTATGTACCTTCTCCTTAGATGAAAGGCAGCATACATTGTACATTTCTTTTTGTCTTATCTACACACATACCCTGGATTTCACTTCATGACAGAATATAGTACAGCCTTCTTCCTCATTGCTTTGTACCACTGCGTTATAGTGCATTTTATGGATGTACTGTAATTTAGTCAGCCATTTTCTTTTTGGTGAATATGTGGATTGTTTTCAGTTATATGCTAGGTTGTATACTGCAAAAAGGAATCAACGAATAGCCTTCTACATGTATCATGTAATATTTTAGCCAATTTATCTTCAGGAAATCTAGAAGTGAAAAGCTGGGTAATTTTGCTAGATGTTACCAAATTCCCCTGTATAATATTCGTAGTTGAAGCATTTTGCATTCTCACCAGCAATGTATGAGTACCTATCTCTAATGGAGGAATATGGCCCTGCTTTTTAAAAAATTAATACAAATAACTATATTGGTCATGTTTTACATCAATTGATAGTTCTTTAGAGTAAGGTGGCTTTTAATTAACCTATTTCCTTTTATAACCTAGTTTTGTGTAAATTTTTTGTTTATAGCTTGTATTTTTACTCACTGGGATTTATAGCCTCCTTTAATAGCTCAGCTTCTGCATTGTCATGTTCCTCAACTGCCTAGTGTTTTCTGAATAATTTTTTACCTGATAACTTATCGAAAGGTACTGTGAGAAGGTTTTTGTTTCTTCCACCTGTTTGTCTCTATGATAAATTCAGGACTTTTGTAGAACATCTTGCTCAAAATAGATGACCCTCCAATTCTTATTTTGGATTTTGACCACAGAACACATAGCAATAACATTATCTACTAATTTTTCATAGCAATGCATTTCTTTGCCATTGGTAATTTTTTTGGTCCATCTTACTAAGTAGTTATAACATTGAATTGTAATTTTATTTTAATTTTTTCTCTCAAAGTCACTTGTTTATAGTGGATTCTGATAGAAAAAAATTTTTTGTATCTTCAGAATATCTTTTCTGGTTGTGTGAAGGATTGTCAATTAGCTTTCTGTGAAGATGAGTAATTCTAAATTAAATAATGAAAATAAAGAACTAATAGAATTGGTTGATAGTCCTCAACTAAAGAATTTAATAAACCTGAACAAAAGAAAGTATGAATGACTTATAGAGAAAAGTGTCCTTCCCACTTCTGTTCTTCAGTATTTTTACAGGTAATCAATAAGTTTCTTGTGTTTCCTTCCATGGAAAAAAATAAAGAATCGTTAAATGGAGTTTGGCCCTTTTTTATTAACCATAATAGTTTCAACAGATGTTTGATAAAGTTTTTGCTGAAGAGATTATTTCAGTTATATATTTAAAAAAACGTAACATGGAAAGTCCTGGAATTTGGTTGATAACCAATTTTAAGGAAAAAGGATGTCTTTTCTCCCCAACCTCCCTACCTTTGTGGACAAAGGTAAACCATGTGGTCTTTATTTTGTATCAGTTGCATAACTGATAACTTTATTAGAACTTGCAAGCAATGTAGTTTTTAATTCTTTGAAGAGTTTTAAAATAGTATGTACTGATAATACCAGATAGACTGTCAAACCGGAATGTTGTTTAAATACTTCTAATTTTTATTGGCATTGAGCAGTTGATTATTAAAGAGGAAGCAGTGTTGAAAGCAGTTTTAAAAAAATACTTGGCTTTGAGATGCATCATAGTCAATTACATTATCTTAAACCAGTTGTTCTCAACTCTGGCTGCATATTAGGATCCCCTCAGGAACTATAAAAATTTACTGTGCCCAGGCCCTTCTAGATTCTGACTTGATTAGTCTAAGGCGGGACTGGGGGCATTTGATATTTTTTTTAAAGCTCCCCGAATGATACTGTGCTGCCAGGGTTGACACTAGAACTATTGTGTCCCTCTATTCAAATAATCAGGAATTTAGCTCTTAAATATTTGTTATATATAATTTGTTCTCAGATTTGTCTTTTAACTAACATTAAGTGTGCGTTCAGCAAACATTTCCTAATTAACAGCAGGAAAAGGAACCCAGAGATTCTATTGTGAGTCAAAAGGAAATTACAGAATCAGTTCTATGAGATTGTCTGTACCTTGTGCGGTTTTGGGAGTAATGTTTCCAGCCAAATAAGCATACTGGATAAGTTACTGGATGACTGCTCTTGTCCCAGTATAAGAGTAAAATATATCTGTCTTTAAAATTAATAGACACTGACTTGGATATAAAAAACATCCGTTATCTAAATAAAATATTAGCTTGAAAGCAAAAGTGACAATAAAAGCACACTCTAGTATAATACTAATCATTGATGGCTGTTTTCTAGTGAAAAGGATTTAAAAGTATCATCTGGTAATAGTGGCATCAAAGTTGAATAACTTCCTACTTGGAATGCAGACCTTCAGGCCCCACCTTAGAGCTACTGCATCAGAATCTGTATTTTAACAAAAGCTTCAGATGACTGGTACACAAATTTCAGTTTGAGAAGACTAGTCTAATGGTTTCAATCTGTTACATACAGGGACTGCTAACTTACTATTTTTTTAATGAGGAAAAATCACTTGGCTTTTCAGGAAGAAATGAATCTGGGACTGGAAGGTTAAAAGTGGTTTGTCACTATTGCCTTTCTGTAGTGAGGAGTGGGTAGCACTGAGCTTTGACAGTGACACTATAGGCTTGCATGGTCGTGAAAGAAATGACCCCTAGGTTTTTGTTGCTGCTCAATTTTAATATCTGTGTCTAAGAAGAGTGACACCTGGGACTTGTTAAGTTCAGACAGCTGTGTATAGATAATAATTTAAACTGATTCTATTTAAATAATCTTAACCACACGAAAATAATGTTTAATCTATTTTAACAATTACAAAATTTGTATTTTGTTTTAAAAGGAAACTGACTTGTAGTAGATGACTTCCTTGTAAGTCAAAGACAGTCATGCTCAGCCTGCTTTTTGTTGAGACAGCCAAAGAGATGCAGCTGTAATGCTGGAGCCAAATAGCAAACAGCAGTCACAGAAGGAGCCAATGATAAACTGATGTGCCTTCCCCTCCTCGTTTTTATTATAATTGCGAGCTATATAGTTGGACTCTAGTGTATTTTTACCGTATACTAAGTGTTTTCTGATACCTACATATCCGTTCATTCGATACATACTGAAATATATTGAGGGCATAGCATTGTTTGCAGATGCGGGCATTTGGCGACTTCATGGCTTCTCAGTGTGCTAATAAGGCCATTATTAAGGTGTTTGATGTTAGAATATGACTTTTTAATGTGTCAATGCTTAAATAGAGCTATACTCAAGCTGGACTAACTGAGACTGAATGGACAAGTGGATCTTCAAAAGGCGGACCTCTGCAGGCATTAACTAGGGAATCCACAAGAGGGTCGAGAAGAACTCCGAGGAAAAGGGTGATGCAAGGCTTATTGCTTAGAATTGGGTTTTCAGATTGGCAGGGTTTTAGTGGTTGTTTTATATTTATTGTTTTTGTTTTGTTTTCAAACTAACAGGTGGATACTTCAGAACATTTTCGTATAGATGGTGCAATAATTTCAGAGAGTACTCCCATAGCTGAAACTATAATGGCTTCAAGCAACGAAACTTTAGTAAATATGTTTCATAAACTATACAAGTGGTTTTCTTTGTAAATTACCCTTTAATTAGAATTGGGGAGGTGGTGAATTTTGGCAGATCTCAAACTTTCATGTTTTTAAACATTTTAAACTCATTTTCCCCACATAATTCTGAATTTTAGAATTTTTCAGTATAGCCTATATATATATTGTATAGCCTATATATTGTGCAAGAATCTTTAAGTCTTGTTAAGGACACTTTTTTGCTAAAATAATTAATGAATGATAAGACTTCACATGTGAACCAGGCAGTATGTTCATTTCTGGGTCCTTTTGCCTAAATTTTTATTAAGGAAAAGTTTCAAATATTACAGAAATATCTTTCTTTTCTTTTTTTCACATGTCTTTGTTATGTTTGGATAATTCTGAGTCTGAATAATTTGAATCTTGGCAGGTTGTCAATAGGGTGACTGGAAATTTCAAGCATGCAGCTCCTATTCTGCCAATCACTGAATTCTCAGACATACCCCGAAGAACACCAAAGAAACCATTGACAAGAGCTGAAGTAAATGAATAAAATTTAGATCGATGTTATCATTGATCTTTTAAAGAGGAAATATTTTTATTTGGCTTTGGAGTGGGAGGGAGCAGAACTTCTATATGGGGTGGTGTGGGTGTGGGTATGTGTTTATGCATATATTATTTTAAGGACATACCTTTATTAGTGACTATAGAAAGTAACTAATATGACGTGCTAATACTATCCTCTTGCTACTCTGTGCCTCTTAAGCTCCAGTTTCCAAGGGAGTGGTCATTTGTGTGCTGCTTATAACCTGTTCTCTTTGTTATGGATGTGAGCTGAAAGTGTATCTGGGCTATAGGGGAGGCTGTACTATCTTTCACTGAAAGGTCAAATAATGGGACTTTAAAGTGTCTGTATGGTGCTTCACTTGATTAACTCACATATAATTAAGCTTTAAAGTACTAACTGCATGATGCATTATAGTTTTAATGAATCTACCAAAGGTTATTTTGATCTGGGTATAAAGGTAAACACAGCAAAACAATTGGGTTAAAAATATATATTTATGTTTCTTAAGTTAGGAAGATTAGATTGACTCTGGTTAAAGACATACTAAAATTTGTTAAAGATCCATGCTAACTTGATATCTTCTATATTTGATCATTTATTTTATTACAAAATTCTTAAGGAAGAAGCAATATACTCTTAATGAAAAGCATTAGAAATCTAGTGGGGGAACTTGTACTGCCATATTAGCTGCACTGAATTTTTGGGTTTTGCCTTTACCTTATTTGAATGTGTGGCGATTTTCCCCCCTCCCCCATTATCACATTAACATATCTTTACTTTGAAAGAAATTTGAAGAGCCTTAGAAATGTATGGATACTTAGGTGATAATGAATTTAGAAATGGCAGTTATAAAAGCTGGGATAGATAAAGTGCATTCTGTTCTCTGAAACTTTTATTTAAAAATATATTTTAATTGTTGCACCTTTATACTAAATTATTTTAATTGTTGCACCTTTATACTAAATTTTAACTCTTGTTTATTTCTTATTAGGTGGGAGAAAAAGAGGAAAGAAGAATAGAAAGGGATATTCTTAAAGAAATGTTTCCCTTTGAAGCATCTACACCTACAGGAATTAGGTATTCAGATATATTGAAACAAATATTAGTATATTCTACTGGGATATTTTTATTTATTCACTTATTTTTTCCCACTTTATTGCAGTATAATTTACACATGAAAATTGTACTTATTTAGGGTGTATACAACATGATTATTTAATATACATAAATGGGAATTTTAATTTTTAATTCTTCACAAAGTTATACCTGTGTTCTCAGAATTAAACTGTTCTTTTGGGTGTGATTTAATTCTCCCAAGCCACCAGTTCCTATTCTGGAAAGTTGAGTCAAGTGGTTTTTGTTTGTTTGTTTTTAAGTAACACTTTTTTCCTCTGTGTTTATACATATAATTTGGTCATTGATTAGAAAATATAGGTAAAAATCATCCAAAGTCTTACAAATTAGAAATATTAGCTATTAACGTTTTTGGTATATGTCTCCATGTACTCAGATACATAGATATGTTCAGTATTATTATCTTTTAATTTTTAGTAAGTTTTTCTTACAAAAGTGGTACATACACAATTCAGAATCCCTATTCCACCATCTTGACTGGAACTCAAGTCAGTTTCAAAATTAACTTTGTTAAGCTGAAGGATTGTAAGTCATTTATCGACTATTTAATTCCTATTTTTAAATCTACACAGAAACCTAGTATTAAGAAGGAAATCATTGTTTTCCCTGAGAGTTTCTCTTTTCTGATTGAAAAGACTGTAGATACGTGTTGAATTATTTCCGAACTAAAGGAATCACAGCAAAACTACCTTATTTCTTTCCTCTTATCTCCTAAATATATTAGCCTTTAAGAAGGCAAATTTATTGAATATTTATCAATGTTCTGAATATTATTTTCTAATAAAAGATATGCATCTAACTCTTTAAATGGAAAACATAGAAGTTTTAAGTATGTTGAGAAACGTCACTCTTTATATGTGACAACTTTCTACTGTTTACCTCAAGGAATGTGTTTGGAATTAGGAGTGGTAATTACATATTCTTTATCTAACTCATGACTATCTAAAATTAATTTTTCTCTTTCCCTTTTCACTCCTAACAGTGCTAGTTGCCGCAGACCAATCAAAGGGGCTGCAGGCCGACCATTAGAACTCAGTGATTTCAGGATGGAGGAATCTTTTTCATCTAAATATATTCCTAAGTATCTTCCCTTGGCAGATGTCAAGTCAGAAAAAACAAAAAAGGGACGCTTCATTCCCATGTGGATAAAAATTTTGCTGTTTGTTGTCATGGCCATTTTTTTGTTTTTGGTCTATCAAGCTATGGAAACCAACCAGCGAAATCCATTCTATAAATTTGTTCGTGATAACCATACAAATGCCAACTGAATAATGTCTCTCGTGGCACACTCACCTTGGTCTCCTATTTTTAATAATTATTAAAAAAAAGCATTTGTGTACACTTGTTGACTCGAGCTAAAAATAATGTGATTTCACCTCAACAAATGTATTCCATTGAAATGCAGACAAGATATATAAATGGACTTCATTTAAATGTTTTGGACTTCGGACTAGTAGGAGATCACTTCGTGCCATATGAATAATCTTTTTTAGCTTTGGAACTTTTTTGTAGGCTTTATTTTTTTAATGTGGACATCTTATTTCATTTTTGAGAAAAATGTATATTGTTTTTGTGTATTTTGGGAAACAAGAAGGGCAAAACATGGCAGTGTAATGTGAAGCAACACATTTAAATACTTTGAATTCTTACAGAAAAGATTTTAAGAATTATTCTTTGCTGAATAAAAACTTTCGAGATATATGAAACAAAATTCAGTAAAGGAAAAAGTAATGGGGTTGTACTTTTTGTAACGGCAACGATGTTTAATGGTGTTCATGGGGAAAAGTACGGCACTAATCTATTCTGTAACTTTTAATGGTAACGTTGTAGCCCTATTGTACTCACTTTTTAAAAGATTTATAGTATCATGGATGTTCTACTTCAGTAAGACCCATTTAAATACAGTCGATTTTTTGCAGGGATGTTTTAGTGCAACATACACATTTTAGAGAACTGTTAGCTGGCTGTATATGTTTTTAAAAGCTGTTTAGCTAGCTATAAGGCTATAATTGGAAATTTGTACTTTTTATTTACAGTAAAACATTTTGTCAATCCAATTTGCTACCAAAACATTTTTTAGATAAATAAGTGTGTGTCTTTAGAAGTAGGAAATGTTAAACACTGGTGTTAGGTTCCATTTGAATTTGTTATTGCATTGTCTTCTGTTACCAAAAACAAATTTTGCCAAGTTTTTTTGCCCTCTATTTCCCAACCTAATTTGATTTAAAAGTGCAAAAGGTATATGCTTTTAAATTACACAGTAAACTTTTCTTCAATACATAGTAGTTAATACATAAATTTGTAAACTCGGAATATGAGGTGGGCATTATGATTTTTGTATACCCTTGAAGTGGCTAACTTTATCTTTGTGGTTGATTTATTTTTTAACTAAAACTTACCTCATGTATAACTTGGTTAAGTAAAATGGTAGGTAATTGAAGAAATTTCAATAGAATCAAGTAAAACAAAAACTTTAAATTTATTTGTTTCAATTTTACAGTCTTTGACCATAAAGCATACAAAAAATGTAAGTTATTTTGAAATATCATCTGAAATAAAAGGATAATTTTAAAAAATGAAAAAGCTACAGATGTGTATTTAGACCAGCACACTGATTTGAATTAGTCCCATTCTGGTATTTAGCTTTTAGATAGTTTGTAGACATTTTTTACCTAATTGGCAATTTACCAGATGTTTGTAAGCCTGGTCCTGCAGGAGGAGTGAGAAACATACTCCCAGGTCAGAAATGTTTGCCTCTCTGAGTAAAAGTGTTTCTTTGAGATGAGCCACAGAGGGGGCACTGTTTACTCAACTTTTCCTCTGTAAGGTTAATAGTCTATTTTTACTTTCTTTTTAACTTTCCCATTTTGTTTTCAATCTTTTAATTAAAAATTGTGAGAAGTTGCATTTAATGTTTAAAAATGTGGGACAATAAATCACTCTTAATATGTATATAAAATCAATTTTCTAATAGGAAAGGTATGGTCCAAAATAGAAAAAGTAGGACAAGGTAAAACGTAGTCTTTTTTTTTTTTTTTTTAAATGTGTATTTGGTCTTTTGTCTGTGTCTGTTTTATTCCACTAGAATGAATGTGTCCTTGATGTAAATGCAAAGCATTTCTTCCTGATTAAATTGTAGATGTAGACTTTACAATATAATTCAACAATAAAAAGTAATTAACCGCTAGTTTTGTCATTGCAATAAATGGTTTTTAGATAGCACAGAGATTTCCTGATAACGTTTCTTATGTAATATTTATGGATTGTTGTTTTAGTTCTCATTTCAGTATACTCTTTTATGTTTTCCTTCTAATCATTGTAATCATGTCCTTGTTTATTCATAAATAAGCGATATATAGCCATTATACTTGCAGCATGACGTAGGGAAGCTCACAGAGGCAGCTCTCCCACCCTACAGTATGGTAACTACTACTTTTCAGTCTCTCCCTCCCTTTCTGTTGTACTGTCTTAGTACTTTTCTTTGGCACTCATGATTGTTAGTCTTGCTTAGAGATGAAGCAAAGATGTTGCTAGGCATATTTATCAGGGAGCTGTGGTTACAAGGATGAGAGTGCCTTTATCTCTTCATCATTCATGCATCCCCCCAAAGGTGATTTTGTTTAAACTAGTGATTCTCATGTAATACATACACTATTATAATTAAAAAGCATCAAAAGTGTAAGATAACAATAAAGTATTTTATGGTATGCTTACTATATGCCAGATCATGTTCTATGCACTTGATTTGTTGACTCGCTTAATCCTCATGATGATCCTGTGAAGAAGGTTTTTTTCTTATCTTACTACAAATCAGGAAAATGATGCTCAAAGGGGTTAAGGAACTTGCCCAAGTTTTCACAGCTGGGAAATGATGGGTCTGGTTACATATGCTGTGGCAGAGGGGACCTGAAAAATGAACATTCTGTTCATACTCTTCACTAGTTCTCATATTCAGTCTTGCTCCTTCCATGACTGGTGGGGTGTCTAGGTTCCAAACCTCTTCAGGAGTTAAGGTTCACTTCTAGTTTAATTTTTTTCTGTAGCCATTTAAGTTTCAGCCTACTTTAACTTTGTTAATTCATTTTCTATTTTTTAATGTTTTCCATCTCCATACAGTTTTTTGAAATATATTGTCTTTTATGTCTCCCTTCTCTCCCATTTTCTGTCATTGTGTTAAAACATTTTTAAATTCCCCTTTTAGTAATAGACTATCAACAGGAGGAGGTTATGAACAGATGTGGTCAATCTATTAGTCACAGAGCTTTTCAGAGTTCACCTACCATCTTCTCACCAAAGATTTGGAAAGCACGTAGAGGAGGAGACACGGAGTCTTGAGTGCAAGGGGATGCAAAACAATTTTGTTACGTCCTGGTACAGAATCACTAGTTGAACTGACATCTGATGACACTTAGGTTAATTCACAGTGCTTTGGAATTGATTGCTTGTAAATTTTTACCACCAGATATTTTTTTGATGCTTCCTCTGTGCTAGGTATCATGTTTGGCAGTTAATGGATGCAGTTTTAAAAATATCTTGGGGGGATGGATTTTGCAGAGGAGTCCACCATCCTCACAGAATGCTGGCATTTTGAATAAACCTGCTTTTCTTTCCCCAAAAAAATAAAAACTTTGAACTTATTTTAAAAAGAAAAATTGTTTCGACCATGTCATTAACTAATAACAATATAGGTTTATTTTGTGTGTGTGTGTTTGTGTGTGTGTGTGTGATGAATTGTCTTTTTTAACATTACAGGTTTATTATTAATTTAAGTATTGTTATTGTTCTTTATCTTATTGAGAGAAATTAGTAATTTTTTTTACTACTACATTACCTTTTAATATAACATCTTAGGTTCTTATTCTATACTTTTACCTAAGGGTACTAAAATTTTGAGAAAAATCTAATAGTCATGTCAATCAAAAGAATTCTGGGGCAGGCCCGGTGGCTCAGGCGGTTGGAGCTCCGTGCTCCTAACTCCGAAGGCTGCCAGTTCGATTCCCATATGGGCCAGTGGGCTCTCAACCACAAGGTTGCCGGTTCAATTCCCGCAAGGGATGGTGGGCTGTGCCCCCTGCAACTAGCAACTGGACCTGGAGCTGAGCTGCGCCCTCCACAACTAAGACTGAAAGGACAACTTGACTTGGAAAAAAATCCTGGAAGTACACACTGTTCCCCAATCAAGTCCTGTTCCCCTTCCTCATTAAAAAAAAAAAAGAATTCTGCAAACTCTTTCTGAAATGACCCAGAGAACATCAAATGGTGTTCACTAGTCCCAGAACACAGAAATTCTGTGACTTTCTGGAATTACAGAAATAGCTAATGCAGCCATAAGCTGAGGGGACTGATACAAAATATTCAGGTTTTTTGATGTGTCTCATATCTTTGAATCATATGTGTGAAAGAACTGTCTTAAACTCTTAGAAGAGCCCCAGTTCAGGTTCAGTGTTTGATTCAGGGTGAGGACAAAAGCCCCACCACCCAATGGAGACTGTTTATGAGGATGTCCCTTTCACGTGTGCTCTGCTGAGAGCAGCTTCCGGAAGAGAAGCACTGAGATGTGGATGCTGCTGTTGGCTGATGGCTGTAGCAGCCCTCCAACCCTTCCTTCGATGTCCAGGGTCAATGCCATCCTGGTCCCACCAGGTCTACAAGGTTATGAGGAAGAACCTCACTGCGCTCTTTCCCCTTTTAACATTTTGGCCACCACCTGGGATGAGCATCTATCTCTCTGCTCCTTGGCAGCTCAAAGCAACTTCGGGCAAGCTGCTGCTGCCTGGCGTCCTCCCTCACCATCAGCTCCCCACAGAGGTACGTGCCTATGGCCTGATCCTCCTGAAGGAATCTTCACGTTTCTGTATGCTTTTGTGTATGTGTGCTTAACAATGAGTTCACAGCACCAACGGTGAACCTCTGTCCTGAGGGAGGTGGTATAGCCTTGCAAGTCTTTGCAGAGTTCTGGGGTTCAGGGTCTTCTGCTCCAAGAGATGTTCCAGAAAGAAGACCAGCTGATCTGGAAGAAGTTTCAAGAAATGTTCACTTCATTTTTAACATACTTTTTTTCTCTTCCACCTCAATACCAGCTCATCTGAAGGGAATGAAAGCTTTTAATGGGCCTGTATTTGAGGCTCCCATTGGGGTGTGGCTTTGAGCATGGAGTCCTCCCCAAGAAACTAGTAATGTTTAACCCTTGTAAGTCAAAACCAAATATTTGTCAGAGCTTGTTTGGAATAAACCAAAGCTGATGATGAAAATACAGTCTTGATCATATGCTTTTATACTAGACTTCTGTTGACTTTATTGTCCAGAATTTAACACATTCATCTTGTAATAGTAATTTGAAATTGCAAAGCAGTTTTATTTGTCTTAGTAACAAATTATAGTCTATCATATCTTGTCCTTTGAAAGAAGAAATAAGTTATCTACTTGTTATGTGACCTCAAAATTTAGCAACTTAAAACAATCACTGCACTTTCTATGGGTCAAGGAAGTGATTCAGCAGTGTGGTTCTGACTCAAGATTTCATGGCTTTGTAATTAAACTGTCAGCCAGCGCTGCAGTGTCATCTGAAGCCTCAAGTGGGGCAAAATCTTCCAAGCTCACGTAGTTGGCAGGCCTCAGTTCCTAATGGCTGTTGGCTGGAGACAGGTTACCTGGTGCCCTCATGACATGACAGCTGGCTTTCTCAGAGTAATGCAAGAAAGAAAGGGCATCCATGATTGAAGCTGCAGCATCTACACAACCTAATATTAGAAATGACATACCATCACTTTTGCCAGATTCCATTGGCCTTACAGGTCAACTCAAAATGGGGAAGGGAGTATACAGGGGAATACCAGGAGGCAGGGATGGTTGGGGCTCCTCTTGTAGTTTGGCTATCACAGCTATCTTAATCTGGGGGATTATACAGATACCGTAGTCCCCCCTTACAGGGGATACATTCCAAGACCCCAAGTGGAACTGCTCCTAGTACTGAACCCTATGTATACTGCTTTTTACTGTACATACTTGCCTATGATAAAGTTTAATTTGTAAATTAGGCACAGTAAGAGATGAACAATAAAAATAGAACCGTTAGAACAGTATACTATAATAAAAGTTATGAAAATATCTCTGACAACACTACTCACCCTTGCGTTGTGATGGGAGTGATGTATAGGCATTGTGATGGCTACCTTGAACACACTGCAATATGGTGATAGTCAATCTGATAACTGAAGTGGCTACCAAGTGACAGGTGTGGAGCGTGTACAGCGTGGATGCGCTGGACAAGGGGATGATTCATGTCACAGTCCTATCAGAAAGTACTGCCATTAGTATTGACAGTCTATTTAATTATGGCTATTATCGTAGGTGTATAGCAATATCTCATTGTGGTTTTAATTTGTATTCTCCCAGATGACGAGTGATGTCGAACATCCTTTCATGTTATCGGGCATTTGTAGATGTCTTTTGTGAACCGTTTACTTAAATCTTTTGCTGATTTGGGGAGTTGTTTGTCTTATGGAGTTGTAACAGTTCTTTATATAGTCTGGATCATCACTATGGTTTTAAGCAACTAGGTTTTATATAAAAATTGGTAACTGAGGTAACAACTATAGAACACCTTATACAACAACAATGCATATTATTGTTGTTTGAATTTGCTATTGCTACCATAACAAATTACCATGAATTTAGCAACTTAAAACAATACCCGTGTATTGTCTCACAGTTTCTTTGAATCAGAAGTACAGTGTGACCTAGCCAAGTTCTCTGCTTAGGGTCTCACAAGAATTCAGCAGGGTTGTATTTTTTTACTGGAGGCTTGGGGGAAGAAGCTGCATCTAAACTCATTCGGGATTGTGGCAGAATTCAATTCCTTCTCATGCTTTGCACCTGGCCCCGCTCCATCTTCAAGCCAGCAACGTAAGCCAAGTCCTTCTCACGTTTTGAATCTCTGCCTTCCTCTTCTGCCTTCCTTTTCTGCTTGTAAAAGCTCATGTGATTATTGTGGGCCTATCTGGATAATTCAGGATAATCTATTTTAATCATTACATCTGCAAGATCTCCTTATCATGTAACGTAACATATCCACCCATGAACATCAGCAGATGAAGGTCATGGGAGTCAGAATTCTGCTTACCACACATACTCTTTTCAACTGGAGCTGGAACATTAATCAAAATTTACCACATGCTGGGCCATAAAGCAAGACCTCCAAATTTTAAAAGATTGAAATATTTTATAGTATATTCTCTGACCACAAGCAATTGAGCTAGAAATCAATAAAGAATGATATCACGAAAATCTTCAACTGCTTGGAAATTAAGCAATGCACTTTCAAACAACTTATGAATCAAAGAAGGAATTACAACAGAAATTAAAAAAATATTTCGACCTGAATGATAATAAAGATACAACCTATGAAAAACCTGTGAGGCATAATCAGTGATTAGAGCAAACATCATACTGAGTGGCAAAATTTTGAAAGCTTTCTGTTTCAAATTAAGAGTAAGACAAGGATCTCCACCATCACCAGTTTTATTCAACATTGTACTGGAGTTTTTAAATAACAATAAGTCAGGAAAAATAAAGTCTAGAAAGAAAGAAATAAAACTCATTGTTTACATATGACATGATTATATATGTAGAAAATACAAAAGAATCTACAAATGAACTATTAGAATTAATAGATTTATTTAGCAAAGTCTCTGAATGTAAGGTTATCACACTAAAATTAGTTGTGTTGCTGTTTATCAGCAATAAACAAATAGAAAATGAAATTCTGAAAAAAATACCACTTACAACATCAAAAACATCACAAATGTATCACTGCATAAATTATATAAATGTCTAACTACTAGGCTGCACACTTGAAACTAATAAAAGTAATATTGAATGTCAACTATAACTGAAAAATAAATTTAAAAAACAGTATCACAAATGAGAAACTAAATCTAACAAATAATGTCAAAGACCTTTTACTGGAAACCACTAATTTTGAAAAAAAAAATTCAAATAAATACCATGTTCATATGAAAGAGTTAACATAAAGATGTTAATTTTTTTCCAGTTCACTGTAATCTCAATCAAAATCCCAGCAGTTTTTTGGTATAAAAATTGACAACATTTTTTTTTTTTTTTTTTTACTAAGGAGGGCGTAGCTCACAGTGGCCCATGCGGGATTGAACCGGCAACCTTGGTGTTATCAGCACCACACTCCAACTGATGTTATCAGCACCACACTCTAACTGGCCACCCCACAAAATTTTGATTTAGCTGATTCCAAAATTTAGATGGCAATGCAAAAAGCCAAGAATAGACAATCTTAAAGAAGAACAATGCTGAACAATCACACTGCTGGATAACATGACTTATTATAAAGCTGTGGAAATTTAAACTGTGGTTTTGTGCCATCCATAGACAAACAGGCCAATGGAACAGAACAGAGCCACCTGATAAATGACAGAGATGATATTGCTGTGCAATGGGGAAAGGATGGTTTTTTTTATTGTGTCAAGTGGATAGCCTTAAGGAAAAACATTAAACTTGATCCCTACCTCAGAATCATCTCAAAATTAATTCCAGGTGGATTGTCCTCTAAATGAAAAAGATAAAGCTATAAAGATTTCTCAAGAAAGTATAGGAAAAGAATATCATTATAAACTTTGAGGAGATAAAGCTTTTTAAAAAAGGATGCAAAAAGTGTTAACTATAAACAAAATAATTCATAAATTGGACTCCAGTAAAATTAAGAACTTCTGTTTACCAAAAGACACCAGTAAGAGAGTGGAAAGGAAAGCCAAAGAGTGGGAGAAGATATTTGCTATACGTGTGTCTGACAAACGGCTCATATCCAGAATATATAAAGAATTTCTAAATGATCTTAAGAAAAAAAAAAGGCAGACAACCAATAGAACCCTGGGTGAGAGACTTAGGCATTTCACAAAACAGGACACTCAAATGTCCTACAAATAAATGCGGAAATGGTCAGCTTCATTCATTAGTAGGGAAGTACAAATTAAAGCCAGAATGCCATACTACTTCACACAGAAGGGCTAAAAGGAAAAAACAGAATACCTAGGTTTTGTGAAGCTGAGGAGCAAGTGAACCTTCTCCTGCATGGAAGTTTAAAGTGGGAACTACCTGGAACAAGTATCCACTAAAATAGAAGATCTTGTAGTCTATAACTCAGCAGTTGCATTCGTAGGTACATACCCAACTAAATGTTCACATGCTCACCAAAAACATACATGACAATATCTGTAGCAATATCTGTAGCAGCACTACTCATAATACCCCAAACCTGGAAACAACGCAAATGTACGTCTATGGTAAACGGATGATAAATTGTGGTACCGCACACAGTGAAATGTTACAGAGCAATGAAAATGAAAAATCTATCTGTACAGTTTTTGTTCTAGTTACAAATACTGTACAAAATTTTCAAGCTTTATCTGGTTTTGTGAATTATTTTTATTGTGCTCCAAAAATCATGGGCTCTTATAATCCTGAGTCTTTTTAACCATGTTGTTCCTTATAATTTCAACTATGTAATAATCTTAAAAGATGCAGAAAAAACATTCAATAAAATTCAACACCCATTCATTATTAATAAAAATTCAACTCTGTAATATGGCAGTAGAAGGGAAGGTCCTTAATTGATAAAGGTTAACTATCAAAAACCCAGTGATATACTTTATAGTAAAACAATATGAACTAAATAGTTCCTAAGTAGTTATTTTAGGAACTAAATGAGAATGCTTAGTAGTAGTAGTAGTTGTTCATCTCTAGGAAGTAGGTTAAATCTTCATTTTGCAGGCGAGGACACTAAAGTCCAAACAGATTAAGTAATTCTCATGGGGCCATACAGCTAGTAATAGAGGCTGAAATTTTGAATCCAGATTGACGCAAGGGCATTCTTACTTGGGAATATAAGGTGTATTCCTACTGTGATGACAACAAAGAAATGTCAAACCAGGCACAACAAAGTAACTCCAGACATTTAGACTCTACTCCTTAGTTAAGGGAGCATTTGAGCCCTTAACTAAGAGCGCTGCCATCATCAGATACCAGAGCAAGCCAAATTTTTTCTTTGATTAAGGGGCCAGAAGAACTTCAAGTGAGCTTTGTTTAATTGGATTGGAGACACAATACTAAGGTGTTTCTTTTTTCAGTTATCATAGTAACAGTGACACTTTAACTAAGATTATTCCAAATAGATATAACAGAAAAAATTTATATGGCTTTATCAGTAAATGTTCACTCATGGATTGTTTTGTTTTTGTAAATGAGTCACTTTGAAGCTATTTGGGCACTTTTACCACACTAAAGAGAATGTTTGTTAGCAACGCCAAGGTATATACCTATTATTGTTTGTTACTCCTTTATTAGTCAAGAATATCTCTGATATTTTCACTCAGGTGATTTCTAACTTCCCAATATTCTACAAACAGAATATTTTTATGTACAAAGGTTTTTTCTATACCATTTTCATACTAGAATAGCTTGTGTTAGGCAACTTTGAATTGAAGAGTTAATAATTTAAAAATTTACAGATGATTCAAACTTCCTCAAATTTTCTCATTAAAAACTGAAAATTTTACAGTATATTTTTAAAGCAACCAAACATAACTATTTTTAGACTGCAGCGTCAACTGCTGTAGTAAATTCTAATCGAGCTTAAACATGTACAGTGAGAACCCCAAATAATACCACATTTTATACTGTAATCTAAAAAAATCATAATAAGGATTAATAAGCAGTCTTTGATTAGGCTGTTTACTTCAGGACTATAAAAGTAGGGCCTAGTCACAAGGTCACAAGCTACTATCTCAGAAATAATATCCCAGAGTCTGAACAATTTTACAAAAAGGGTACACTAGATGTCGCTGTGGAACTCGCTGTAGTCTGTAATATGTCCTACTACCAGAGCTTTACCAAATCGTCTGTCACTGGTAACACTTAAAATGTCGAGTTGCTGTCATTGCATGCTACTTGAAAATGCTATGAGACTTCATTCATTACATTCATATAATTACACTAAAATGAGCATAAAGGTAAAGTAATAGAAAATCAGCTAATAGGAAACAAGCAGCCTTAATTTTGGCTTATAATTTCCAATATAATTTGATTGTCAAGGTTTTTAAATCAGTTTAGAATAATTTAGAAATTGAGTTTGTCTGTACATCAAATCCATCAAGTAGGCATTCCAATGTTCTGTCTATGGGTAGTATTTCAGAGTCTGCATTTATCAATGTAACAGGTTGCTTTAAAACAGAGTTTCTATAATTGCTGTGCTGGTTGTTCATTAATTGTTTCTCGGCAGCGTACCCCTCTATACTCTTTGAAATGAGAAAATGAGAGACAATGTATTGAAGATAATGGACACCAGTACAGCATAGGGAATATAGTCAATGGTATTGTAATAGCTATGCACGGTGTCAGACGGGTAGTAGACTTGTTGGGGTTATTACTTTGTGAGGTGTGTAAATGTCTAGCAGTATATTGTTTTGTACACCTGAAACTAATAATTAAAAAAAAATAATGAACACCAGTACTATCTCTGTCAGAGAAGGGAGTTACAAATATGGAAAATAAAAAAGGCTGGACTGAATTCTGTGGTATTTTGATTTAGAATTGGAGGTATAAGTGTGAACTCATGGTTTTTAAAAAATAGATGATAGATAGATAGATAGATAGATACCATGTTTCCCCGAAAATAAGACCTAGCCGGACCATCAGCTCCTTAATGCATCATTTGGGGCAAAAGTTAATGTAAGATCCGGTCTTATTTTACTATAAGACCGGGTCTTATATAATATAATGTAATATAATATAATACCAGGTATAATATAATAATATAATATAATATAATATAATACTGGGTCTTATATTAATTTTTGCCCCAAATGACACATTAAGGACCTGATGGTCCGGCTAGGTCTCATTTTCCGGGAAATACGGTAGATAGATAGATGGGGAGGGAGGGGGTGAGGGAAAGAGAGAGGGAGAGAGGAAGGAAGAAAAGAAGGGAGACGAGTATGTATGGGTGTATGTATATACACGGAGAAAGCCTAGTAACAATAATACCCTAGAGCAATACGCATATTTTGCTCCCAGATCTTTGTTTCTAAATGCTCTTCTCCTCTAAACAGTATCATAGTTCTTTGACGAAATGGCTGACTTCAGGACTGGGTAGAAAAAACATAAGGTGAGCCTGGAACATCTTGCTATAACACAAAGTAAGAAAGTGTTCAAAAAATGAGGGGGACTTGTCAAAAGAACACAGGATCAGCTTAAAGGGGTTTCCACTGACCAAATCTGGGACAATGTAACCATCAGAATAAATGTTAGTACTATATTATAACTCATGGAATAAAATAGGAATGCATTAGTTCATACTGATATAAATAGATGTAGAATGACATAAATGAGAAAGGAAAGTGCTTCTTTACAGTAGAATGTTAATAAATGTAGGACTGATGGAGTTAGAAAACCACCATTTGGCAATTATCACAATAATTGATTCGGGCAACAACCATTGATAGATGTGAAAATTAGTGGGTGAAAGTTTGTTGAAGAACAGAATACTTAGTAGTTTCAAAGGATCTCCCCACAAGTTACTTATTAATTAGAGATAAAAATAGTAACTTTACACTGAAGAAACCTGCAAACCACACCCTGATAAAGTGATCAAAGCTCACCTCACTAGTAAGAGGACAAATCAACATCACATGCCTTCTGATATGACACTCCGAAAAGAACAAAGAATCACTTCTATAATATTCCTACCCTAAATGTTTACTATAAATCTAATCATGAGAAAACATCAGACAAATCCAAATTGAGTAACATTCTCCAATATAACTGTCTTGTACTCTTCAAAAATGCCAAGGTCATGAATGACAAAGAAAGACAGAAGAACTGTTCCAGACTGAAGATGCTTAAAAAGACATGAAAATTAAATGCAATGTGCTCTGGATGAGAAGAAAAGGTATTTTTGATTTGTTTTTTGTTATAAATGACGTTATTGGGAAACTTGGATAGGATCTATGAATTGGATGGTAGCACTATATCAGTGTTCATATCCTGATTTTTTTAATTGGGGCAGGGGAACAGGACTTTATTTGGGAGCAGTGTGTACTTCCAGGACTTTTTTCCAAGTCAAGTTGTTGTCCTTTCAGTCTTAGTTGTGGAGGGTGCAGCTCAGCTCCAGGTCCAGCTGCCGAACCGGCAACCTTGTGGTTGAGAGGATGCGCTCCAACCAACTGAGCCATCCGGGAGCTCAGCGGCAGCTCAGCTCAAGGTGCTGTGTTCAATCTTAGTTGCAGGGGGCGCAGCCCACCATCCCTTGCGGGACTTGAGGAGTTGAACTGGCAACCTTGTGGTTGAGAGCCCACTGGCCCATGTGGGAATCGAACCGGCAGCCTTCGGAGTCAGGAGCACGGAGCTCTAACCGCCTGAGCCACCGGGCCGGCTCCCCATATCCTGATTTTGATGGTTGTGCTCTTTTAGGAAAAAAAAACCCTGAAATATTTAAGAGTAACGAGGAACCACGTATGTTCAGAAAAATATATGTGTATCCGTATATATGTATATGTAATCTATATATCCATACATATTAAGTGTATCATATGTGTGTGTATCTTTCTATACATGTGTGTATAAAAATTAATGCGAGAGACAGAATGATAAAGCACATGTGGCAAAATGTCAACAATCAGGGACCTGAGTGAAGGGTATACATAAGTTCTTTGCACTATTCTTGCATCTCTTCTGTAAATTTAAAATTCAATTTTTTTAAAAAAGTAAACAAGTAAACCCAAAAAATATGAAAAATAAAATATTGAAAAATTTTTCATAAAGAATGAAAGCTGATATCCATGGGACTAAAGGAGATTCTTGAGAAGATAATGTAAAAGAAGATAGGCCAAAGACAAAACTTCGGAAATATTCATAGTACCCTAACCTAGGTGTCCAATAGATTTTAAGTAATTTAAAAATAGATAGCCTGGTTGGTGCATAACATAGACATTCTCCATGATTTTACAGAATTGATAGTTTGGGGATAATTACTCAGTTCTTGTAGCTGGCCTCCTCTCTTACTCTCTTTAGTACTACATCCTGTAATACGTATCACTACTTTGCAAAGAATAAATATTTCAATAAAGTTTTGTTAAAAAATAAATAAATAAATAAAAATAGATAGCCTAGCCTAACCTAGCTATTATACAGTTTTTTAAAAATTACTATAATAGGATGCTTCTATTTTTCTCATATATATTTATATATTTTAACAATCATACTACATTAGACATTTTAAGAGTCGAGACATGCCTATGATATTTTTCAATTACCCTGAATCCATTGTGTTAATGCAATATCTCAAAAATATCAACAACTTTTAAAAATATGTGATGTTACTTTGCCTTGTTCTTATTTGTTTGCAATAATATTTCTTAGAGTGAATGGTGTTCCAAAAAGTTTTAAGTTGTCTAGATTACTATTACATAGAGCAGTTTCAATATGTATTGGTAAATGGGCAAGAAGGAAGGATGCTTAGATACCTTCTGAAGGATTGGACCTAATTGGGAGGCTGTTTTAGAAAAACAAAGACTACAAGTGGCCAACAGGACTAGGGCAGGGCAAACAAAATAAGGTAGAAGAGTTCTTAATGTTTATGACTGAAATTTGTCTACAGAACTTAGAAGATTCATTTATGTAATGAAAATTATGAAAATAAGAATACATAAAGACATTCAGGCTGGGTACAATTTGTTTGAAAAGACAGTAGTAATATTGGAACAAATTATACTGTTCATGTGCAAGAACACAGTGTAAAAAGAACCCTGGACTCCACCAATGCGTGAAGAATGCATAGCAACTTAGTTCTACCATGTTTCCCCGAAAATAAGACCTAACCAGAAAATAAGCCCTAGCATGATTTTTCAGGATGCTCGTAATATAAAATAAGCCCTAATGCGTCTTTTGGAGCAAAAATTAATATAAGACCTGGTCTTATTTTGGGGGAAATATGGTAGGGCTTATTTTATATTATGAGCATTCTGAAAAAATTATGCTAGAGCTTATTTTCTGGTTAGGTCTTATTTTCGGGGAAACACAGTAAGAGTAATTACATTTCCATTTACACAGATTTCAGGTATTTAATCATATTAAAAAATATAAAAAATTGCTTCCTAAGCGTCAGTCATACCACTTAAACAATGAAGTGAATAATAGTGTTCATTTAATTTAGACATCTAGTAGTCTGATTAAACACCTAGGAACAAGTTATTCTGATCCATAAACTGCCCTGGGCAAGTGAATTAGATGGTTGACAAAACTCTAATTTTTATTTTCTCCAACTTTACAATTTAAATGAGAGATGATTTAAGTATTTTTTTAAAGATGACGTTCTTAAAATCAAAAGAAAACTACTGTTGCTTTTCCACAATTTTTCAAAGTGGCACAAATTGCAGAAAATTTAAGTAATTGCTAGGGTTATGTAGGTTAACTGTAATTGTGTAACAGCAATAGTTAGTTTCTCTCAGAAGAATAACATCAGTCAGTTAATTCCACTAATATTTGAAGTTATTGCTCTCTAAAGAATATGTTTGATTCCCTTAAGCTATTCCTTCCAAACTGACTAATCTCCAAGTTTAAAGGTATAATAACATTTTTTCCTGAAGTTTCATTATTTTTGCAAATTTTAATTTCATTTAGGGCTGACTGCAATTGCCCTAAGTTGTGTTCATTTGTGAGCAGGCCCCTTAGTATCTACAGCAAAAAATATCATAAGTGGGATGAGGTATGACTTACAACAAAACTAAAAAACATTTCAGTTCATAACGACCTAGGGCATAAACAAAGAGAAACTTAGGTATTGGGTATACTCTGTCCCATGTCTCTAAGGATGGATGGAACTATTTCTACTCCTTTTAGTAAAATGTAATGACTTTATTTTATATTCATTATTTTTCATATTTGCTGTTCTTCAGGTGTACATATTGCTCCCTAAAATCTCCTTTATGTTACCAAACCTGTGGCTGTGTCCATTTTTAAGCAGCTGGTAGTCCCCTGTCTCCTTTTATACTTCTCTTACTTAAGAAGTTACCCGGTTTTGTACAGTGTACACCACAGTCTAGCTCCTTGCTCTTGCACATGATCAAACCAGATGAGCAGAGATCCTTTCTAGTAACTAAGCACTTTGTATCCATGGCAAACCAGGTAATTCAGGATATCTCAGTTTATCTCAGGATATCTCAGTTTAGTGTCAGGCTCATTCCACAGGCTCGTGTTTACCTTTGGGTTCCTTATGGCATGTTTTCCTAAACCTGGCTGCTTATAAGAATCAACTGGGGATCTTTAAAAAAATGGCAGATTCCAGGACTCCTCATCAGACTTAGTAAGTAGAATCTTTCCAGGCCTGAGAACATCTGTGTCCAAAAAACTCCCCAGGTTCTTCGATGAGAAACCAGATTTGGGATGCTCTCACTTGTGATGGACAGGCCTCATATAAAGCTGTCCAGGTGATGATTGTAGCCAATGAGTGACTAAAGTTGCCACATGTGTGTGCACCTTCTATGTGGACTGTTTTAGGGTCTGCCATATCTAGGTATGTCTCTCCTCTCTGGGCCAAACCAGATTTTATACGTTTAATTTCAAAAAGGAAATTTCAAAATGTCAAGAGATAAAAACTGGCTAAAATAATTCAACTGCTTTTAATTTCCTATAAAATACAATGTCCCTGAATATTCATGTATAATTTTCACAGTTTCAACCCCCTGAACAAAGGTGGGTGACTTCAAGAGTCTGAACGTGAGCCTCAAAGCTGGGTCTGCCCTCTTGGGGTAGGTACACTTTGGTAAAGGGGTCACCCCTAACCTTACAGTCAAGGTACTCTAGGCCCAACCTATGATACCCTTTCAAAGAAGAATGGGGATAGTTTGACCTTTCAAAACTTTCCAGAATGAAAATTATATCCCCATGATGAAGTCTATTGTTTTCTTATTTCAGATACAAAGAGACAAATTCCTCTCCATTGTATTTATAGACATATAAAAATAATAAAAATAAAAATACAAACAGGATTTCTAATAAAAAACAACTAAGTGGATGTTATTCTTTTTTTCCTCAGGAAAGATATGAAAAGGAATTTTAGTCTCCTTTACATAATTTATTATATCCCTCTATTCCATGGGTGCTAGGAATTATTTAAGGATTTTCTTGTGAATCCCCACGAAAGGGATGATCCTCCAACCTAAGTGTAAACTTGACCTCTAGATCTAAGTTTACAAATGCCTGTTGGAAAGTTCCACTTGAATGTCCTGTCTCTCTAGCATCTCAGATTCTGTTTATCTCCCAAATATGGTTCTGGGTTAGGATTGGCCACGGGGGAAATTAGTGCAAGACTTCAAAGGCAGAAGTGAAGCCGCAGTCATTACACTCTGAAGGTCAGTATAGGACAAGAGGCTATGGCAGCTCATACACATTGTTGCTAGTCTGCTGGCTCACCTTGGAGTGGGGCAGTGGCCAGGTGTGGAGCTCTTTCACAATTTCTGGACCTTCTTCTTCAGTTTCTGTGAGTCCTGGGCCAGATGCATGCACTGCACCATGGTTCCTATAAGCACTTGCACCATCAGCGCTGTAGGTGGTAAGAGACAGATGCACAAGCTTAATTTTGAGGGAATCCAGTTTGTCTTTGTGGATGCCATTTTGTCCCTGTTCACCCCCACTTCATGCCCAGCTCTCCTATTGATTTACACCAATTTCAGGTCCAACCCAGACACAGAGGCAATTTTTTTCTCCAGCTCTCACAATTTCATAAGGCCTAATCCCTAAAATAAATATTTTATTCCATATGACTCATACTAGTTTTGCTTCTCTCGTCAAATTCTGATACAGACAGGGTATTGGAAGTATTTTCAGGAGAATCAAACGTTAATAATGGGTTCTCTGAATTCGGGTTCTCTGATCTGATTGGATTTAAAGGCACTGATGACCAGTTGTCAATAATAAAGGTGATCCTGGTTATCCATGGCATGCATTAACAAAAAGTTATCACTTGTGGATACCTGTAATCAAATGGCTAAAGAAGGCAAGGTTTTGGGGGAACAAGTAGATACTTTCATAAAATATTTAAGCGGAAATAAGAAATACAGTGGAATTAGTTGGTTTCTCCTAATTATGTTTGATAACTGGGGGAAAGGAATTGATGAGCTTAGGGCTTTAAAGTCTCAGTTGAAAATGATGTAAATGACCATAAAGTTTGTATGACTGCCTTCCTATATCTGCAAGTCTGTAATTTCTAAAAACCAAACCGTTCTCTCCTTGACCAAAAATCTAATCTTGAATTACACTGCAATTGAATTCCAAATTTTTCAGGTTTTATGTTAAAGTTGGGGCTTTTTAAAATTTTTTTTTGAGCAGCAGTGAGACTCTCAACAATGGAATGGGAATATATGGGCAGATCAGAGGACACTGGGATCATGAACGCCTAAATTCTGCTGAGTCCTCTTTGCCAGTAGAAATATCCCTTCCTCTTTTGCCAGAGAAGCCTAGTTTCTCCTTACCTGTAAAATCTGTAATGGCCTCCTTGAATTAATTGCCTTGCAGGGTCTGCTGATCCTCAAGACCAATTGCCAACACCTCCCACTGCTTCTAGAATCCATTGCAGGGGATCCTAGAAGGTTAAGATTCTCTCCTTGACCAAACACTAGCTCAGCTCCTCTGAGCTCCTTGTCTACCAGGCCTGTCCACGGGAATATCTTTGAAGAGCCCAGTGCAACAAGAATATTGTCAAGTCAGTTAAGCCAGAATCCCCCAACCTTGATATCTGACCAAATTCCTCATCCCCCAAGTGATATCTGATTACCTTGGCCTGCCTGCATCAAGAATCCTGTTAGGGCAATTTAGCAAGAATTACCCTACCCTCTTAGGAACATCCCATCCGCTGATCCCCTCACCAAACCTGATCCTTGGCTAAAAATCCCCTCTTGTAGAAATTGTCTTATCGAGTTCTTACAAACTTTACAAGATAGTTATTACTCCCATCCAGTTCCAGCTATAAAATCTGCATGACCCAATGCAAAATGAAAAATGCAGGGTGTGGGGACAGAGTCCCAAAGAGCAGTTTCCAGGCTCTCGGCCTCACATGAAAAGGTGCTGGCTCAGTTATTAGACGGCCATCAGCTGTAATCAGATGGCTACCCGCTGGGGCTGGATGGCCATCAGATGTATCTAGTTAGTCATTAGCCACCAATATAACTGCCGTGGCTGGACTAGGGGGTTGGTTGATTGGCAGAGAAGCGGATTGGGGCTCCTGCTTCCTGTGTCTCCAACCCAGCTGTTGGCGAGAATATAGTGGTATGAACCCCCTATCCATGGCTCCGTTGGTGTTCCTTTTTGGCCTCACCATATCCTGCGTTCTTGTGCGGGAAGCGGGAGCTGAGACCCTGCACGACACAGGGCCTCTTTGATTGTTAAAGAGAAAACCACAAGCCCAAAATGGTGTCACTCATGCTAAAAGCCCATGATACCAAACATAGATTTAATGCCTGATCTAATTGCAGTTTCAGCCTCTCCCAGAAATGTAATCTCAACTAGTCTGGAATTTTCTGGTCAAGCAACAGTAAGGTAATCTGTTACATGGGTTCTCTCCACTCCCTGCCCTCACCCAAAGAAGAGACAATCTGCATTATAAAAACTCTTGCCTTTCCTTTTTCCCCAAAAGAAGATATCCTGGTCAACAAATAATTCTTTTCTTTTGTTAATAGCTCGCTTGCCCACACTTCTTCCTATACAACTTTTCGATTTTGTACTACCTCTTAGAGCACCCTTCTAATCGCTAGCTGGGATGCTGCTGGATTCATGAATTGCTTAATAAGGCCAATAAGATCTTCAAATTTACTTGGTTGAATTTTAACATATTTATAAATTATTAACAATTTCAAAATGGTGACAGTATAGCATTAAATCAAGTACAGGGTGCTGTGTGACTGTACAGGTGGCAAGCCTGTGAGGCTGGCACTGCTCCTATCTTACATTTAAGAAACAGGCTCATAGAAATTCAAGTAAATTCCCAAGGTTACTTTATCAACAGCTGGGAAAATGTCAGAGCCAGAACGCTAACAGAGGTGTAGAACGAACCCAAAGAGTCTGGAGACTTTGACTAGAAATAAATGATAAAGATTTATCAAGAGGCTCAAGAGTTTGCAAACTGGGAGTTTTGGTAGGCAAAACATCGTAAGTGTAGAAGAAGAGTTCTTTCAGTAAAATGTACGTTCTTGAGAATTATCAGTCCTGCATTCTTAGCTCTAGGATTGGTCCAGATAGGTTATCAATCAAACATCAGGCAGTCCGAATGTTGGATGTCAAGTGGATGGCAGGTCCTGGATACGTGAACCTTCAGGGTATAATCAGAAGTCTGGTATATGTCCAGATACATGTATCTGAACACAGGATTGGGAAGCTCAAAAGTTTAAGTTCCCAAGCTAGCTAGAACAGAATTGACAGTTCCTCATGCCTCAACCTCCATAATGTTAATTTTAGCAGAGTGGTTAAAAAGACTCCATATCATATATTCCCTATCTTCACTCTTTCCTCTGATATGACCCCTACTAAACTCTCCCTAATTAAAGTAGTCCCTTCTCTGCTTAACTGACTCCAACGAAGATTTTCTAAATTTATTAAACACGAAACATCTGCTGCCAATCATTTTTACTCTGGTTCATCTCTTGAGCCCCAGGGGTAAAAAAGCATTCATTGACTGTTTTCATGTTATATAAACTATTGTAACGAAGCAGCAAGCTGTCTAAACAGTTCTTGCTGCACATTTCCGTTCAAAATACTCTCCTTAAGTCTGATGAAAAATGCAGACCTATCTACGTGTAACATGACTGGATGGAAGTAAAAAATAATGTACCATAATGGCATAAGTTGTGACACACAATGGTGCAATGACGTTCTAACCGCAACACCGAAATAATAACATCAAGCATTCGGTTTTTTAAAAAAAAACGAATACTACACTGGGACTCACTTAAAGGTAAAGAACCGAAGCCCTGGCGTCAAGGTGAGATTCTTCAAGGTGAAGGGACAAAGAGCTGAGGTCACGAGTATACCACCCACACCACTCAAAAACTTTGCCCACAATGTGCGCTTGCGCAGGACGAATCCTCCTGCGCAGAAGCCGGGCCGGAAGGGCTGGGGCGGAGGGGGCGGGGATAGCGTTGCTAGGAGAACGCGATGACGTTACGGCCGCGGCGCTCTTCTTCGCCAATGGGTGCCGCCTGCTTGTAGTGACTCGCTGTGTACGTCACGCTGACGACGCACGAAGGGCACAGATCTGAGGGCTCCGAGGACATTCGGCCTCTGTGAGCCGCAGCCTTTCCGAGGAGCGTCGGTGTGTTCGCCATCTTAGGGAGTGAGTGTGGTCTGGCCTTCCCGGCGGCAGGTACCGGGAGCGGAGCGCGGACGTCCTGTGGGACGATGCTTTTGCTGTAGGCCCGGTCAGCGTCCTCTTTTGGGGAGCCGTGACCTCCTCAAGGACGCGGAGGCGGGAAAAGGGAAGGCCTGAGTCGGGGTTGACTTCGGCCGGCCTGACGGCTCCCTTTGCCGTTCCTCTGACTGTCGGTCCTTCTTCCCATAGGAAGATGTTCTCGTCCGTGGCGCACCTGGCGCGGGCGAACCCCTTCAACGCGCCCCACCTGCAGCTCGCGCACGACGGCCTCGCGGGCCCCTGCAGCAGCCCGGTCGGGCCCCTGGGCCCGCCCCGCCGCTCCCGCAACCTGGCAGCCGCAGCTGTGGAAGGTGAGGTCAGACCCTGCCCGGATGCGGTCGTGATGTCCACTAGTGGTCTGCGTGGCCTTGGTGGCCTGGAGGACAGGGAAGGACGCGCCCAGCCCGCTGCGTGCAGGACGGCGCTCGCCTGCTTGCCAGACCGTGTCCACCGTAGGCTGGGTGTCTGGTCCTTGGCCCTCCCTCAAGGGCGTGGAAGGGCCAAGGCGCAGCGCTCCGTGACCTCCACGTCCTCGAGGGAATGGAGGCACCGAGGCCTTGACCAGCGCCTTGTCTTCTGTGCCTTGAGCCCGCTTGGTCAGCAGACTTAAGTATTGGGTCAAGTCTCCTTCCTAAGCACTGGTCACCTGCAGTTTTAACTCTCAGTATCTGTTCTGTGATTTGGCTTCAGTTCTCTTCTTAAAAATACTCCCTCCTCCTCTGTGCATTTCCGAAGTCTAATATTAGTTGACCCCAGGTATCTGAGATAACTGGGTCTCCTGTTTTAATACCATCGGTAAAGGAGACGACTTGCAGCCTCAGGTAGGCCAAAGAAAGGAGATAATAATTGGTAGGGATCCCTTTGGTCTTATTTCCTAGGATTCTTGGTGGTTAAATCCAACTTGAACTGAATTGTGTATATTTCAAATCCCAGTGGACGGTTAAGTACAGAGAAACCAGAAAACCGAATTGGTAGGAGTCCTAAAAATGTTATCTACATTGTGCCTGTAAAATTAATTTTTTTTTTTTTAAATCATGTTCGTGTTTCTGTTATGTCTTTAGTGTAAATGAAAACTCCTTGCACTAGCATTCTGCCTTTCCGTTTAGAAAGTTAAAGCTCATGTCATTTGTGTAGTACGTAAATGTATTTGGTTGCAGGGATTTGTTTCTCTAGTTTTTTGCTATAGGAATCCTTATGTGGGTTAGTGGCTGGGGTAAACGTTGACGTTTGCAAACTTACATGTCGAGTGCTTTTTCTGAGTTTGATTTGTACTCTGAAGTGTGTTATCAGCGATTAATAATTTGAAATTGATTTTAATTGGCAAAGCTATTAATACAGAAAATGATTTTTTTATTAATATGGTATAATAAGAGATCGTTATTATCGCAGAGGTTATCTTCATAATCTTTACGTGATTATTTTGATTTTGGCAGTGAATTTCTTGTTAACCCCACTAGGAGGGAAACTTGCATCTTTCAACTTAATTGTAAACAGGTGGCCAAAGCTATTCAGTTGTGATCGTACTATTTCACAGGGAAGCATAGTTCTCTTTTATTCCCATGGCCTTAATCTTCTCTGAAGATATACTTACTTGATTTTTTTTTCAATCAAACAGAGCAGTATAGCTGTGACTATGGATCTGGCAGATTCTTTATCCTTTGTGGACTTGGAGGAATTGTTAGCTGTGGCACAACACATACAGCATTGGTTCCTCTAGATCTGGTTAAATGCAGAATGCAGGTTTGTTTTGCATGTTGGACTAAATAAAGCACATAGTTGAAGCATGGCTGTTAAGATATAAGATGTAGTCATCTACTAACAAGCTGTGTGGAAACCTAACTATCCAGGAGGTAAGTTGATAACCAGTAACATGAGTTTTATATTAAAATGCATGGTGTGTCTTGTCTTATTACAGAGTACAGTTGTGAATATGGCTCCATGAAGTATTATGCACTGTGTGGCTTTGGTGGGGTCTTAAGTTGTGGTCTGACACACACTGCTGTCGTTCCTCTGGATTTAGTGAAATGCCGAATGCAGGTTTGTATTGAGATGACAATGTTGAACCTAACTTTTGTGTGTGATTTAATTCCAAATCTTGAAGGACTTCACAAATGAGAAGAATTTGAAGATACCACAACCATTAGAAACTTTAGTAGGAAACCAAACCTGAATTTCTTCAACTCATGATCTTTATTTTAGTGTTTTAAATCTAAGAAATGCCTCTTTTAAAGTAAGAGTGTGGGTAGATTGTTGGAGCTCAGATTCTGGCTATAAATGCTTTTTGCTCTTGGGGTGAATTCTGGCTAGAGTTCTCTTCAAGGCTTACTGGTTCTTTATACTCCAAATAGTCATTTTATGAGCAGTTACATATCAGAGTGGGTAATCATTCTTTGTGTAGTATGTAAACTAACTTTATATCTCTTACTGATTAAGGCAGAGAGCACTTTGTAGATTAAAAAATACATTCTCAGTATCTTAGCATTTGTGGGTATAGCTTGTATATTCACTTACATAAAAGTTTTTTTACAATTAGAATATTTTAATTAGGATTACTGCAACAAAAATAAACCTCAAAATTTATTCCAAGCAGATTTAGAAGTCTATTCACCTAAAAGAAAGGAAGGTGAAATATTAGAGAAAAGAAGGTGACATATACCAGCCCTCTAATAGTGGCAGAAATAGTGAGATATTTTCCCATTTAGTTAATGGAATGGATATGAAATATACCTTCTCTAAAATTTTTATGCATGTCTGTTGAAGTGAATTTATGTCAAAAGACAGAACTAAATACAGACTTTTAACTTGAATTTAGTTTGTCTTAAGTTCACAAAACTTTATAGTATAATCTACTTAATAGGCTCGCCTATAGCAGGGATATACAAGCATACCTCGCTTTATTGCACTCCGCTCTATTATGCTTAGTAGTTATTGTAGGGGTTTTTTGTTTGTTTGTTTGTTTGTTTGTTTTTAAAGGAAGGCGAGACCCTTCACCAGTAAAGGATTATGATTCGCTGAAAGCTCAGGTGATGGTTAGCATTTTTAGCAGTAAAGTATTTATTATTTAGGGTATGTGTACTTTTTTTTAAGACATAATGCTATTGCACACTTAATAGGCTACAGTATAGTGTAAACATAACTTTTATGTGCACTGGGAAACCAAAAAATTTGTGTGACTTGGCTTTATTGCAATAATTCGTTTTATTGTGGTGGTCTGGAATCGAACCCGCAGTATCTTCAAGGTATACCTGTAGATTTATCTATTATTTAGGCAGTAGCTTTAACAATTTTTAAAAAGTGGTAGAGTTGGTAGGTAAAAAAAAAAACCTGTTAGAGTCTGTTTTATTATGTATTTTTGTAGGAATTTTACCATTTTAACTAACCCTCCAAGACTTTTAACTAAAAGAAAGCTAGACCTTAATGTACAAAAAGTTATATTCACAAAGATAATTTTAGATATTAACCTGATATCATGCATGAGCTTGTGTTTATCTACCTTTTTTGTTATTAAAGTTTATTTTAGAACCAAAAGGAAAAACTAATAATAACAAAATTAAATATGTATGAGAAGTGTTAGCTCTTTGGTACATTTAATTACTTTTTTTTCTTGTTTTAAATATAGGTGGACCCCCAAAAGTACAAGGGCATATTTAATGGATTCTCAGTTACACTTAAAGAGGATGGTGTTCGTGGTTTGGCTAAAGGATGGGCTCCGACTTTCATTGGCTACTCTATGCAGGGTCTCTGCAAGTTTGGCTTTTATGAAGTCTTCAAAGTCTTGTATAGCAACATGCTTGGAGAGGTGTGTGAGTTAACTTTGAAATTGAAAGTCCTGAGTGTTTAACTTAAAGTTTAAGACCAGAAGGATCTTAGATTTTTGTCTGACTCACCTTTTTAGAACTGAGGAAATGGTCTTAGAATGGGTGAGCATTTCTGCTCCTAAGCCTCTTTTAGCGGATAGGATGAGAAAAAGAAAAAGTACATCATTAGATTTCAGTGCTCTTTTTATTATACACTGCTGCTTTCCAAATAAGTTGAATTTTTGCAGTTTTTAAAGAGAAGGATTCTGGGATTCTGTTAGTTAAAATTTTCCTGGGTCGAGAGTCTAAAGAGATTGACAACTCACTCCAGCATTATATCATGAAGTGCATCTTGGGCTTGGCAAGGTGAGTCATGGATATCCTGTGCACCACGTGGCAGGCACTAGGGGTTATATAGGACAGGGCAAGATGAATGAGGGTACTGGGTATGACCTGCCCCAGGTAAGGGGAAAAGTGCCTCGCATGCTTGCCTGGTATAGGGCAACAGAACCAGCATGCCTGGGGCATTGGGGAGAAGTTGATCAGACAGACTCTGAGGATATTTTCAGAAAGCAGCCTCAGTTTTGGCCAGGATTTAACTGGATCTAGCACAAGGGTCCAGTAGTGGTCACTCGTGGGATAGTTTAACCTCCACAGATTCCTTTGGGTTGTTCAAGGACCAGCCATCCTTGGCACCTACATATTAAAAAAAAAATTCACATTGCACTGTGGTTGATGAAGATATGAGATAAACATTCAGCCTTGTGTTATCTATGAACTGTATGATAATGAAACACTTAAAAAGTCTGAAATTTTGACTGTTTATAGAACTGTCCCTTTAAGTTGAAAACAGCTGATGCAACAGCAATTCATGTCCCTCCTCATGTTTTTCAATTAGGAGAACACCTATCTCTGGCGTACATCACTGTATTTGGCCGCCTCTGCCAGTGCTGAATTCTTTGCTGACATTGCCCTGGCTCCTATGGAAGCTGCTAAGGTTCGAATTCAAACCCAACCAGGTTATGCCAACACTCTGAGAGATGCAGCGCCCAAAATGTATAAGGAAGAAGGCTTAAATGCGTAAGTAAACATTTGCTTAAATTTATAGTATAAAAAGATGCATTTGTGGGATCTGCGTTTTTTAGCATTAAGCCTACTAGACCTTTTTTTTTTTTTAAAAATTAATGTTTAATGTCTATTCCCACCCCCAACCTCTTACATAGAATATAAACTCTAGGGACAAGGATAAATTACACATGACCTGAGCCCTGAATTAAGAATTTTTTCTAAAGTAGGAATCATTTGTAAGTCTGCAAATGACTTGATATATGACCTAAACATGAACTGTTAACTTTTGGGGAGGCCTTATTAGAATTCTCATTTGTGTTCACAGTTAAGAATTTGCGTGTCGTCAGGCCACAACATGCTTCCTTAGATCCACCTTTGTGGATGCCAATCTTGAACTGAGTTCTACTAGTAAACTTCTTGTTTCTTGTAGTTCCAGTCAGGAAACATCCAGCAACTTTTCTGGTTGTACAGTCAAAGGTGCTTGAGTCATTGGCATGTGAGATAAATACACCTGCATGTTAGTCTTAGGTTCTGATGGAAATGACATGCAATTGTGCTGCCATTTTTTGCTATCAGGACTTGACTGGTATGCGGACACTTGTGTTACTGATGGAAATTTCTGCTAGATGAGTATATGCAACTGGGTAAAATAAGTCTCCTGATTTCCTAGATTCTACAAGGGAGTTGCTCCACTCTGGATGAGACAGATACCATACACCATGATGAAATTCGCCTGCTTTGAACGTACTGTTGAAGCATTGTACAAGTTTGTGGTTCCTAAGCCCCGAAGTGAATGTACAAAGGCTGAGCAGCTGGTTGTAACATTTGTGGCTGGTTACATAGGTATGAATTATTTAGGACACGCTTTTCTGTGAAATTAAAGACAAATAATTTTTTCCATTATTGACCTACTTTATGAGGAAAAAATATTCCAGAGAAGTTATGTCTTCCCATAGCATTTCACATGCCATTCAGTAGTCATAAATACTTGCTAAGTAGTTCTTGAAAGAATTGTTTCATGGTTTGCATGTCATGATTAAGCTTGGGAATGTACTGATTTCACTGCTGCACCATTTGTTTTTTTTGTTTGTTTCTTTAGTTTTTCAAGAACAAATTTTTAATACTAAGACAAGGTGTTGATTAAAATCTGTAATATAAAAACTTTTGAAGGATTGGGGCAGACGACTTTTTAATCTTAGTTGTCAGTCTCATTCTAAATCTGATAATTTTTAAGCACCAGAAGAAAATTTTATTACTTAGTCTTGAAAAGGTTGGCTATGATATATATATTTTTTAAACCCTATATTGAATCAAGTTTTTGACTTTTTTCAGCTGGAGTCTTCTGTGCAATTGTTTCTCACCCTGCTGATTCTGTGGTGTCTGTGTTGAATAAAGAGAAAGGTAGCAGTGCTTCTCAGGTCCTCCAGAGACTTGGATTTAAAGGTAGGATTGTTTTTCCTCTAAAGAAAGAATAACACTTTCGGATATAGTACCCTTTCACTCATGTTTTGTATTTCAACCAGGTGTCTGGAAGGGACTCTTTGCCCGTATCATCATGATTGGCACTCTGACTGCACTGCAGTGGTTCATCTATGACTCCGTGAAGGTCTACTTCAGGCTCCCGCGCCCTCCTCCACCTGAGATGCCAGAGTCTCTGAAGAAGAAGCTTGGCTTAACTGAGTAGATGGAGCAAAGTAAATACGGACTGAATCGGCTTGTTGGTCAGTGTTGAGGAAAGTGCTAACGGAACTTTTATATATTTCACAGTGTGGGAAATTGTCTATTCCTGATATAATGACTGTAGTACTCTCGCCTAAGGCAAGAGTTTCAAACTTGCTGTTGAAATAAACCCAGCTATTCATGATTTGTCTGTGACTTGATCATTATTTTTAAAACTAGTTTTAAAGATTTAACCCTAAAATGGGAATAATTAATATAAGTTAAAACCTTGAGGAAAAAATGCAAACTAACCATTGTTGGTTGAATACTCTTATCCTTACTCATAAATTTTCATGTGTTTCAAGTTTTGTCACTCGGGAGTTCCTATATTTTTAGGAGACACCTTAAATTTTCAAAAATTTGATTTAATTGTAGTTTAAATATGGACAAATATTTGTGATTATATTTTAACAAGTTGATTTTGGCATATAGTCAAATTTTTGTACCATGTACTATTTAAAATCCTAATGAATTGGCTAATCCTTATTTGTAAAAGAAGGTAATCTTAAATTAGGCTGATTCTTAAAATGATAGTTTTTTTAAAGGACCAAAGCAATCCATAGCTAAAAACTATTTCAGGTAACTTGTCTTCACACAAATCTGACTTAAAATTACAAAAAAATTACCGTAAGCTATTTTTCAGTTTTGTTTTTAAGAAAGATACCTGTTTATGAACTGAAGTAGGTGAATGCCACTGGAAAGCAGCACTCTGGCATACTTGAGCATCTTGAGAAATTTGGTTGTAAATTAAGCCTAAACTAATTTTTTTTTTAAATCACACTTTTTTTTTTTAGATTTTATTGGGGACAGGGAACAGGACTTTATTGGGGAACAGTGTGTACTTCCAGGACTTTTTTTTCCAAGTCAAGTTGTTGTCCTTTCAATCTTAATTGTGGAGGGTGCTGTTCAGCTTCAAGTTGTTGTCCTTTCAGTCTTAGTTGTGGAGGGTGCAGCTCAGCTCCAGGTTCAGTTGCCCTTGCTAATTGCAGGGGGTGCAGCCCACCATCCCTTGCGGGAGTCGAACCAGCAACCTTGTGGTTGTGAGGATGTGCTCCAACCAACTGAGCCATCCGCGAGCTCAGCGGTAGCTCAGCTCAAGGTGCTGAGTTCAATCTTAGTTGCAGGGAGTGCTGCCCACCATCCCTTGCGGGGCTTGAGGAGTTGAACTGGCAACCTTGTGGTTGAGAGCCCACTGGCCCATGTGGGAATCGAACCGGCAGCCTTTGGAGTTAGGAGCACGGAGCTCCAACTGCCTGAGCCACAGGTCTGACCCCAAGCCTAAACTAATTTAATAGCTTCCAGGAAGTAAGCCACTCTTAGTTTTTGGTTAGGAAGTATAAAAGTCCAATCTACAATATAGTTAAATGTTTTTCAAATCTGATTACATTTTACCTTGAGGCCTTTGTGTATAGCATCTGGGTTGGGTTGACAATCTCGTGTAAAATATACAGGTGGGGCCTCAGGAAAATAACTTTCAAGGAGTCTCATCAGGGAGAGAAATGTTTTTGTTACAAATCCATATGGTAAGGTCAGTCAACTAAATTTAGAAACTGGATGCATCTTCCATGTTTCCCCGAAAATAAGACCTAGCCGGACCGTCAGCTCTAATGCGTCTTTTGGAGCAAAAATTAATATAATTCATTTTTTTACTATAATAAAACGCCAGGTCTTATACCCAGTTTGTATTAAATTTTGCTCCAAAAGACGCATTAGAGCTGATGGTCCGACTAGTCTTATTTTCGGGGAAACATGGTAATTGCATGTTAACTTCTCTATATCATTATCACCTGGTCTTGTTTAATGTTCCAATCTTTACTTGGGTTGCAGACAGGGTTAGGGTGCAAATTTGAGCCAAACTGGTAAAAGAGCGGCAGTCTGAGCCCGAGCCAGTGGCTACGGTAAATTAGCATCACCAGTGATGTGTAACAAATCATCTGAAATGCAATGGTTTGAGATTTTATAATTTCAAGCTTTCTGTGGGTCAGGAATTCAGGAGCATCTCTGCTGGATTCTTCTGGTCTGTGTGTCTTGAAGTTACAGTCAGATGGTAGCTCCAGGGTCATCTCCAAAGGCTTTTTCACTCATCCAGGTTGGAGGGATACCTGTTAGTGGCTCAGTCTTTCCTCAACATCTACAGCTCAGGGCAGCTGGACTTCAGGGCTTCACAGTGAGCCAGGCAGAAGCTGAATCTTAGGATTCAGTCTTGGATATCATATAACTTCACTTCCACTATGCTCTTGGTCATATCAGAAGTCCCAGAAGACTAAATCCCAGCTTCAGGGAAAAGTAATGCAGACACCACCTCTTGCTGGGAGGAGTGTCGATCACAGTGTAAGAAGAGCCCTGTGGAGTTGGATATATCTATATTTTGCAACCCAACGGTGAGGGGGTGGGGGGTGGTGGGAGAAGGGTGGGGAGAGTCAGCTACTCCCAACAGTGCTTATCTCAGATACTATCTAATCAATTATCTCTTTAACTCTGAATGTGGTGAGCAAGATCTAGTTAGGGCCCCAACCACACATCCTGTGCTCCCTGGCAGTGAGGGCATGTAGGGGTTCAGATCCTGCCCCATTTGGATTTCCCAGTGCTAGGCTGGCAGATCCTGCTTCTTCCTATTAGTGTGTGTGTGAGATGCATAAGGTTCTTGCTATATAAAGTTGCAAGTATATGTTTTAACATTCATTTTGAAGAATCGAGTGCTGAACCCTTTAAAAAATTTTATTTTTGCTGTACAAAATAGAATTTAAAAAATGGTATTACTCCACAACATTTCATTATTTCTGACTTACTGGTCTTTTTATAACATGACAAGAGGTACCATTTTTTTTTTTAAAGTTACTTCAGTCTGAATAATTTAAAATCAATCCATATCTGAAATGTGTGTTATTTCATCTTTGATGTCTTTAATTTCAGCTTGGACTATTGTTAAATTAGATATTTTTTCATTTAAGAAAGCAATTTCCTTCTCTCTTTGGAGTAAGTCAGTAACCAACCTCCCAATGCGTAGTGTTAAGTCATTTACCAATGGTTCCAAACGGGAAAAATCCTTCTTTAGATTGTACACCTTTGGTTTTAGATCATTTGCAAATGTCACTGTCTTCAGAACTTTAGCTCTGTCACTTTCTAAGCTTAAAAACCTATCTGTGTGCTTGTTAAAATCATTCTTTAGCTCCGAAAGTATATTCTTAACAGAGTTAATTCTTTGTGAATTTTCAGATGCTGTCTTTCGTAGCATTGCTGTTCGGTCAATGCTACTTGAGAGAAGATCACCTATGTTTTTTACTGTATCTTTTTCTATTTTTTCTATTTTTTTTTCTAGTTCTTGCACAGAATCCGTCAATGATGTTACATCAGTTACTAAACCTGAAATACGTCGTATATCTGTTTTTATAGTTGTAATCTTGAGACCAACATCTTTTGCCATGGAAGTTGTACTTTGGTCTACTTTTGTAACATCTTGAGAAAGAGTTGTCAAGTTGTTGTTCAGTATGTCCTGTTTTTCAGTTATCCTATTGGACCAAGTTTTCACCTCATAAATTTCCTCCTGTAGACGCCTTAGATGAGCGATTATTTGAAAAGACTTCAATTGTTCCATGATAGCTTCAGACTTCTGACACTATAAGAAAATATACCACAATAATTAAATTGATTAAAAGCTTAACATTTAAAATTCAACTTAAATTTTGTTATTTTTAACCACAACTTCACTGCTCCTCTGGAAAGCATTTGGTAAAGATGTATTAAGTGTATTACTAATGAATAAGAAGGAAATACAAAATATCATTGGAAGTGACATTTTTCAGTTATTTTTGTACCATCAGCCCTCTATACAGTGACAAAATGAGCTAAATGATAGACAATGACTTGTTTTTTAGTGGCTGGAGAGGGAGGAGGAGCCTCCTTTAGATGAGCTTCGGTAGATTTGGAGGCACGTCAGACAAGGCAACATAACTTCTGAAACACAAGTTGTTTATAGTTGTAAGATGTGCTAGAATGAAGGCACCAACGTCCAAGACTGTGTGTATACACTTTATTGTTCCATTACTACTATAAATAATTACCTGGGGTATCTATCCATTAGACCTTGAATAATTCAATTAATTCTTAAGTTCCTAATATGTTACTAGGCATACCTGGTGTGAGAGATATAAAGACATGTACAGCTTATGTTTTTGGCTTCAACTCAGTTTATTAGTTTAGTAGAGAAGACAGACGTAAGCAAACAACAACAAATAAAAAACTGTCCAAGGTTCTAAAATTCCATGATTCCAAATACAAGTGGTTCTCAACTCCTGTATGTTTCAGAGCCGTCCTCCTTCCTCACCATCTCCATTGTACACTGGTATCTCCGAATTGTTTTGGTTTAACTTGGACATGTTAACTGATGAACATTTTGAGCCCCAAAAGTGCCTGGCAACATTTCACGTTGTAGCTTTTGTTGCTGGTGTGTGTGTTTATATAAGAGGTATTGGGGAAATTGAGTTAGTGTATTTTGAATATTTGAAATTTTATTGCATTGTGCCATAAGTTAATAAAATTTAGATGAAAAAGGGAAAATTACAATGTTATAGTGAGAATGTGAATCTCATAAAGGATACAAAATTGAAAATTAAATGTGCTCCGGTTTCATCCATGTTATCACAAATGGCAAGATATCCTTTCCATAGCTGATATATAAATTTATTAAAGTAACACGTTGTACACCTTAAATTTACACGTTATATGTCAAGTATTTATTCAATTTAAATAATAAAGATAGGAATTGTCAGGTAAGACTATTAAGCTTCAATCAGAAGTTTAAGACTGAATTGTGTTCAACTATAAAGAAAAAAATTAAAGACAAATATAAAATATATTAAAGCTTGTGTCCAAAGATAAATATCCATCGTGATTACATGGAAAAAGGGAATCCCAGTTATAATGTGTAAGTCAATTGTTTGGCTTTTGCACATTTAACTTTCAGCTCATTTTCTAGGAAAGCATTGTTTTAAAATAGATTGTCTACAATTTTGTACAAATCAAAACCAGTTTGATTCAACATTTGCTTTGCTAGTATGATCAAGAACAGTCTCTGCTTTCACAGAGTTTATAGTTTGGGGAAAAACAATGTCAATAATGGATTTTTTAAAATTCAGAAAAAATATGGAATAAAAAGCAAATATGCAGGCCGAAAAATGATATGCTGTTTAAAGACATCAAGTTTTTTCCAAACTGATTGTGCATTTCTTCAATATGTTTTTCATGAATCACTTTTCTTAAACGGCGTTTGCTTGGTTTACTCAGCTAAACTTTTGAGATTTTGGTAACATTACTTAGTTTTTAATGCAAATAAAAATTTAATATGCCTGTACTATTACTTTTATGGCAACTTTAAAAAGGAGCAGCTATATAGTTGCAAAGGAATGACAAGCTGTTGCCTCATCATATATGTTTGGTTTCAAAATATATTTTAGGATTTTTCTCCTCAATAGGTTTATGCTACATTAATTACTGGTGGGTGAGGTGGTCCCCAATTTTTTTTGATAGAGAAGTTAGATTGTAAAAATGTTATTGTGGCTAAGACAATGAGAAACAGCCAAACAGGAAGGAAATCAAGTAGTGAATTGCAAAGCCACCTTTTAAGGGAAAAGTTTTGCAATAAAGTGTATTTGCTGAAACAAGATCTCCAAGGGTAAAAGGAGATGGCTTATTTTCATCTGTTTCATTACTAGGTTATCATTTAGTAACCTATCTACTCTGGTAGAGTAAATGTAGCTTAACAGCGTTAGTTACACAATTATGTAACCTCAGAAAGAGCTAAGTTTATTCTTAGAAGGATCAGATAATTAAGAAACTGCTAGCAAGCTTCTTTGTTTCACTTGGTAGCTTACAAAAGGAATTTATCATGAACTGTTGATCTGTATTAAAATATAAACTCAATACAGTATAGGAATAGTCTAGAAATTATTTTAGTTAATTATTTAAAAACGTTACTATGGCTTGTTTAAGCTACTTGCCCAGGACAGAAGAATTGGAGAGTCTATCAGTAGAGTTTTGAGTCTACTCAAAAGATTATCAGCTCAAAAGATTCAGCCAGTAATTTGAATATTTACCAAGTTCCTATACATATGCAAAGTGCTAAGCTGGATGCTGTCCTGTAATGGTTAACTATTGTCTGGGTCTACAGCACAGTAACATGGTTGAAAGGAATGATTTCTGGGTCCAACTGACCTTCCAAAAACAAGATCCTTTAGGAACTGCAATAAATGACCTGAAAATTGTATTGATCTCTAAAATCTAAAACCACTTAAAGCCAGAAGGGATCTTAGATTATTTGATACAATACCTCATTTTACAAATGAAAAACAGCCCCAAAATCAAGTGCCCAAAACAGTTAGTGGCAAAGCCTAGGTTAGAAGATTCCCATCTAGAGCTCTTTCTCCACCACTGCTTTTCCACTTTTCCCTAAACATTTATTGATTCCTTCCTATGGCTAAGGCCCAAACAATTTCAGCTCACAGTTACAAATTTTGAGTGACTTACAATCTAGTTTAATGGTAACATGGCCGTTGCCATTTGGCTTCCACCAACTTTGGCTGAATTAAACAGATTTTAAATTCTCAAGATAGTTCCACTGGCAGATTTCTTGTGATTTTTTTTTTCTTCCCCTGGTTGAAAAGCAGCAGGTCCCATTAGAATAGTGGGAGGTCAGTAGCCTCTGGAATTGGACAGACCCAGCACTATGATTGCAAGATTTCTAATCTTGCTGTGTTTCAATTTCCTCATTTGTAAAATGGGTCTCCATAGCTAGCAAAACTGTGGTGAGCATAAGTAATAATAACACATGCAAAGTGCTTTGCACAAAGACTGGGATATGTTAGGTACTCAATACATGGAGCTGTTAGCATGATGGCGATGAATGGAGACCCCTAGCGGTGACATATAATAGGCTCCAAAATAGTTCTCTCCGCGCTGTGTAAAGCTGGGATGGAACACTTTGATTTGAATTAAATTAATAGTTCATAGCTGAACAGATACTGGGAGAATTTGCATAGCTTTTGCCAACTGTGCAAATATGAGCTAAGTCTATAAAGAAAACTTTGTGTGTGTGTGTGTGTGTTTGGTGAATTTACAGCATCATTATTTCAAGCTGTGATCAAGATTATGGATTCACACAAAGGTCTACAATTATGTTGAGATTAAAAATAATGCCATTAACTTTGTATCGCAAGAGTTGAATTTTCTATGGAAACATACAGGCTAATAAATCAACATTTTTCTTTATAAAATATAAAAGTACACTTAGTCAACAGCTTCTAATCATTAAACAAAATTTAAGGAGATACTAACATAAATATACATTGAAACTTTACATCCAAAAGTTAAAACTTAGGCGTTTGTTTTATAAGTGATTTATATGTGCTAACTAAAATAATTGGACCCAGTACTCTCTCAGAAGTCAACTGATATAAAATTTATTATCAATTACAAAGATACAAAAAAAGTTATCTTAGAATATGGTAATCTTTCCTAAAGGTAAGATTTAATATTTGGTACACAGGGAAGTTTTTGAAATTTCAGGTATTTGTGTTGAATGTAAGAAACAGGAAGACAAATTAGGTACATCTGAATAAACCTCTGAGTAAAGGAATGTATAAATGTGTATGTACACATACACATAGCTTTTTCATGAAATACTTGGAGAAAGGTAGTTTTTATTTCCCTTGTAACAGTCACTATGGAGCACAGTGGCTATCTGTTTTCATTTATTTTCTGTAACCATTACTATGATATATACAATAATAATAATAATAATAATAATGTATCAAATATGGTGATAGGCCAAAAAATAAAAAGTGAAGAGTACAAGAGATCACATCTGCCCTGACAGGACGAACGTTGAAATAGCAAAGTTCCAGCTAACTGTATAATCTATTTTATTACCATGAAAATAAAAGGAAACATAGAATTTTGTCAGTGCACACAGATAAGAACTTAGACATTCAGAAGTCAAGAAGTTTAATGTTAAGATTCTAGAAATTAATGCTATGCCTTTGATAGTAGGAGTTTTCGTTTTTTTTTTTTTTCTTTTTTTTTTTTTTTTTTTTTATGACCCATGGCTGTCTACCGCAGACCTTTTGGGGATTTTTCCTAAAATGTGCAAATTTACACAATAAAACTACCTGTCCACAATTAATTCTTTTGTAACTGACTGCTTTCAAGTTCTTTGTGTTTAATTCCATTGAAATTGCATTATAACACTGGGACTATGGTTGGTTATTGGCAAGAAGAAACAAGAAAGAACAGTACTTCCATATGCAGTTGACTCAGTTTTCAACAGCAAGCTTGGACACTTTTGACACATCAGTTTACCAACAAAAGTCTTATGTGCTCCCCCATCCTGCAACATTTCTGATTATCATTATTAGAAAATTATGGCTAGACCTTTGCTTAATCTCATCTCAGTACGTCAATGTCTTATTCCTTGTGACTCCATTATATAATTTTGAGTAAAATAAAATCACTATGTAAAACAAATTTGGTTTGGTAATTAGTTTGGGGATTCTTTAAAATAATGACATACTTTTAATTAACCATAACTGTCACCATTACTCATTAGGCTGTTTTTTCCTCTTTAAAATAGGCCACAGGCTCGTTGGTGTGTTTTTATTATAAGTAGAATACGCATAGTTTATCTAGAGATCATGTATCTAGCAAACTCAAGAGTCTGCAACACAGTCAGAACCTTAAAAAAACAACAACACAGGTATACAAAAATAATCTGAAAGTCCATAGTGCAAAGCATACACACTTCATTCATTGGAAAAGTCTCCAATGAAAATATATTTACTCATATTTAAAAATTCTTACAAGTATCTCTAACACAGTTTAGAACCCTAACAAGAAGGAAACATGTTTCCTAGGCTCCACAGTTTTCAAGAAGTGCATATTAATTCATAGCAAAGGACCCAGGCTTTCCATCAAGCATGCTATCTTTTATTTTAGACAAAATTCCCATGAACTTGGTTGTGTGGATTCTTAGCCTGCAGTCAATTACAAAGGAAATGAAGAACTGGCTGAGACTGGCACATTACCAACTGACCTGACAGTGGGTTACCTTTTCAGGTGACAAAAAAGGGATATGAAGTAGATATAAGGTTTGAAAAATAGCAAACTGGGGTCATTTAGTGAGGAGGTGCATACTCCTAGACACATTAATATATTTGGGTCAAACAGGTGAAATTCATGAGGATACCCATTAATTACTATAATATTACTTTTAAAAAGTAGACAAATACATACTTTAGAAATATTTCTATTAACATGGTTAAAATGAAATATTTTATTGCTTAAAAAGATAAACTTTGATTATCTGGATAATCCATTTGTGTGGACACTCACTTCTTTTCCAACAATGTAGGATAAAGTGAGGCATATCAAAATAACACAAAAACACAGAACAATTTATGTATAATGTGGTTCATCGAAATAAATGTAGTGCATTTAAAAATCACTATCAATTTCTTTATTTTCTAGATGATAGTCTTCTAAAGTCCCTTTTTCTTTTGTACTTGAATATACTACAAAATCATGAACTTTTCCTTTCAGAACATCCAATTCATTTTGCATCTTTAATATGCTATTATCATACTGAATTCCTTCAAGGGTTTTCTGCATTTCCATTATTTCAGATACTGCTTTCAGCATATCATCTTCCATATTAAACATCTGAAGAGTTAAGTCTTCCATTTTCTTTTCGGTCGCTATCAGATCCTGAGAGACTCTGAGAACAGAGCGAACAGCACTCTCAATGGTTGGCAAGTGTGTCTTGCATTCTTCAACTTTAGGTTCGTAGTTGGCAAGTTTATTCGTCAGGTCTTCACCTCTGGCAAAGAGAGCATGCTGTTCCTTTTCCAACTTTTCCACTGCTTTTGTATCAGAGCCAAGCTGCTCCTCTACTCGCAGAAGGTCATCTTCTTCTTGTCTTTTTACTGTTCTAATATTTCTTAGTGTGCTGTCTTCCAAATCTTTTAGCCTTTCAGTGAGCAATTTTATTCCCTGTTCAGCTGAGTTAATCTGGACAGTAACTTGAGAATGTACTTGTTTTGATTCTGATTTGAAAATGTCTGTCTTAACATTCATTTCTTCTAGGCTTCGCTTCCAGAAATTCGTAACATTCTGGAATTTCTCATTAAGGCTTTGCATCTTTTGAGTGAGCATCTCTTCACTATTTTGAATGTTACGCATGATACTTTGGAGTCTGGATACTTCCTGCTCAAACTGAGTCACCAAAGACACGGATGGTGTAGCTTCCTGCAGGATACTTTCAGTAGACTCAAGCTGCATTTATAACACAAAACAATTCCCAAGGCTACTTAATAACTTTTCAATTAGGGAAACACACTTTAATAATCACATTCTGAAGATGTCTAAAATATCCAAGTATGTGAGAATCATATTGACAAAAATATTTATTACTTTTAACGCACTTAAAATATGTCTTAAAATATTTTAAACAAATTTAAAACTGATTAGCACCATGGTAGAAACATATACATACACCTGAACTTGTAATCCTAAATATTTGCACATTTTCATGGAGGGTATTCAAGTGAAAAATAATGTTAAAGGAGCCGGAAGTATATCACATTCCCCTCTTTTTTACTCCAATGGAAAGCGACTTAGTTATCATTTTTATGGTTATTTGGCTTTTTTTAGAAAGTGTAACTTAGTTATAAAATTTAACTTTGCTAAATTCAATGATTATGGAAGAGTTTCTGCCTGAAAAAAAAAAATCCATTGACTGAACTCTGCAGAGAAGGTACCAGATCAGATCTTACAGATATCACAAAGGCAAAAATGAATAAAAAATGAGTTTAGTGAGACAACTCATGTTAAACAGGAAAGTGTTCTAAGTATCTGCAAATTATGGAGAGCTCCTGGCATGTTCTAATATGTGTTCGGAAAATAAAAGGGCCAGGTTGTGGACCTCTCTTAGTCTATACTCACACATAGATAACAGCCATAGAGAATACAAAAAGGCCTAAAAATGAATATTATCACGTTTGCAGCATTGTATTGAAGATATAATACTGTACAAGATACAGTTCTGTCCTCAAGCAGCTTAGTTTAATTAGGGAGAAAGCCAAGTCTACATATGCAATGATGGGAAGAACTATGGGAGCACTTACAGGGGGCATCCAAACCAGAGCTGGACGATCAAGGAAATATTCTAGAAGTATTGTCTAATATCTGCTTCTAGTTACTTCCTCTATAAATCATCCTACACACTACAGCCAGATTAAGCTTTTTAAAAAACTGATATGCACGTCATGGTACATGAAAACCCCCACAATGTTTCCTAATACTTCTAAGATGAAGTGCCAAGTTCCATAATCTCTCTCTATGCTATTCTTCCCTCCTCTTTGCTTAGCTAAGTTCTGTCCTTCCTTCAAGGCTCAGACCCAATCTCAGCTCCGCAGCCTGAGCTCCTGTAGCACATATTGTATTATGTCTCTGCCACCAATTTGGCACTTAGCACATATAATTCAAGAAGTTTTGAGTGTTCTTTCTGTGCCAGACCTTGTGTTAGACCCTGTATATAAAATATATAGTATAGTCCCTGGCTTTACAATTCGAGAGCGGAGATAGTACTTTAGATTTTTTATATCATACATTCTGGAGTACTAATAAGACTCATTGAGTGTCCTCTGTTCAATTATTAGTAGGTAGGCATATAGAGATAAATGAAACGGCATTTGCTCTAAAGAGCAGTAAAGGAGACGAATTAAAACAACAAAAAAATCACAATAGATTATGATGTGTGTCATGACAGAATTAGCACCGGACAATGGATGCTGAGAGGAGAGATCAGAAGTCTGGAGGTCAGTGAGGAAAGGCTTAGAAGTGATTCCGAAATCTGACTCTTTAACAGACTGATGAATGAGCCAGGTAAAGATAGGAAAGCTTCTAAATTCCTTAGGAGAAGAGACCATGTCCTCTGCATTTTTGTAGTCCCCTTGTCTCAGGGTATAAAGAATGTTTTTTGATGTTTAGTAAGAAGAATGGCCATAAACCTTCTGGGCCCACCCCAATTAGGACCTGAAGCAGTTTCAGGTGACAGTTGGGAACATGTGCAACATTACTGAATAATATGAGGCCACTTTGAAACCTTGTTTAAAAATTATTTTAATGTACACATGTAGCCGTAATACATGTTCCTCTAAAAAGCAGTTCTGAGAAATACTTGTACATTGGTACTATGTTAGGTTGAGTTGTCTTACTAGCAGCATTTTGAAGAGGAAAGCTCCTCTTCACCTAAGGTAATTTCTTGTTTGGGCATCAGAGCATCACTATGATCTGGAGGCAATATACCCCAGCAGACCCCAAAGGTTGAAAAGATCAACTTTTCAGGATAATAAGGTCTCAAGATTTAATTTGCAAACATATACTGACTAGTATACCACAAGAGCTAGCATTTATGGGTTGCCAATATATTCTAATAGTTTTTCATTTTTAAAAAAGATCTATTATAATACCTTAAATTTATTATTGCTAGAAAGTTTTCAAAGAGTTTGCATTTATACTATATCTCATCTTATCCTTATAAAAATCTTGTTATTCGCATTTAACAAATGATGAAATGGAGGCCAAGAGACGGTAAAGTGATTTTTCCAAGGTCACAGTTGTGATGAGAACCCACATCGAGTTGTTTTCCCCTCCCACTGCATTATGCTGGCTATTAGGGTCAGCTTTGGGAAAAGGCAGCCATTGTTAAACTCCTCCTAAGGCAGATTGGAAGAGAGAGCTATGCAAAGACTGAATATTTTTTGGATCCCATGGTATTATTAAAAAGTCTATTTCAGAAAGCATTTCATTCAAAATTTTCATTTACAAAGGAAATCTTTCTTCAACTTTTCTTTTTAATAGCTTTTAAGTACAGAAAGTTTCTATCTCCTGGAATTTTTTTCTATCATTTTTCTTCCTCTGAGGGCCCCCAACAACTATAAGCACAACCAGATTCCAACTTGAGTCCTAAGTTAAAATGCCAACTCTTGCCGCTCCTTCTCTGAATTTCCCCCCGCCTGGCCCCAGCAAGCTCAATTGAATCCCCTGGCATGTTCGAGCAGATGCATAATTTTCAGCCCATGGCTTTTCTCTTTTGCACTCAGACCCTCTATTTCGTTTTTGGCTATTTTTGTAACATCCTTGCTTACCCTGGTACTAAGAACAAGTCCTTGTCTACCTCATGGCATGAGTGAAGGGTTAGTGAGTGAGTAAATGAACAAACAAGGCATGTTTTCCAGTGATAGCTTGGTCCCTACTGTGTTTCCCCAAAAATAACACCTAACCAAAAAATAAGTCCTAGTATGATTTTTCAGGATGACATCCTCTGAACATAAGCCTTAATGCGTGTTTTGGATCAAAAATTAATATAAGACCCAGTCTTATTTTCGGGGAAACACAGTGGTAGAGTAGCCAGGTGAGGCCCACATGATTACAGCATGCCCTCTCCTGAGAAACGTGGTAGATAAATTTTTTGTCTCACATTTTTAAGAATCACAGAAATAATGCACCTGCAGTTGTAGCTTCAAGAAACACAACAAAGACATAGATTTTAATTTTCATTTAGCTATGAAATCAGTATTTATTTTTAGGTTAGTCCTTCTTCTATGCATATGTATATATGCTTACCAAGTGGAAAGTAAAGAAAAACACGGATGGATCTTTACTTTTTCTGTTTTAATTTTATACCTAACTATCAGTCATATTTTCAATGCTCTAGATGCTTGATATTTAAATAGAAAACTGAGGTCATATTGAAATGAGCGTATCGGTCTTTTTAAACAATAGCATTTGTTTTATATATATACATATATATATACACACACACACACACACACACACACACACACACATATATATATACACACACACACACATATATATATATATACCTTGCTTTTCCAAAATGTAATTTAAGTTTAAATTGGACAGAAGGGAGAATGTAAAGAGGTACTAGGAGGTCCAGTGAGTTAAAATAGTAATGGTCTAAAAGGCAGGAAAAAAGAATTTTATGAACTGGGGTAGAAGAGTGATAGTGGGGAAGAAAAATGGGAAAATCTCCACAAATAAGCCAGTTTATAATTACCTTTTCTGAAATTAAACTGATTTTACTTTGAAGCCCTTGGAATTCCTTTGTTTCTATTTTCAGTAACTGGTACTGGTTTTCCACCTTTGCAAACTTTTCCGACTGCTGAAATACAAACCTGGAAAAGAAAAGAAAAATCACTACCTCGTAATTCATACCTACTTAAGTTTGAATTTTAAAGGCGTATTTTATACCCAAACATAAATTCTGGTATGGGTAGTGGCAGCTTTTATTAGTTTATTTCAGCCAACATTTAGAAGCTGGCTATGACCAGCGGTTTACTGGAATACTCATGCAAAGATGAGTGAAACACTGCCCCTGTCCAAGTTCACAGCTCAGTGAGTGAGATGGTATGATACCTGTTATAGATGTATGCACAAGAAATATTCTGGAGGAAGAAATAGGAATTATTTAGAAAAAATTGTGATCTCTACTATTTTCCTCAAGGCCGTGTTCGGTCAGTAGCTATAAATTGTTTTTATACTGAAATATAGAAGCAAAGGTTATCTATATTAAAAAAAGTATTTTTTAAATTAAAATGTAGAAGAGAAAAAAACGCAGTGGAGTGGAAGGCAGAGAGAGGTGATGATGATTAGAAGTTGCAAGCTAACTGGAGTCAAAACTATTGAAAACAGGAGTCATTGTCAAAATGACAACAGAACACATATGCAGTGCAAAGTGTATAACATGCACAATTGGTTATGCTATAAAATACAAGTCACATAGGTGTACTTTAGATGTCTTTTTAAAATTGGAGTGTATTTTTCATCTGGTAAATAGTAAAGGGTAGAAGCATAAAACATTTATCCCAACATTAAAAACAATAAATGGACTTTCGTGTGGATAGAACTTGAAATGAGCAAGCAGAAAAGAAATGCTGTGATTCTAATACCATTTTGGTTAATTTACTTTGACTCAGTTCTTTGGGCTCAGAAAAAGCAGTTGAAATTCTTTGTTTATTTATTGAATCATCAAAAAGCAGTGGAGAGCCAGCTTGGTGGCTCAGGTGGGGTTGGAGCTCCATGCTCCTAACGCCGAAGGCTGCCGGTTCCATTCCCATATGGGCCAGTGGGCTCTCAACCACCAGGTTGCTAGTTCGATTCCTCGACTTCCAGAGGGGATGGTGGGCTAAGCCCCCTGCAACTAACAACAGCAAGTAGACCTGGAGCTGAGCTGCGCCCTCCACAACTAAGATTGAACAACTAAGATTGAAAGGACAACAACTTGACTTGGAAAAAGTCCTGGAAGTACACACTGTTCCCCAGTAAAGTCCTGTTCCTGTTCCCCTTCCCCAATAATAAAAAAAAAAATTCTTAAAAAAACAAAGCAGTGGAGCAGAACCATATGAAGTCAATATCTAAATCAGAGTACATAGACCAGTGGTTCAAAAGCTGCACTGCATGTTGGAGTTACCCAGCAGCTTAAAAAAAAACTGATCCCTGGGTCCCACTCACAGAAATTCTGGCTTAACTGGTTTGGGATGTGACATGGATATTGTAAATTTTAAAAGCTCCCCAAGTTATCTGAGTGCTCAGTAAAGTGAGAACCAATAATTGACAGCTTTGTGCAACTGACTGCTGTTGAAAGACAAACATTTAAAGATTCCCAAACTCAATGGAGGGGGTGAAAGACCTCTGAGCTTTGTGCATCATTGCAAAAGTGGTGATGTTTCAAACTCATAAATGTCATTAGGCTAACTGTTACTATAAAACTTAAAGCAAAAATGGATTTTTTGCTTTTCAAACAAATGTTTAAAATTGTTGGATGAAATAAATTTTTTTAATGATGGCTCGTGCCTATCCTATAACACTGAATTAATTAAGTCCAGGTTACGTAACTAGTACAGATTAGATTTTTTTAGTGTGTGCTAATATGAACTTTTAAACAAAACTTTTGGTTATTAGAAAACACCATTATCCTAATTTTCACAGATGGATGTGTGAGCTTAATTCTGTTTTGATTGGCTGTTTTCTTCTTGGTTTTTAAGAGATTCTTCTCAGAATACAGGCTTATCTGAGATCAGCAGAGACCAAGGATAGAGACTATTCTAAAGAAATAAGTATGATTTCAGGAACTAGTTTTGTCACCCATTACTCCACAGTATTACCTCATGGATTCATCCTATAGATCACTGGATTCATCCTATAAACATTCAGAATAAAAGCATTTATTATAAATAAGACGTTTTGTGAAGATTGCTCCACTACAATAATACATTCATTATAGGACTTTCCATTTTATTAAATATGATTAATGTTGTCTACCTCGGTACGTCTCTTCAAAATACAGTACTCATTAAAAGCTTGAAGAACACTGCCACGTTAGGGGAAATATCATCTCTGATGATAATATGTAGGTGTTTTTTTTCATGGTTAGCTTCTCACGAAAAATAACTGCTACGTATGAGTAGTGTATGTAAGAAAAAACAAGTATGAAGTTGACTTAGTGCTAGTAATGAGAAAAATGAAAAGTGGTTTGTATGGTGCTGAGTTAAAATATTATTTGTCATATTTTTCACTTAGATCTGCCAGATATTATTCTAAGTGTTTTATAAATATTAACTCTTTAACATTAAGGAAGATGATTTTCTAGAAACCAAAAATGCTGACAGAAGGCAGCATCAATTCTGAAAAACTTCTGTTTAAAACTGGCATCCAGATTAGTGGCCAAGGTGCTTCGTTTCCTTTTGTAAGTCAGAGGTATTTTCTAACAGCTGTTCAAAGCCTCCTTACACCTTATCTTCCCCAGTTTAGATGAGACAATTAGGATTTACTAAGGACTACAACTTCTAGTTGAAGAAAGAAAAGGGCTATAAATATTTCTGGAGTAAGGATTTCTATTTCTAGGATCTTGGCCTCTTTTTGGATTAATATCAAAGGGAGGCATATATGTAGAGCTAGACAACTTTGGCTCTGCATTTACCAGCTGTATAAACACCGTGGGCAAGTTTCATTTATCTTTGCCATAGTTTCCTCACCTGTAAAGTGGGGATACTACTACCACTTAGTTCATAGGGTTGTTGTCGAGATCTAACAGGTTCTTATTTATAAAGTTCCTAGATAGTGCCTAGAGCATATCACATCAGCTATTCTCTTTTGAAGTGCTCTGTGCAACTGTTTTCCATTCCTCTGACAAGCCTATAAGGGTACAAAGGATCAGGGCTCCCTTCTACGGCCCTTGATAGAAGCCCCAGGCCTGTCTGCCATTGAAACCAGGGTTGGGTTTATACCAAATGAAGGATGTAATGGATGGAGGAGACCACTAACAGGAAGAAAAGCATTCCCTGTTTCGGGGCTTCTTCTCACTATCACACTTGTAGGATGGCATGCCAGGACTTTATGTTATGTATTATTTCTGTTTACTTTCTAAACAAGGATCCAAAGACTAAAGGCCTGAAGACACTGAAATAGTAATGCCTTGAAGTCCTCCTTTGAACAGTGGAAGGGTTCAACTGCTCCTACCCCTTAAATTTAATCTAAGTGTGAGAGGATGGATAAACAGCTAGAAGTACAGATAGGCAAATATTTTCGATGTTGTATTTTAACAACCAGGACAGTGTCAGTACAGTAAGCATTCAATAAAGATTTGATAAATGACCTTTAGATGCTTAGTATGTGTTCGAGAGGTGAAATTCTCAATGGCGTTGTTATAATTCTAGTGTTCTTTTAAGTATTTTGAGATACCAAATTTTTTTTATTTAGAAAATGCTTGTAAATAAGACGTCTTAGAATTTTTTATTCCCAGATTTACTATAAATAAATATTTGCTATAAACAGTGACTGAAGTATTTATACTTCAACTCTTGTGGCAAAAGATTTTACAAGAGCAATTAATAGTCAACTATTTTAATAACAATCAGAAAATCTGCCCATTTTTAGAAATAATCTTTGGGTATTGTTTTATTATTTTGCAAAGACACAGTTCAAATAAAATCTTCCTACCAAATGTAACTTGTTTGTGTCTTTACTGCACGAACTAACTGAAAATTCCTGAGCTAAAGCTTCTGCTTTTCAACAGGTTTTTCCTTAATAGATTTGTGGATGAAACAGGACTCTGTGGAAAGTAACCTCACAGGGTGATGTGATCATAAATTTCTAACTGGGCAGGTCAGGATGGGTAGTCACACCCCAGGTACATAACTTTTTTAGTAAAAGGTTTATGTTTCACTTAAGCAAGCCATGTCCATTGTTTTTGTGTATCTAGGCTAACACACCTTTGAAATAACGAACCTCAAAAAAGCACATAATCTTGTTAACCATCCTGTAATCAAATGCCCACCTTGCTTTCTCCCACCTTTGTGTAATCTTCCTTACATTCACTCAATTTCAAATGTATAAAAAAAACTGCAAAAGTGTTATTCTCCAGAGCATCTGAGATCTTGCTTCCCAGCAACTATCATCAGTTTTGGCTCAAATAAACTCTCTTTTTTTTTAATTAATTAAATTTTCAAATAAACTCTTAATAAAAATTATCTACGGGTTTGAATGTTTCTTATGTTGTCAGATTCCTACCAGTGTTTTTCCCCAGGACAATAACCAAATTATTGAAAAGCCAAACATTTTGTGATATAATGCATCTCACATTAATATGAATCTTTGGATTATTAATGAGAATTAATAAATCCAGTAACTAAGACCAGCTGTATAAGGTTCCAGAGAGAAGCAACATATATCTTTGAGCATACTAAGTTCTATTACTGATTAACTTTCCCAATACAAAAAGGGTCTTTTAACTTACTTAAAGAAAGTCATGCATTTTAAGATAAAAGAGCAGTTTATTTAAAACAGTAAATTCAGTACATTTATTCTTCTAAGATCAAAATTAAAATATTCCATAAACAAAAATAACATATTAGTAAACTAACAATTTTTTTGGAAGAGAACATTTAATAACCAGCATTTCACATTATTGTAACAAATCTTTTATTAACTTCAACTCCAGATGAGTTAGCACTAAAGTATAATCCAAAATTTACCAGTATCTGAAAATGTTCGAGACTGGAGGACGTCCAGAGTCTCTTCTAGAATTTGATTATTTCTGAAGATGAGTAACTATCTTCTAACTACTTTAGAAATCAGTGAAAAATGGAGGGAAAGTCCAATTTAAAGAGTCAGTCTTGTTACTAAAATGAAATGGGTTATTCCTAAGAAAATAATCGGGGAAAATAAAATTAGTAGGTTGGTTTTAAGTTATTTCTAATATGAACTTTTCCTGACATGACACCAATATACCACTATTTGTTTGGTTTAAAAAATTATATTTAGTTTTAGGTGAACACAAGTGCTATACTTTTGTAGATGTCGAGCACTAAGTTTCACTCTGTAGCTTAGGAAACGACCTTAAACTCACAACGCATGCCCACTGACCGAACTATGAGAAATCCTCCAAATTTTGATGTAATCATTAACATTTGCTGCGTTGAGATAATGAATTCTTTTAAGGTTGCAAACATTGCCGTTAGGCATTTATAGGGTTGGGCAAATTTGTCCCGGACAGATGCACAGCGGACTGGAAGTAAGGGGTTATAAAACTGGAAAGCTTCCGACGTGTATGTAGGTAGTAGGCGCTTAATACACTTTGGACAAATCAGCATCTCTTAAGGAATGGACGACTCATTCCCAAATCAGCCTCAACTCCAGCTGAGCGATCAGGGCACTAGTCACTAGTACACAGGAAAAATGCGTTACCAGAAACGACCGAAAGGAAAAAAGAACCTCGGCTTTTCTTTCTTGGGGTCGAGTCAGCACAGAGGCCGTAAGTTGGAGGATGCAGAGCCGGGTGGGGCCAGGGCGGGACCCGGAGAGGAGCGGGGCGACCCCCGGAGGCCGGGCCCGGGGCCCAGGCGGCCTCACGTCCACTTACCAGGCCAGGCCCAGGCACGTCCCCAGCGACAGCAGGCTCACGCCAGTCCGGGGGTCCACCCAGCCTGCGCCTCTACGATCCCGGGCCTCGAGGGTCTTCCCGCCCTCGCTTCGCTTCCCAAGATCCGCGGGGGCTCCCTTGGGCCCCGACTTCTTCCGGCTCTTCACCTCGGACATGTCTGGAGGTCCTGAGCACGACAAACCCGGGGCGGCCTCTACACCCTGGGGGAGCTGGACGTGGCCGCCTTAGCCTCAGTGGGAAGCCTCGGCCGTGACCGCGCCCCCGCCCAGATTTAGCGCCGCCCAGAAACCAGCCCCCTCCTGCTCCCTGCCATCCCTGCTGCTGCAAGGCGGCCTCCGGTCTTCAAGTTCCTCCAGCTGTGACAGGTGAGGACGCTACCTTCCGCTTCCTCTGCGTTAATGCCGCAGACCCGAGGAGATCGTAGTTCCCCGGCACTTGCGAGCCGCTGGAACTCCAGGGGGCGGGACCTGGCGGTGTGGGGCCGGGCAGCTCGCGCCACGTCGGGCGCGCCGCCGCCTCGGCCCTCCTCTCACTGGAACGCGGCGCGTCCCTGTGGCTTAGCCACGCCCACTGCGGGGTGGGGCGAAGGGCGCTTCCTTGTGCGCGCGCGGGCACAAGTCGGGGCGGGAGCGCGCGCGGCGGCGGCGGCAGCCCAGGCCGGGCTCAGTGTGTTTATTTGCATACGTGGCCGCGCAGTCCTGTTTGGGCGGGCTGGGTGCATTTTGACTGCTCCCCGGTCCCTAGGCAAAGAGGGGGAGGTGCAAGTGGACGCGGATGCTTTCTTCTTGGGCAGGAGGAGTGAGGGAGCGGGAGGTGGGGAAATCGGGGCCCTCCGTGGCGTCGGGGCGCCGGGGTTCAGCTACTGCCTAAGGGAAGGCGCGACAGCCCGAGTGACTCTGCTCCCTTTGTGTCTGGGGTGGCGTCCACCAGGAGGGCGGCTTCGCCCCCGGGGCCGTGTTGTCCGCCCGCGGAGGTGACGCCTACCTCTACCGCGGAGGTCTTCAGGCGCCGCAGGCTGCGGAAGCCCAGGTAAGGCACCTGGGGACGCGGGTTTGTACCGGGGCTGCGCCCGGGGTCCTGCGTTCCCCTTCCGAAGCCTCCGCTGCCTCCCCCACACCCATTTGATTTCCATTTCTGTCCCCACGGGGCTGCTCTTCTCAGTGAAGGTGTGTACGAAGGTTTGGGTAGCTTTGCGCCTCCCTTTTCTCCCGGAGCCGGGTTCTTTGCAGGTTCGGTACCGATCTTAGGGACTTCGAATTCCGGGACAAGGAATTTGTATGTCCTGTAGCAGGAAGAGAAATTAAAGAGGAAGTAGTTAACTCTTAACGGTTGTCCTGGGTGAAATTGCCCTTCTTTCTATTTCACATCTCCGAAGAGTTTTGGATGCTCATGTTTTGTGTGGTTTCAAAAGTGGGACGCCGAGGATTTGTTCAGACTATTTCAATTTGTGCGGTTTCAAGTTTACACCGTTGTAAGAGAACTGGGTAAACTTGGACATTAGTTTCAGGTTGTCAGAGGGCTTATTTGCTAGGCTCTTGGCCATAACCTAAAAACTTCGTTTTTGTTTTGTCAAGTGGAGTTTTGTTACTAAATATTAAGGGATGTTTAAATTGAGCTAATAAAAACGTTATTAACATTTTAAAAACACAATAGTCTTGATTCTAGTCATAACTTTTTCTTTTCTCAGTTTCATGCCAGTGCTGGGCATTTTGTGAAACTTGACAAGCTAGGCAAATGCTCTGCTTCCCTATGTTTGCAAGTGCCACATTTGGTGGCGTTTAAAAAATATATAGTTACTATTGAAGCTGAATGGTTATTGCTCTTCTTTGTGCAATCTTTAAATTACTTGTGCTTATCTTTGTTTTTGCACTTTGACATCACGTCCTAATGATATTTCTCTCTTCCATTAGATTGTGAATTCCTTCAGGGATATGATTTTAATCTTCTCTGTAGACTCAGGGCCTGGCACATAGGAAGGCTCAAATGTTTATTGAATGAATAAATTAATAAACACATTTAGACACTGTAAGACATTGGACAGAATTCTGTTAATGTTTTAAAAACTTGCAAACATTCTGATCTGTGTTTTATACTCATGGAAAAATTTGCATTGTATTTTAAATAAAGTCAGTAGAACCTTAAAGTATTATTCTGTAAAGAATGTTATTCTTTTTTTGTGTGTTCTCTTACTCCAAGAGATGACATCAGAGGGTATTTCCTGTTGCTTTGTCATACTTAAGCAGCTCAGCTGAAACATTAGTGGAGTGAGCATATGAGAAATGTGTTTACCATTGAAGACCTAGAGCTTGCACCCACCTTGAGGAAGAACTAGTAATACTCAATACCAGCAATGCTCTATTTAGTCTTATAATGGATAAATAAAACAAGTTTCTAAACACTAGGACTTCAGTATGATCATTGTTTATAAAATACTAAAAAATTATTTTTGTTGTAAAAGTGAAAATGTGCATTGAAAAAAAGTAAGACAATATAGAACAGTACAAAAAAAGACAGGGGAAAAAACCCCCAAGTTTTGCTACTTAGAAGTAACCCAAACATTTTGTTGAACAGACTTCTAAACATCTCTCTTTGTATTTATATGATGCCAACACACATTTTATGCTGTATATGGGAACGTATTTCTAATTTTTTCAATCATCAATGTGTCATTAGCATCTTTCCATGTCGATAGTTGGAAATGTGTTTTATTTTAAATGGGTGTATAATATTCCATTGTGTGTGTGTGTGTGTTGTGTGTGTGTGTGTGTGTGTAAAATAGTTTTTTAAATCCATACTGTTAATTCTTTTTTGTGGGTATTTTTGCATGCACATGTGAATGTCTCCTTGGGGTAAATTCCTAGAAGTGGCATTTCTGGGTTAAAGAGAATGTGTATTTTGAACACTTCTACATCTCATATTACCTTCCAGAAAAGTTGCGTCCATTTTGTACTCACCTCGAGTAATACCTAAAAATACCCATTTTTCTCACACCTTTAAAAGCATTGGGTTTTACCCATTTAAAAAACTTTGTGAAATCTTATTTTCTTTACATTTCTTGATTACCAATGAAGTTACACATCTTTCATGTTTTTATTGGCCTGACAAATATTTTGATTTTTTTGGCTGTAGCTGAGGTTGACAGCTCAGAGAAAAAATTGAGAGAGGATGGATGCAAAAGCTCGAAATTGTTTGCTTCAACATAGAGAAGCCCTGGAAAAGGACATCAAAACACCCTACATAATGGATCATATGATTAGTGCTGGAGTTCTAACAGTATCAGAGGAGGAAAAAGTGAAAAATGAGGTAAAGCTCTCTGAGGCAGTCTATGCTTTCTTAAAAATTTTTAGAATTTATTTTAGAACTTATACTGGTCTCCACTAAATTGTTGCAAACATGTTCTTTGTAGTATACTAAACTACTTTTTTTTTTTTAAGCCCACTCAACAGCAACGAGCAGCTATGCTAATTAAAATGATACTTAAGAAAGATAATTATTCCTACACATCATTCTACAATGCTCTACTACATGAAGGGTATAAAGATCTTGCTGCTCTTCTCTCTGATGGCATTCCTGTGGCCTCTTTTTCCAATGGCAAAGATTCATTTGGTGGAATAACTTCATATGGTTTGTATCCATAATACCTTCTATCACATTGCTATCACAATGGCTATACTGCTGCGGTTTTGCCTTACTATAGATGGAGTCTGCTGAAGAGACTGATCAGTTCACTGAAAAATGAATGTGAAAAAAAATGCATGTGAAAAATTTTAGTTAGGTTTTCCAATTTACATGTTTTTGTTTGCATCTGTATTAACTCTGACATTTTCTATCTGCCCAGGGAACTATCTACTGCTGAAGTGGTAATATACATACCTTAATTTTTGGAGATAAATAGACAATTCGTGGGCCTTTATTTAAGTTCACCAGTTCTGTGTTTATCGAGTTCATGTGTAGGAAAGAATAACGATCTTTAGAAATCTGTATTCTTGAAAGGAATTCCATATTCTTAACTTTTACACTCTCCTTCCCAGTCTTTAATATGAGGAAAAGAGATTGGAGAATCAGAGAGAAATAGGGTAAGATACAGATGGAAATTTCCATTGTCTGTAGTCATCTTGAAAGGTATATATTTGCTTTTGTTCTTGGTTTTCTGAGAAATCAGAAAGTTGAAATTAATATGCTAGCCACATTTCTTACTTCTGGAAATTCTGAGGTTAAGGCCTCAGCCTTATTCTCTTTGATTTTTGTGCTATTACTTGAGTAACCATACAAAGTTCTCTCCATTTATGCTTGTTTTGTTTTGGATTTCAGTAAGGACAGTGCTGTGTGAAGGAGGAGTACCACAGAGGCCAGTTGTTTTTGTTACTAGGAAGAAGCTGGTGAGTGCAATTCAGCAGAAACTCTCCAAACTGAATGGTGAACCAGGATGGGTCACCGTATATGGAATGGCAGGATGTGGGAAGTCTGTATTAGCTGCAGAATCTGTTCGAGATCATGACTTCTTAGAAGGTAAGTTTTGATTACCATGTGTTACTGGCTAAGGAGATATCCTTTAGGTATTAGATTAGTTCTCTGTTGCTGCTGTAACAAATTACCAAAAATTTGGTGGCTTAAGACAACACCAGTCTATTATGTTATAGTTTTAGACGTCAGAAGTCCAAAATAGATCTTACTAGGCTAAAATCAAGGTGTCCTTGGGACTGAGTTCCTCCTAGAGGCTTTAGGGAGAATCATTTTCCGTGCTTTTCCAGCTTTTAGAGATGGCTTACATTCCTTGGCTCATGGTACTTCCCTTCATTTTCAAAGTTGGCATTGCATAGCATCTTTAAATCTTTCTCTTTCTCTCTGAGCTTTGCTTCTGTCATCCCATATCTTCTGACTCTTACCTTCTCAACACACTCTTATTAAGGCCCTCATTGGGCCCACCAGATAATCTGGAATACTCTCATTTTAAAATTCTTAATTGTATCTGCAAAGTCCCTTTTGCCATGTAAGGTAACATTTACATGTTATCATTACATGTTACCATTTACATGTTAACATTAAATGTTAAGTTCTGTGAAATAGGATGTGGATGTCTTTGAGAGGCTATTATTCTGCCTACCACAGGCATGATTAAATTTGGATTTTATTTTCTACTTAGCCTGTCACAATGAGGCTTGGGTAGCCAGGCCAGTAAATTTATACATTATTGGGTGGTGCTTATTATTGGAATGAAGCTACCGTGTTTCTCCGAAAATAAGACGGAGTCTCATATTAAGGTTTGCTCCAAAAGACGCATTGGGGTTTATGTTCAGGGCATGACATCCTGAAAAATCATGCTAGTGCATTTTTTCCGGTTAGGTCTTATTTTTGGGGAAACATGGTAGTTCTCTTGTATTTTAACAATCGAGGGTTGTAAAAGGGTTTTGAAAGGTTGTTCAGCTTATATCCCTGCCCTTCAGGTAGTACTAGACTTATACCCTCCTGTCTGTTGTGGCATGGAGTGCTATAGGGAAGGAGATTCTTGGAAACTCAGTTCCCCTAATGACTCTCCCAGTGGGTGATTCTCCCATGTATTTGGCATCCTGTATTAAACTGTTAATTCCATTTCTGTCATTAATTACACGTATATCAATTGCTTATCTTCAAAAATGAAAATCTTTAGTAACTTGTCTATTTTATGGTAAGCCCCAAGAAAAAGCCCCAAGGAGTCGACTGTAGCAACTGATGGATTTTTATAGATGGGCTTTATTGATTCATTTGCTATCTGGTGATTTACTTTTCTTGCTTCAGGTATTCATGTGTTCAGTAATATTTGAGAGCCTGATGTGGTGCTTGGCACTGTTTAGGGTACCGGGGATCCCAAAAGATGGCACAGTCTGTGTGTCTATGGAATTCACTCATACTAGTAGGGGAGATAGACATTAAGAAAATATGATATATGTGATAAATTGAACAGTAGAAACAAGGATAAGGTACATAGTTAGAACAAAGGAAGGGAGTGTTGTTACCTGTCTAGGGGAAGAGGGTGGATTGTACAAGTTTCCTGAATGAGATGACATTTTAGTTGGAGTTTGGAGGAAGAATAGAAGTTTTCCAGGCAGTCTAGGTAGGGATGGGAGAGTAGGGAAAATAGGAAAGGTATTGGGTAGTTACTGGAGTGGAGAAGGGCATTCTGTACAGCAGAGGATTTAGGACATTCAGCAGGTATGCTGCTGATCTTAATGAGTCTGGTAGGTTCTCAGGGTATTCGCCAGGAATAGTCATGTAGCTCCCTCAGTCTTTGCCTCCATTCATTAGTGAGTTCTAGGGGAATCTAAAGATTTCTAGTTGTAAATAACTTTCTTGTTTATAGTACAAATCAGTGGTTAAGACAGTTTATGAGATGACAAAATTAATGGAATGAATGATATACTTCTAAGAGATTTAGAATAATAGAAGCTAGGGGACATTTATTTTACACACCTGGCTTCATGTATACTTCACAGCCTTGGTCAGCAGTATTGGTCATACTCTTGTTGGAAGTATGCCCAATTCCTAAACCCTGGCTTTTCCCATTTGTCATTATAGAAAGTTTCCTGGGACTCAGCTCTATGCAGATCCTAGGGCCAAGGCTTTATTTTTATTTATTTACTGTTTTTTTTAAACCTCTACTGCTAAGTTGATCATCAAAGATATTTCAGGATAACATTGGTTTACGTTCCTTTAGTGTGAAAAACTAGGGTTTTCTTTCAATATTATGATGAATTTCCTTTAAAATATATATTTATAATACACTAATTTATAGGGTGAAAAGTGAGCCGCTCAACTGAATTTAAATTACTCTCTCAATTATTGGGGTGAATTTTCCATTTTAGTGGTTAAAATTGACCAACAACTTGGGAATTAATTACCCAGGAATCATATTGTGTAAATTGTGGTCTGGGAATAGATTTTAACCATTTGGTTTTGAGAAAATGTCAGAGATAGTAGCAGTTGTCTGGTGCACAGTGAATTTAATTCATATTCCTCATATGCTTTTGTGAAATCTTAAGTACAGAGGATTTAGTCAGTCGTATTTTTCAGTTTACAGCCCATTGTTATATTAGGTCTGTATAAGACTTAGCTTCTCGCTGTATTTATTTCCTTTTAAAAATTTCCCAATATAGATGATGTATTATAGAATTGTACACCTGAAACCTATGTAACTTTGCTAACAATTGTCATCCCAATAAACTTTAATTAAAAAAAAAAGATGTAAAAAGCAATTTCTCATTCTCATTTCCCTTCTCCTCCTCTAAGGAAAAACACCTATATGTCTTCTCTACACAATTACAATACTCCTTCATTTCTGACACCACGTCTGTGGGTTTTCCACACACCCTGCAGTTCTTTAGCACCAGCTGGGTATCCTATGATTTAAACTCAATTCTGACACTTACCGATCTGGAGATAGCGTTGGATCCCACAGGATAAGGGTTCAGTTCCACAAGACTGCCCCCTCCCCACCCCCCTTCAGATGCTGATTACAATTCCAGATTGTTACCTGTGCTTCTGACCAAACGGCTATAGTATAGATCAGAGGTTCCCTCTCCTTGGGTTTGACTAATTTGCTAGAGTGGCTCACAGAACTCAGGAAAACATTTTACTTACTGGATGACTGGTCTATCATAAAAGAATATAACTAAGGAATAGCCAGATGGAAGAGATGCATAAGGCAAAGTGTGTGGGAAAGGGCTCCGAGTTTCCATGTCCTCTCTGGGTGCGCTGCTCTTCCCACACCTCCATGTGTTCATTGATCCAGAAGCTCTCTGAATCCCACCCTTTTTTATGGAGGGTTCATGTTTGATTAATTTATCAGGCATTCGTGATTGAACTCATTCTCCAGCCTCTCTCCCCCTGAGTTTTTAAAGCGTGGAAGCTTTCTCCAGAGGCCGTCTACCTATTTTCTGTCCTTCCCAAGATTTCCTTGATGTGATTAGATTATTAATTGCTAGTAGGATCAGCCTCATTTGAAAATAGGATGGGGTTAATTTTCTCTGAATAAAGGCAATTTTTCTCTGAATGAATTATAGGTACAAGCCTCATTTAAGGCTAAATTGCTCCCTCTTGTGCCCATAGTCAAGATGTTTAGATTCTTTCAGAAACGTGGAATTAATACTTAAGTGTTTAGCTGTCATATTATGATGGTAGGAGATTAGCAGATCAGTTGGTCATTTGGTCTGTTTATCTTTCCTTTTAAAGCTAGTAGTGTTTTATTTTTTGCATATACTTATAATGCACTCATTGTTTAGTTTTAAATTTAGGAAAGACCTTTGATGTAGGTAATAGGTACTTAAATTTAAATCTGAAAAATTTACTATCTAGCTATGTCAGGCACTTTCTTTGCCTTATCTTTAATCCTGGGATGATTTAAAAAAAATTTAAATAGAAAGCACAAACAAACAAAAAACCCCCCCAAACAAACCTGAGGAGCAACAGGTAGTTTGAAACTTTGTTATAAATATTACAGTAGTAGTATTTTCATTTAAAAAGCAGTAAAAATTCTTTTTATCTGCCCTTCTCCCCTTTCTCCTAAATCGTTCACCGGAGATAATCATGGTTAACAGTTTAGAGTGAATTTTTCCAAAGTTTAACTTGTGCATTTATAAACATGAACATCCATAGAACACAGCTACCACACTAAGCGAAACAAGAAAGTGAAACAGAAATCAAGGATTTACTGGTCTATAACTGTTGACTTACACTGGAGGAAGCCTGTGGGAACTTCAGGGAACTTCAGGGAGCTTTCAGGAGGAAAGTGTAGGACTTGTCTGCCTCCTTCTAAGACACTGGCAATGATAATCAAACCATACTTCCTACCTCAGTTATCACAGAGTTCTCTGTCTCCTCGTCCTTTGTTATCTTTTAGAGCAGGGGTATCCAAACTTTTTTCAATGTTTTTTACCAAGGGCCATATGTGGTAAAATACACAAACAGCCGGGCCACTCACTCGAGGTGAAGTACGTATTGCCTCCCCTGGTTTATTTAAGTAAACTAAATATATTTTTGGAATTTGCTGCGGGCCAATTAACAATGGATTGTGGGCCGCAGTTGGCTCGCGGGCCGCAGTTTGGACACCCCTGTTTTAGAGGCTCATGGAGATACACTCAGTACATTCATTGCCAAGTTCTGATCTAGGTCCCCTTCCCTCACTTCCAAGTCTTTCTGCGTATGCTATTTCGACTTCCTCCTCTGTGATTAGGAAACTCCTCTGTATCGTTAACCCCTTCTTAAGTTGTTTTCCTTCTTGCATTATCTGAAACTGGACAGTTCCCTGGGGATATATATCACCTTCTCCATAGCCGTCTTCAGTGGTGTGGCAACTGCTTTTGCTTTATATCCCACATACTTCAGCTCCAGGAAATGGGTGGATATTGTCCTTACTCTCTGTTGCCTTATCCAGACCATTAATACTCCTCCAGCCAAATTCCTTGTCCTTTGAGGTTCTTTTCTCTAATCTTTCCCAGTTATATTAACTGCCCTCTCATTCATTGACAATTGGAGTTAATTATAAATCTAAACCCTTCTGTTGGTACTCTTTAGTGATTTTGGTATCTATGTGGATGCGTCATCCAGAACCTCGGCCTCTCAGTTCCTTGACCTCTTTGTCTGCAGTGATCATTTTCTTCGCTCCCCTTCAGCCATATACTTCCCTGGACCCTGGTCCTTGGCATTGCCAGAAACGATGCCACTTTTGAAGTCTTGATGTTAAACATTCTATTCTATACTCTTTGCCTACCTCCACCTATTCTGTTCTTCACGTTCACTACTACAGTTTGCTGGTATATCAAGACTTATCCATTGGTTGCATAACATCTTCACTACGGGTATTTATCCCATCAGTCCCCTCGTAGGCTTGGGCCTAGATTTTTATTGCCCATCATTCATTTGCTCTTTAGCACATACTCTTGGCCCTTGGGTTCTCTCCTTATCTTGGATGAAAGCTGATTACTTCTCTATGCTAGAAGATGGAGTAGGCATTCTTTCTAACTCCCTGTTGCTTCATCCAGGCCATTACTTGCTTCCTCTTTGCTGGAAAAAAAATCACCCAACTGAGTTTCATTTTAAATTCATGATCATAAACCTTGGCAATTTTATTAGGTTTATTTAGTGGATGTGTAACCATTGCATTGGTGTTTGTAGGGTGTAATCAGAAAACAACTTTACTCTTTTCCCTCATTGCCTGTTTCAAACTCTTTGGGACTGATTCTTTCCCTGGCTGTGTATAGATTCAGAGTCCCCACGTCACTTCAAGTTTTAAAAACAGTCTCATTTCAATTATTAAAATGTCAAGTCCTATTTAATACTCCAGACTTCATTTATATACAAAGTTCTCTCCTTCCTCAGTTGGGCCTACCTCAGGCTTTAAAAACCTGTGGGGAAAGAGGAGGTTCAAATGAACATTGCAGGTGGTTTCCAGATTTTTCCTGTTGCAAACAATACTGCAGTGATATCCTTGTGGAGCAAGAATAGTTTAGAAGTTGAGCATTGATCCTGGAGGTTTGAATCCCATCTCTGCTTTATTAGCTGCATAACCTTGGGCAAATTACTCAACCTTTGTATACCTCAATTTCTTCATCTGTAAAGGGGATAACGATAGTGTCTGCTTGATAGTCTTCTGTGAGGATTAAATATAGATTAATGTGTAGAATTATTAGAATAATGCTCAAAAATACGTTATAAGTCTTTGAGCATATATACAAATATTTCTTAAATTTAAGATAGTGATTTCTTTTTGTACTTATTTGTGAATACCAGTAAATAAATTGCCTTTGGTGTAATATAACTCATTTATGTTTGTAGCTGTTTTTTGCTTTTTCTTATACTTTTGCCATCACGTAATATAAATCTTGTGGTTAATGCCCCTGGTGTGATCTAATGCTACTACTATTCACCATATTTTACACATAGGGATGCCTCTTACTGTTTTTTCTATCTCTGTGAAGCTAATTAAGTATAGTCTGTGAAAACTTAAGATTTTTGGTTTCTGATAATATGTAAGTAAAAATACGTATTTTGGGATATGCTGTGGCTTAATTAACAATAATGATGATGATAACAGTTGATAGTAACAGTAATGTCCTCTCTTATATAGTGCTTACTAGTTCAAAGCTTAATATTTGTGAGGTGCGCTTAGATCCGTATCACCAGTAAGTCTGTTACAACCCTTTACAGTTAACATAGCAAGTTCACATATTTTATATCATCAATTTCTCAGAGTAACTCTGAAATAGGTGGGATAAACAGTCTTATGCCAAGCTAATAAATGAGACTGAGGTTAAGCGATTTGCTAAAGATCGCATAGTTAGTAAGCAGTAGAGCCAGACTTGAACATAACTTCTTCTCTAATGAGAATCTTAGTGAATGATTACGCGTTCTTAGACATCAGTGGTTCTCAGTCAGAGGTGATTTTGCCCCCCAGTAGACATTTAGCAGTGTTTGGAGACATTTTTGGATGTCCTAACTGGCGAGGGGGAACGTTAGTGGCATGTAGTGGATAGACGCTAGGGAGGCTGTTAAAAATCTTACAATGCACAGACAGTCCCTCACAGTAATGAATTACCTGGCTCAAAATGTCCAGAGTGTTTAGGATGAGAAACTGCTGTACAGTGATGATCGATGACATAGGCCACAGATTGTGAAATTTTGTTTGGTGAGGTTTTCCTGATAAAAAGCAGATTTTACTCCAAACTTCAATTTATCCATATATTCAATTTTTCTTAGATTCAGGCTATAAAGTTCGATAAAGAAAGGCTGATGATGTGGTGAGATTGAAGATTGGAGCAAATTTCTGCCTATCCGTAAAATCATTCAAAGAAGCACTCCTGTTCGAAGCCTTTAAGTTTATGATTCTTTTCCTCACCAGGTTATTTCCCAGGGGGTGTGCATTGGGTTTCAGTTGGGAAACAAGACAAAGCTGGGCTTCTGATGAAACTGCAAAATCTTTGTACACGGTTGGATGAGGATGAGAGTTTTTCCCAGAGGCTTCCACTTAACATTGAAGAAGCTAAGGACCGTCTCCGCCTTCTGATGCTGCGCAAACACCCAAGGTACAGATGGCCAGATTAGGTTGGCATGTGAAGTCCCAGGGCACCTAACTAGTGACATCCTGTATATGTTTTACCCTTTTCTTGCTGTTCGGTAGAGTATCTAAGAAAGAACCATTGCTCTTCTGTTGTTCTCGCTCTTGTATTAAAAAATAAAAAGTGGCCGCCACTGGCCTAAAATTGCTACTTTTCTCTTCTTTGCCTCCTACCTACCTCATCGTCTTTTATGTACCATCATAGGCTCTCAAGAAATACTTTCTTAAGTAGATGAGTTCGTGAGTGGTCTTTGCTGGAAAATGCAAGTTTCTTACCTTAAATCCATTATTTCTAGTGGCATAACATACAACAAGAGATAGAATAAATGTAGGCAACTGGTAAAAAAAACTGAGTCAGGAGGATTATTTATTTAATAGGCCCCTTCTATTGTTGTCTTAGTTTTTGGGTGTATGTGTAACTCTTCTACTTCCATGTACTTCAAAGAGTTTGTTTTATTTATTTCAATCATTCATTCATTCAGTAAATACTATTATAATTATGTGCCAGGCACTGTTACCATAGTTTTCACAATTTTCGTAAGCGAGAAGGGAGACAGCAACTTAGTTGCTGCTTGTGTTGAGTATAACTTGGAATTCAGTCAAGAGTTTGATTCTCATGTTCCAGTGACCATTCCTTTCATTTGTTCGTTTAACCAGCGTTGGATATTGTGCCTGTGTCAGTGTTGCAAGTACAAAGATGAATAAAGCCTTCCTTGGGAGTGTAGCAGTAAATTGGTCAAGAATTAGGTAATGGCACTGAACTTTTTTTAATGTCCAATGCACCTGACGATGTAGTACATTTTCACATGTAACAGTGGCTGAGGATGGCAGTGATTCTAAAATTGGTAAGGGGATTAATACCAGAATATTGGGTGAGAGGAGCAATTTTTGGAAAAGGGCTCCTAGGTGCTTATGACGGATACTCACTATAGAGGGTAAGCTCCGTTCTCTGGCTTCTTTTTGCTCTAGATCCCTCCATTATCTCCTCCTCCCCTTGATAGTCACTGGAATCCATTTTCCCATAGCAAGTAGATTTGAGACCACTAACCATTCCTTGTTTTCTTGCTCAGTCTTTTCCCTAATCCTACTTTCCTCCTTTGCAAAAGTAAAAGTGGTTTCTGTTCAGGAATATGTATCTTCTGTTCAGGAAAATGACTCTCAGACCATGGCTTGTAAATCTAATTATTTTGCTTCATTCTCAGCATCATTTTAGTATGCTTTTGCAGTATTCCAACCTGCATATGTATCTAGAATCTGTTTTTTTGTGGTGTATAGAAGTGGTGTGCCATTCAGGTAAAATGCAAGTATATAATTATGCTGTCAGGTGTTAGTTGTATTTTTTTTTCCACTTGTTCTGATAAGTTTAAAAAAGTTTCTGGAAGAGATCAGTCAGGAATTGACACAAAGGTTCTTTGTCATTATGAATAAAGAAACTGATTTCTTGGATGAAAAACACCCCACTAGTGTACCAAATGAAAAATAATGTCCTCGTTAGTGCTTTCTGTTAGGTTGGCACATATGAAATCGCTAGTTTTATAGGTAAAAAATGCTCAAATATCATCATTGTTATATGATTCATTGTAATATTAACCTGAACCCAGTTATCATTTGATTTTGGTGCTTAAAGACTGAATTGGATTTTTCCAAAATCCATTTACATGGATAGTTCTTTTTAGATACTAGGTAGCTGATTTCTGGTACTCACGTGGTACACACAGCCTTCTTTTTAATAGGTCCCTTAATTTTAATATGCATTGATTTGGGGTGGGTGGGGGAGGCTCTAATTTTCTTTTCCTTATTTGGATCAGTATGTTGTGGAAGAGATATAGCAAAGAAAAGAGGGGTGCAGCCGGCTAGCTCATTTGGTTAGAGCGCGGTGCTCTTGACAAGGTTTCCAGTTCAATCCCCATATGGGCCACTGTGAGCTGCGCCCTCCACACCTAGATTGAAACAACTACTTGTCTTGGAGCTGATGGGTCCTGGAAAAACATACTTAGAATAAATAAAAGTTTAAAGAAAACAAAAAAAGAGGAAGAACCATTTGACAGGTATTCTTTCTTTTTTTATTTTGTAAATTTAACAATACTGATGGCATTCTCTTTTAAAGGAAGCTTAAAATAAATGTAATTAGTGACTCAATGCAGTTTTTTAAATTAGGTCTCTGTTGATCTTGGATGATGTTTGGGATCCTTGGGTGCTAAAAGCTTTTGACAATCAGTGTCAGATTCTCCTTACAACCAGAGACAAGAGTGTTACAGACTCAGTAATGGGTAAGGATTATTAATTTGCTTTTTAGTATTTTTATGTTTTAGTTCAATTACATTTAAATATGTGGCATACCAAATTACTTATTATATCTTATGATTTTGCAGGTCCTAAATATGTAGTCCCCGTGGAGAGTGGCTTAGGAAAAGAAAAAGGACTTGAAATTTTATCCCTTTTTGTTAATATGAAGAAAGCAGATTTGCCAGAACAAGCTCATAGTATTATAAAAGAATGTAAAGGTATAGTTATTTATTTTGTGGATAAGGGGATTATAGAGATGTTAAGTTACCTTATATAAGTTAAGCTAATGAACATGACAGTTTAGCACACAAACATCCAAAAACTTTATTAGAATACTTAATATTTTAGATTCTTCTCTGATACCCTAAATATTAGGTTGGTGCAAAAGTAATTGCAGTTTAGGGCCGGCCCAATGGCCCAGGTGGTTGGAGCACCTAGATCTCTGGTTCGATTCCCACATGGGCCAGTGAGCTGCGTTGTCTACAGCTAAGATTGTGAACAACAGCTCTCCCCAGAGCTGGGCTGCTGTGAGCAACCAGAGGTCCGTGTGAGCTGCCTCGGGCTACCCTGTGTCATGGCAGCCGGTGGCCAGCCTGAGTGGCCAGTGGCCGTAGGCTGCTGTGTGCTGCCATGAGCTGCTGTGAGCGGCCGACCGATGACTGGCGACCGACTGCCTCAGCTGGGTGGGTGGGGGAGGCACAAGGCTCATAGTACCAGCATGGGCCAGGGAGCTGTGTCCTATACAACTAGACTGAGAAACGACGACTTGGACTGGGGAGGTGGGGGGAGGTGGAAGAAAGGGGAAAAAAAATGTAATTGCAGTGTAAAAGGCTAAAAATATTGTAAAAAGTGCAATTATTTTTGCACCAACCTAATATATAATGATATTTTGGTATTCATTCATTCATTCATTAAAATAGTATTTAATGAATACCCACAATATCTTGGGGGGGGGTGAGATGAAGATGTGACCTCTACTGTAAAAGAATAAAAAATATAGTGAGTCAAAATTTAAAAAGTTTTTTGTTGGGATTTTATAAAAGTGATATTCTAATTTGAAAAGTGAAAACTGGTGGTGTCTAAATTTGCATTTTTTATTAATGAAGTTAAGCTTTACTTGTTTATTGAATTATTTGCATTTTAAAAAATTATCCTTGACTCTATTTTTAATAGACTTCGGTGTTCTAACTATTGAAGTTATTAACCCTTTGTCATATGTTTGCAAGTATTTTCCCCAGTTTTTGGTCTGTCTTTTAATTTCATTTGTAGTATTTTTTGACATACAGAAATTTAAAAATTTTATATAGCCAAATCGATTTCTTTCATCATTGTTAATGCTTAGAAATACCTTCTTTTCTTTCTGCCATCAAAGATACTTGAGTTTTAAGTTAATTGACTTAAAAAACTCTTAAACTTAGGAAAAAATACCTGATTTATATTCATTATAAAGCTTATGCATGTCCATTTTGAAATATTTAAAAAAATGTGAAATTATAAAGAATAAATAGAAATTATCCATAATCTGATAATTATTAGTATCGTGAGAGTATTTCTTTCAGTCTTCTTTTACTACATCTAAAACTTTGTAAAAACCATTGAGACTATAAAGTGCAATACATAATTTTGAATCTTGTCCTTTTTGTATAATAAATCTTGAACATTTTCCCATGCCGTTAAATATCTTTTGAAAAAAATTTACCGATGGATAATATGATATAATTTACTTTATTTAGTCGTTTCTTGGTTATTATTTAAGATTTTTCACTATTTTAGATAATGCTGTGATGAATATCCTGAAAGGAAATATTTCTATATTTAATGACCTCCTTAGAATAAATACCTAAAGTGAATTCAAGAGTTATAAATATTTTAAGGCTTTGGATAACATACAAAGGAAATGATTTCTTAAGAATAAATTGATTCTTATGGTATGTCTGAAATGAGCCAGTGTTAACACCGTGACTGCTTTTTCTGTAGGTTCTCCTCTCGTAGTGTCTTTAATTGGTGCACTTTTACGTGATTTTCCCAACCGCTGGGATTACTACCTCAGGCAGCTTCAGAATAAGCAATTTAAGAGGATAAGGAAATCTTCATCTTACGATTATGAGGCTCTGGATGAAGCCATGTCTATCAGTGTTGAAATGCTCAGAGAAGACATCAAAGATTATTACACAGATCTTTCTATCTTTCAGAAGGATGTTAAGGTGCCTACAAAGGTAATAGAAGGGCCAACAATTCTCGTCACTGGGTATTTATGGCATGTAACCTTTGATACAACACTGAGAACATTGTCACAGAGGATATTGGAAAGATAAGACCCGGTGACTGAGATGGTGGGTTTTAGGATTCAGAAACCTCACTGTTCTCGGTCTCCATCAAGGGCTTGGTGTTGAGCCCAGATGACTTACCTATTTCTTGGTGGTTCTTGTGAAGCTGGACTTTTTTTTTTTTTTCCTTAAATTTCTTTTCTATCTTGAATGGTTGAGCTGCTTCGTGTGAAATGGAGAAGTTCTTATTCAGGGCTTTAAGATACGAATTTTTTTGTCTTAACACTTTCTCTGTAATCCTGGTCAATATATTTTTATGGCACATTAAATGCTTAAAATGATTCCTAGGTGTTATGTGTTCTCTGGGACATGGAAACTGAAGAAGTTGAAGACATACTGCAGGAGTTTGTTAATAAGTCTCTCCTATTCTGTGATCGGAATGGAAAATCTTTTCGCTATCACTTACATGATCTTCAAGTAGATTTCCTTACAGAGAAGAATCGCACCCGGCTTCAGGTACTTTACCTCTGTACGTTTTTTTTTTTTTTTTGAACTTTTTATTTTGCAATAATTTTAGACTTACAGAAAACTTGCATGATAGTACAGAGTTTCTATGCATATACTCTTCCCCCAGTTTCCCTCAGCTTCCCCCGTGTTAACATCTTATATAACTATAATACGTTATCAAAGCCCGAAAATTAACATTGACACAATGCTGTTTACTAGTCCACAGACTTTATTTGAATTTTGCCAGCTTTCCCACTAATGTGTGTTTTGTCCAATTCAGGATCCCATGTTGCATTGTAATTGTCATGTTTCCTTGGTTTTCTCAAATCTATCAAAATTTCTCAGCTTTCTTTATCTTTCATAGTCACTTTTGAGGAGTACTAGCTAGTTATACTGTAGAGTGTCCCTTGGTTTGGGTTTATCTCATGTTTTCTCCTGACTAGATCAGGGTTATATATTTTTGGCAAGAATACCACAAAAGTGATGTTGTGACCTTCTTGGTACATAATCATATCAGGATATTGATATATCTTATTATAAGTGGTGTTAACACTGATCACTTGGTTAAAGTGGTATCTGCCAGTTTGTCTATAGTAAAGTTACTATTTTCTCCTTTTAAATATCTTGTGGGGGAGATTCTCTGTACATTCTTAAATAGCTTTGGAAGCTGGACTTACTGTGATGTTTACTGTTAGATTTTGACATTGTTTCTATCCCCTGAAATGTTTCATCTGGGCTTTAGGATCTACATAAGAAGATAATCACTCAGTTCCAGAGACATCACCAGCCACATACTCTCTCATCAGATCAGGAGGACTGCATGTACTGGTACAGTTTTCTGGCCTATCACATGGCCAGTGCCAACATGCACAAGGTAAGATGACCTTTTGAAAATTATTTTCTTTTATCTGTGTCCTATGTTTAGGATTTTCTTTTATTAGTAAAAATAGAATTATAGACTATGTCATTGTTTTTGTTTTAGTTACTCTTTTTACCTGCAGTGATTTAATAAGGTACCTTAATAATTGCAGTATATGAACCACCTAAAAATTTGCTCTCTTCTTACCAGGAGCATTCCTTTATGGGCGGTTTTTAAATTTTGAGAGGAAACGGAGGGTGGGAAAGTATATTCATTCAATAAACATTGAGTGCTTGTTACGTACTGGAATGTTCTTCATTATGAGGGTGTGCCACAGGCACAAAGTCCCTGCTGTCATTGAGCTTAAGTTCTGGGGGGAGACTGACAATGGACAAATAAATTTATACTATGTCAGGGTTAGTAAATGCTCAGAAGAAGAAAAAACCATGGAAGGAGAAAGAAAGTGATGACATCAGGGTTGAGTCATCATGATTTGCCGATGGATTTGATGTGCATTGTAAGAGAAAGAGGAGTCAAAGATGGCTCCATGCCTGTGCCATGGGAAGATCGCAGCTGCCATGATCTCAGATGGGGATGTCTGTGGTAGAACAAATATTTTTCAGGGGGCAAAGGGAAGGTATATTAGGTCTGATAAACATATTAAGACATCTCACTGGAATTATTGAGTACATAGTTGTATATATGAATCTAGATTTCTGGGGGAGATTATGAACTAAAGATAAAATTTGGGAATCATCTGCACATAGATGATGTTTGAGGTCATAACTACCAACTAACTACTAAAATTGTTAAGACTTTGGAAAACCATATGTACTTTGAGTAATTTTTCTATGCTTAGGTACATTAACTCTTGGTTACAAAAATGATATTGTAGTCTGATTTTTTTTCACTTAGTAAAATACCATTTATGTTTAATAACCTATATTGGAATAAAGGTATGCCAGTAAATATCAGTGCCCTAATTTATTTAACCAAACTGTAATTGTTGACCATTTAGGTTGTTTTGAGTTTTTTTGCCCTTATGATGCTGTAATGAACATTCTTGTTTGTCTTTGCTCCTTTACTACTTTTGAAAATTTTGGAATCACTGGGTCAATGCATTGTTTTAAAAAACTTGATATATATGATAATGTAGCAGGATTCAGTTTCTTCTCACTTTTTTAACGTTTTCTTTCCTGATGATTGAAGATGATGTTTTATTTTCATTGGAAAAAAATTAGAAAAATGAAAGGAAGAAAATGAAGATCAAAATTATTGCTAATGCTTTTGTGGATGCTTTTCTAGATCATTTTGTTGATCACATACACACACTTATTCTTTAAAACCAAAATGGGATTGTAATAGAAATAGAGTCTTACATCTTGTTTTATTTCCATTTAATTGTATTTCCTGGTCATCTTTTTATGTCACTATATAGAATAATGTAATTTTTAAAGCTGCATGCTGTTTCATTGTATAGCTACACTATGATTGACCAGTTGATTTTGGACAATTACATTGCTTCAGCACACTCATCTGCTTCTTTTCTTAGGACACATATTAATAAGTGTAATTTCTAGGCCAAATGGTGTGTACAGTTTGAATTTTAATACCTATTGATAAACTGTCTTCTAGAAGGGTTTCTATGATTTACATCACTACCAACAGTGTATGAGAGAGAGTGTTTATTTCTCTGATTCCAGCTAATATTCTTATCACACCCTTGAATCTTTAGAAATCTGATATTCAAAGTATTAAATCTTTGTTGTTCCACTTTGATTACTAGTGAGGTTTTTGGCCATTTGTACTTTTTATTTTGTGAATTGATTCTCATCCATTGCCTTTGTCTATTTTTATATTTGGGTGTATATCTTTTTTACTTCTTTAGAATTTTCTATAAAAAGAGGAAGCCCTCATTATCGTATGTGTTTTTAAGCCCTCATTTATCGTATGTGTTTTAAATATTTTTTTCTTGGTTTATTATTTGTCTTAAATTTAATTAGATTGTTTTCTACTATATTGAAGATTTGAGATTCTATGTGTTAAATGCACCACTATTTTTGTTTTTGGTTTTTTGCTCTGGTGTCATGTTTTCAAAAATTTTCTTCACTCTAAGGTTACAAAAATATTTACCTGTACCTTGTAGTATTTTTTGAAGTGTTCTATTTTATATTTAAGTCTTTAATTCAACTAAAATTTATTTTGAGTTAAGGTGTAAGGTTAATTTTATGTTTCTTTGGAACTATTGATGTGTTTCTTTTCAGTTGCTTACTTTTCATCTTTAAATAATATCTGCTAAGTTTCTCTCAGTAGTGTTAGGATAATGATGGTAGACTTTGATCTTTTTAACAGGGCACCTGATCTTATTTATTATTATTTTTTAAAGGAACTTTGTGCTTTAATGTTTTCCCTGGATTGGATTAAAGCAAAAACGGAACTCGTAGGCCCTGCTCATCTGATTCATGAATTTGTGGAGTACAGGCATATACTGGATGAAAAGGTATATCAATATGAAAAAAAAAGTTCTTAAAGGACATACTTCTTGACATTAAATTATAGGTTTAATAGTGGGGATGAGCAGAGTAGAAGGGGCAAAGAAAGATAATTCTTTTATTTTGATCTTTGATTATTTTTATTATTTTTCTTCCTAGCCTACTGGGAATGTGGCTAGGATTAAGGCTTGAAAGTTAAGGAACTGAAGTGTTCACTGTTTTTTTAAGAAAAGAATGTGTTAAGAAAGTAGTACTTTGATAATAAGATTTTTACCCTATGTTTAAAAGTCTGAAGAGGGTCACTATATTTGTTACCTAATGCTTGGCTATTTAATTTTAGCTCATAGAGAATATCTCATTTAAATCTGTAAAATGACAAGATCACAGAAACAGAAAATTGTCAGATCTTGCCTCTGGTTATGTTTCTAAGAGATTTCAGTTTGTTCATAGGACTGTGCAGTCTGTGAGAATTTCCAGGAGTTTTTATCTTTAAATGGACATCTTCTTGGACGACAACCATTTCCTAATATTGTACAATTGGGTCTCTGTGAACCGGAAACTTCAGAAGTTTATCGGCAAGCTAAGCTGCGGGCCAAGCAGGAGGTCGATAACGGAATGCTTTACTTGGAGTGGATGTAAGTAGGTTAGGAGAAAAACCAAACGGAGCAGAGTGCTAATGATGTCATTATTTTTTCAGGTAGTGAATAAGTTCACTCCAGGAAGATTTAACTACAGTTCTTTGGAAAGGCTGGAACTTTTAATAAGCATTCTTACTTATTGAAAAGTTCTAGAGAAGTAAGTAGAGAAAAAACATGCATTTTCAAAGAGGCCATAAAAATAGATGCTTGCCTTTATGGCATTTTTAACAAGTCATCCTAAATATTAACACAAATGCTTTACTTATTGTAATACAGTAAGTAGTGAAGATCATGGGCTTTGAAGTCACAAACCTAGGCTTGGGACTCAAATTCTAAAACCTAATAGTTTTGTGAGTTTGAACAAGTTATAGATTAATCTCCTTTCTCATTTGTAAAATAGAAATAACAACCCTTTGAGGTAGGTACTATTTTTGTGAAAATTTAAATGAGATACTGCATATAAAGGGATTAACACTTTGCTTTGCACATAGCCCTTATTAAACTTCCACTGAATCATGATTCTTCTAACTCCTAAAAGAGGTCATTCAGTTTTGCTTACCTTAATTTTATCAGTTAGGAAAAGGAAAGATACACCCCCATCTTTTCAATGCCTGTTATATACAATATGCTCACATATGTTATTCATTTTATCTTGAAAACAATCTGATAAGGTTAACAGTATTTGCCCTAGTTTACAAATGAGAAAATTGAGGCACAGAGAGGTTGAGACTTGATTAAGCTCATGTGGCTTGCTGAATGGCATTTAAACCCTCGGTCTGTGTAGCTTTATTTTCCATGATTCTTCTATATGTCATGCTTTTATTACAGCTAGAAATAGTTAAGTATAAATGGTTGTCTTTTCACATGTATAATTTATATCTGAATTGAACTCTAGGTTGATGTCTGTGATCTTTATAGCCCCGGACCCTCTTTCCAAATAAGTCAGGTTGCCTTGGGTGATTCCCCTAATTCAGTTTAGGTTAACAAACATTTGAATTTCTGTAATGTGCTAAGTAAGCACTTGTTACTAGGTGCTAAGGCTCGTCCTAAGGAGCTTACACTCTAGTATGAGAGAAAGAAGTTTAAGCAAATAATTACAATATAATGTGACGAGTGCAACAAAGATATATATAAAATAGAGATAGAAATGAGAAGTGGGTAATTAACTTGAATGGGTAAGGAATTTTGGGAAGGACCAGTGAAGGGAAAAGTTTCTTAAAAATTTTTTTTTATTTAAAATTAAGATTGAATTTTTTTGTTGATTTTTATTTTAAAGTAATCCATATTCCTGATTTTTTTAAAAAAATCAATATTAGAGGGATGTAAAATGAAAAGTAAAGACTCCCCAACTTCCCCCACCTTCCCACTTTCCAGAGTTAACCATTCTTTAACACTTTCTTGGGAGGAGGTTTCACTCTGTGGAAGCAGCTCCCCAACGTGCTGAGGCTAGGTTAGATCTATCTATAGTCTAGAATACTTGTTTACTCCATATCAGAGCATTGTCTCTTTTTATGGTGATTGTTTACTTGTTTGTCTCCCGTAATAGTCCTTATGTTCTGAAGTATAGAAGAGATTGGAGGTTAAAATACAGGCTGGCTCTGGACTGCCTGAGCTTGACTCCTAGCTTTGCTATTTATAGTTATGTATAACTGGGGAAAGTTATTCGATTTCTTTCACCTAATAGTATTCTTTCATTATATTGCTGTGAGGATTAAATGAGAGTGTGTGTATAGAAACATGCACACATCCATAGTGTGCTTAGAGCAGTACCTAGATAATAGAAAGTGCTCAATAAATATTAGTTATTAAGAATAGCATTTAGCATATTGCCTGGTCCAAAACGTTGGTATTCAAGAGAAATTTGTGAAAGATTGATTGAATTCATGTTTTAGTTAGTGGCTGAAATAGAATTTTAATACTTGGTTTGATAATCAGATGGGCATAGGTTTAGTTTTTTTCTTATGAATTGTTTGTTGTTTAATTTATTTTTTAAAGGATCTTTAAGGGTGTTTTTTTTTTAATTTATTGGGGAATATTGGGGAACAGTGTGTTTCTCCAGGGCCCATCAGCTCCAAGTCGTCTTCCTTCAATCTAGTTGTGGAGGGCGCAGCTCAGCTCCAAGTCCAGTCACTGTTTTCAATCTTTAGTTGCAGGGGGCGCAGCCCACCATCCCATGTAGGAATTGAACCAGCAACCTTGTTGTTGAGAGCTGGTGCTCTAATGAACTGAGCCATCCGGCTGCCCCCGAGTTTGTTATGTTTACCTTTTTATGCTGCTGCTTTTTTCCATTCCATCAACTACGTTTCAATTACATTTAACCATTCTTTCGTAGAATGGTTAATCATTCATAGCTGTATTTTTAACTGGGTTTGACCAGGTCATATTCAAAGAATGCCTTATTTTTCAGGACTAGAAGCCCTGCCCCGTAGCCCCCGTAGAAAGTTTTAGGTTGGTATAAGCTTAATTTAACTGAGTTTCAGCTTTCAAAGAAATTATTTTTTCATGCATTTGTTATTTATTTAATACTTTCAGCCATCTACTATATGCCCATCATTAATGACAAGTCACTTTCTGAGCTTTGTTTGGGGAATTGAGTAGATAGATCAAGGAGAATGAAAGGATTTTCTCTATCTAATCCTCTCAGCTTTGGTTGTGAACTTGCCTGTTTTTCTTCCAGGTTCTCATCACTCTAGTTCTTATAGTTGTTTGTTTTATCACTTCTAGTTAAGTGTAATACCTATCAGACACGGTCTAAGTCTGTTTTACCTCTGAGTTCCCTTTTTCATTTGGTCTGTGTTGTGTGTGGTTGATTTTTTAAAAGAATAATAGCAGTGGCATCTTTATGTGCCAGATACCATTAAGAGCATGTACCGTTACTCCCGTTTTACATACAAGGAAAGGAAACTTAATAGGTTAAGTAATTTGCTTAAGTTTACACACCTGATAAGTAGTAGAAGTGGGGTTGCCCTTTAGATTTATCTAACTCCTAACCTTTTACCTTAAATTAAGCATGATACCGTTTAACATTTACTTGTACTCAAAATGACTGACAATGAAATTCTGACACTGTTCTAAGACTTCGTTTTAAGTGTACAGTACACTCCTTTACCCTTTAGCCCACGAGAAATAATATTATATTTATATTAGAGGAATAGTTAATCAGTAGATTAAAATACAAAGAAAATGACATTGATTTTTCTTTGTTTCTTTATGTCTGAATAATTAGAGAAGAGCAGTTTTAAAGTACATCATCATAATGGTGTGTGTAGTGTCAAACTTTAGTTAGGAAATAAACTTAATTTTGCCATGTCTTCTTTCTTTTTGAAAAATACGGAGTTTTTTTTTGAGGGTATCCTTATATAATGTTTTCTCTGCACATGTTAATGCGTCAAAGGAAAATGGGAAGTGATGTGTATTTGATTAACTAGATTTCTTCCAACTCAGTGACATTTGTAACACATGACAAGTTGCTTGATATAGGGTAACATTTCTCTTAAAAATGCCAATTTTGTTATATGATGTTTCTTTTTCTTTAGGTGATCTATGCTGTCATTTACATGTAGGTAATTTAAGGGATTTGTATTTTTGGGAACATAACTATGTTAAAAGACAGTTTATTACTGAAAGAAAAGAATTGCTTTTACTCTCATTTATTGGGTTTCTGTTCATTTTTTTCTTTATATTTAGAAACCAAAAAAACATCAAGCATCTCTCCCGCTTAGTTGTCCGCCCCCATACAGATGCTGTTTATCATGCTTCCTTTTCTGCAAATGGTCAAAGAATAGCTTCTTGTGGAGCTGATAAAACCTTACAGGTAAAACATCTCTGGATACAAATTGAAATAGGCATGTACCCAATACTCTGCATATTCGAACACATAAATCCTAAAATTCAAGAAAATTTCACATTAGAAACAGAAATCCAAATCTCTTGAACATTTTATGAAAGCTTCCTCTTTCATAAGGAAGCTTTAAAAGCTATGGTTGTGTGTTTTCATAATTCTAAACTTGCCAAGTGACATAGAAGTGCCTTTTACCCTGCCAGTTAATTACTATCATCCATGTGCCATCTAAGGGTAATGAGGAGATAATTGTTAAAAGACATAAGGACTTCATAGCACGGTGAACAGGACTCTGATCAAAAAACAGTGATTAAGTAAAATACCTATTTTATCACTGGCTCAAGAATAGATTTCTGACTGTAAGTAGGAATTGGACTAGATTACTTCCTAAGGTGCTTGAAGGAATTTCCTTGAAGTTCTCATTTGTTTTCTGAAAACATGAATGAGTGCTTTTCTTTAAATTCGTGCTCTACCTTTTGATTTTGAAGGAATCAGAATCAGATTAGTTAAAACTTTTATATTTAGGCTAGCTTTATTCTTTGCAAGATTATGACTATAAACCTTATTTCTATATGTGTACTGTATTACTAATTTTATTGAAATTGGCTTTTGAGCCCCAGAAAGAGAGTGTATTGCATGCAGTATTTTCTATTTGATTGTTAGGAATTTGCCAAACTAGTCTCAAGAACAGAAGCTATTCTTTTTATTGATATTACAAATGTTTAACAATGGATAGTTATCTGTGTTAAAATATACAAATTCTAACAAATTCTGATTTTTGGAGTGGCTTTGCCAAGGTTCATCTTGTTGCAAAATAACAATGATTAAAGTCTTTTCCTTTTAAAGGAAAGATTTTTATTGAATAATAGCTCATGTGTAAGTGGTATTAATAAAAAAAATTTTATTGTTGCTTGGGCAGGTGTTCAAAGCTGAAACAGGAGAGAAACTTCTAGAAATCAAGGCGCATGAGGATGAAGTGCTTTGCTGTGCATTCTCTACGGATGACAAATTTATAGCAACTTGCTCAGTGGATAAGAAAGTGAAGGTATGGAAATATTTTCCTCTTGAGTTGTAGTCACCACAGAAGTCATTTTCTTTTTCCATAATAGAGGGGCGAGGGTAAGTAGGGTTGAAGGACTTTTACCTGTTGATGTACTAACTTGAGTCAAACCAGTTTTTATCCATTGTAAATTAACACTGTCTGAAAACCTTTTATTTTTATGTACCAGCAGAAATTCCTAGGATGATCAGGCAGCTGGGAAAATCAATTAGAAATTAACAAATTTGCTTGCGATTTATTGACTGGTCTATGGGTTAAATTCAGTTGAAATCTTTGAGTGGACTGTGTTGGCAATGTTAACCATACAGAATTACAGTCTGAGATTGGATTTTGCTGTAAAATATATAATTTATGAAGTGCAACCCAGATTTTTTTACCTTTGTGAACTAGCTTATATTCCGTGCAAAACCAGATGCATGAACAAACTAATAATTAGGTTACTAGTCTAAAAAGTAGAAGAAAAACAATAAACATAGGGTAATTTTTATTGCCCTCTGTTAATTTTCCTTCCTTGTCCCTTGTCCCTAAATTTGGCTTTTAGCCAGAACATTTATGTGGAATATAAGAGATACTGAAGCCTTCCCCCTAGACTTCAGTATCTCTTTATCTGATAAATGGAGGGGGACCCTCACCTCAGTCTTTTTTCAAAGAGGTTGTGGAGTGCTGAATCTGGCTGGGTGAGGTGGGTCTTAGTGGACCTGCGAGCAAAAAAGTTGGCTTGGAAGTTTGCCTGGAGTTTGCACCCACTTGAAGAGGGCTCTGTAGTATCCAGACTAAATAGAGACCTTAGAAAAATCTACTTCTTGATCAATTGGACTCTCTAGTTGGCTTTATAACCAACCAGTTAATTCACTCTGCTCTGAGTCAGACTCGGAGTTGGCCACTCTGAGCAGTTCCAGAGGCAGTTATGTGGAGTAAAAGGAAATAATACCAAGTTTCTGTTTCCAAATGCAAAATTTGAAGCAAGAAGTAGAAATTAAAAGAACTTCAAAATAAAAGAAACTCTTTGGACCTCTGGGGAGTGCTTTGATAAGATAAAAAGAAAATGCTGTGAGAGGGACGGTCTCTGAAAAGACCAAAACCCAGTGAAGATTCATTGTGTAATCTATTTCTTTTGTTTGTCATTAGATGGAATAGACAGTTTAGTCTATTCTATACTATGTCTTACATAGTAATTGGAATGGTGATTACTTTTTATTGTGAACACTGCATGAGGCTTTATACTACATACTTTCCTATATTACATTTTCAGTTTCACACTACAACTTGCAAAGTAAGTATTTTTCAGATGAGGGAACAGGTTTAGAGATGAAGTTATTTGTACCAGCTCACATTAAATAATAACTAACAGCCAGGGTTGAAAGTTAGGCTTCCCTCAGAATGTAAAGCCTTTATTTTTTATACTAAACCGTCTGCCTTTTCTTCCTCACTGGTCCCTTGAAGCCAGCAGAACACTTTATCATGTCCTTGATCTCATTAGGTACCATGCATATGCAGGACAGAGATAAGTATCCCCAGTTTACAGAGGTGGGAACTGAGAGTTTGGTAAATCAAGGACTTGACCAGGGACATACAAATTGTGAATGGCAGAACCAGGTCTTGGGCTTCTTCCTGTCTGAAGTCCATTCTCCCATCCACTTTATAGCGCTTCTCTGCCTGTTTTCATTCATATGAACATGTGACGTTTTGCCCATGAAGAATATAAAGTTTTCATGAGATTGTAATTGTGCTATAGAAAGACATATATATATATATATATATATATATATATATATATATATAGACTTTCAAGTAATTTAAAACAAAAAAAACATCCTGAAAAGCACCTATGCTCATCACTATACCACCAACAGCTCTTGAGATTATCACACTAAGTGAAATAAGTCAGAGAAAAAATCGAGAACCATATGATTTCACTCATATGTGGGATATAAAACTGAAAGCAACAAATGAACAAGACAAACAAACAAAAACTCATAGACACAGACAATAGTTTAGTGGTTACCAGAGGATAAGTGGGGAGGGGAGGTGGTAGATGAGGGTAAAGGGGATCAAATATATGGTGATGGAAAGAAAACTGACTCTGGGTAGTGAACACACAATGCAATATATAGATGATGTATTATAGAAATGTACTCTTGAAACCTATATAGTTTTACTAACCAATGTCACCCCAATTAATTTAATTTAAAAAAAACACAAAAAGCATTCTGGAAAAATACTGACGTTTTAGGGAAGGGGAGGTATTCATGTCCGACTGGGAAAATCTGGCAGACAGTATGGATAGCATCCTCAAAGCAGCTCACATTTGCTTTGCTTTATTTGAAAATAAAAGGTAGTTGTAAATTTTATTTTTTCTGTTCTCTTTAGATTTGGAATTCCATGACTGGGGAACTAGTATACACCTATGACGAGCACTCAGAGCAAGTCAGTTGCTGCCACTTCACCAACAACAGTCATCACCTTCTCTTAGCTACTGGGTCAAGTGACTGCCTCCTCAAAGTAAGTGTGCGTGATGAGAATTAGGTGGATAAATTTGTGCACACAGTAGAACATCTTTGATTTTCTCTTACATTGTATTAATCAGGGCTCTTTTGGTTGCAGTGATAGAAACTTTCATATTAGCTTAAGTAACAACAACAATAACAACAAAGAAGATATTATTGGCTCACGTAACTGGAAAGACTAGAGGGAGCGTGGCTTTAGGCATAGCTGATTCCAGAATCTTGTACTACATTCTCAGGCTCTAACTTCCTCTCCATTTCTAGACTCTGTTTCCCTCTTTGTTGGTTCAGGCATGTTCTCTCTGTTTGGCAGGAAATAGGGCAATCCTCAGCTCTAGGCTCGCATGGGTCTTACAACTCATAAGCACAGAGGAAGAGACTCTGCTTGTTCCCAGATCCATAGATTTAATTTTAGGAAAAACTCTAATAGACCTCGTTTGTGTTACATGCTCATTGCTAAATAACACTAGTGGCCAGTAGGATGGAACCTTGATTGACCAAGGGACACAAGTTTAGCCATGTAGAGGTGGGACAGATGAGATGAGGTCAGCTTCACTTGAATTGTAAATGGGATTTGATTCAAAGAGAGGTTCTGTTATCGGAATGAGGAAGGAAAAAGTGCTGATAGGAAAAAAATTTGAAAACCCAAAAATGGGTATTCATTTCACATGTTTGATAATGTATTATAATTACAAATTATAAAGCATGGTATCTTTTCTTCCTCTTAAGTGGCATACTAAAGATAGCTATATTAAATTTTCTGGGATCCCAGAAATATCTGCTGACTTATTTTGGATTCTTTTTGGTTTGGTTTCTGCCCTTTCTTTCTGTCACACCATTTTTGCAATGAGACATTGTATTTTTGGGTGGAGAAGGTAAAACATTTCTGTTTGGAAAGCCTCATAGACTCTGTGTTTTGATGTTTAAATAAGCTATTTTTTAAAAATTTAAGAAAATATGGAAACATTTGTTGAAAATTGTCCCCTCTCCCCTTTTCAGGAAGCTGAATCTTTTCCTTTTTTCTCCTCCAAAGAAAACTTACATAGAAGCTCAGTGTGTAAAAGAGATAAAGCCTATTTTTCTTGTTGAAGAGGGGGTATGGGCCTGTATTTCTGCTCTTTCTTGTTCCCTCTTAGCGCCCCGTCCCTCATAGTACCTTTCAAGCATGTTGATGATGATTTATTTTGCATATTACTTATTATAGAACTGAGTAAAATAATAATGATTCCAAACTGCTCTGTTAAAATAAGTAATCGTTTAGTTAGTTATTTAGTGCTCAGACTAAAAGCCTGGGCCAGCCTTTGAGTCCCCTTAGTAGATTTAGGTACTGATATAAGGGCTGCCCCATTACTTGTTAATCGCAAGTTCACCTTTGTGTTTGACACCTTCTGTTACTGTGAATTGAACATCTGTCTGTAACTGAAAAAGGTTAAAATGAGAGGGAAGAAAGAACTTTACCTGATTTCTGACTTTTCCCCATTCAGTACCAGTTTTTCAGTTATCTTGTTATCTTTTCAAATAGCTCTGGGATTTGAAACAAAACACATGTCGAAATACCCTTTTTGGCCACACCAATTCAGTCAATCACTGCAGATTTTCACCAGACGATAAGCTTTTGGCTAGTTGTTCAGCCGATGGAACATTAAAGGTATGCTTTTGTTCATCATTAAAGTGGGTTGTAATTTTATGGGCTTAGGTTTGGGTTATGGAATTAGGTTTCTGTTTTTTACATTTATACAGAAAGAGCATCTTCATTCAACTTTCAGGAACTTATTTAATGTAACTGTAATTGCTTATAATGATTATTTATTAATGGTTTATTACCTTATGCTTTCAAGTTCATATAATTTGAATTCTTAATTTTTAAGCATATATTACATATTTTACAGTTTCATAAAAATGTTTTGAGATCTATGTGGTCAAACTGTAAAGGTTCTGCTTTTATTTATCATTCATTCATCCTGCCTTTTATGTTATTATTTTCCTATTTTTGAGAAGTTATGGGTGGGGGAATCTCAGAGCTAGGGAAAAAAGCTTATTTTAGCCTCTTGAAATTTATAGTTCTAAAAAAACTAAATTTGTCCTTAAACCTCCACCTTAACTTCTCAAATAAGATCCTAATCTTATCCCACTTCCTCTATTTTTCCTATTTCTACTGTCATTCTAGTATCCTGTTTATTGTTTCTTCTTTCTTCCTTGGTCATATGTCCCATTCGTCTTTGACTTCCTTGTCTTTTGGTCTACCTTTTCCCCTCCCGTCTGTAGTGTTTGCTGTGGGTTCATGCTGTCGTCCTCTTATGTCTAATAACAGCTTTCTAAGATGCACTCTCCATCTCTCTTTATCCCAGTGCAGAGCTGCTAGAATAATTAATAACTCTCTACCTCTGTTTTCATCTTGCCACTTTTAGCTGGGACACAAAAATGTCATATTATAAATTGTGATAAACCCAGGTTCATCAGGTGTACCTCTAAGGCTTTTCTTCACCTTCCATCATTCTGCTGCCTCTGTTCATATCCAGTTTTTTCCTTCTCACCCCAATGCATTTATTACCACTTCTGGGCAAGTAATTTTGGGGGTTTATTTTATCTACTGTTCTTATATATGTTTCATTAGTCTTTCTTGGGATTTTTTGGCCTCCTATTTATTTGTCCATGGTTTTTAAAGATCTTTAAAGTTTTATGCAAAGCCTTCTTCAGAAAGTGTTCTCTTGTAACATTCACCTATCTGCTTCTGAGTATATATATACATACCTGTCTATCTATATTTATATAGATGGAAACTGCTTGGTTTGTCTTCTGATTTCTATTTGTAAATTTTTGTACTGCTCAGTCATTTTCACATGTCTTCTGTTTCTTTGGTAAGGTTGAATATATGAGATTTATGATCTGCAGAAATCTTGTCATCTTGTTGTATCTCTCTAAAGTTCATAGAACACAGTTGTACTCAAAACATGCGCTCAATACATTTTCTTGACATATACTTCTTCCAGGGAAACGCTGAACCCTCCTGGGCACTATTTTGTTGCTTAGACTCTCTAGAGGAGGAGGTTTGTTCATGCTTGACAACTTCTAAGTTACAGCAAGGTAAACTCTGTTGATGCTGAGCCTCTGTTTGCATCTTTGATTTCACTGACTGAGGATAACTCATTTTCATATAAATTACTTCAGGGCATCTAGGAATCCTTTCTGGATAGAATTCTACTTTATAGAATTTTCTACCTGTTAGTGGATATTGGGAGCGCTCTTAGGAAGAATTGGTAAGAATTACCAAAATCAGGTAAATGGATTTCGGCTTCTATGACATGTTATCTTCAGGTACCAAATAATCTGTTCCTTCCTTTAGGATGATTCATATCAGAGGAGTTTTTTCAGAATACCCTTATATGGGCTAAGGCAACCCTCTTATCAGAGATTCTTTCAGTGCTGTGAGCCTATTATTTCTTGGTTTTTACTAAGTGAATGGCTCCAGAAGAAGGTATTTTATATATCAAGCAAGTTTCTTCTACCATCTTACTTCCATTGCTAATTCCAAATTCTGGGAAGATTCCATTATCTTTAGCATTACTCCATTATAATTAGGTTACTTAATGTTCAAGAAAGTTGTGAAACTAGGCCATTTATCTGTTCTACAAATTTAAGTTGCGCAACTCAACTGGGCCTTCTTTGCTGCTGAGTTATGGTCTGTTCATCCCAAATTGATCTGCTGTATTTACCATAGTGCTTATTCCAAGCCTTTTCTGCTGTTCTGGTGCCCTCAATCCTGTCATTGCATCTTTCCATGGTGATAGCCTTACTTTACACCTATTCAGAGGGTTGACACCACTCACCAAGAGCTCCCCACCATGAGCTCCCTTAAAAATTGCCGTAAAAAAATCTCTACTCCCCTCTTTTTATTCCTCATCTCAGTGCCTACAAAGTCCTCTACTTATGCCTACTGTCCTTTTTATCCTTCTGGCACCTTGCTTCAATCATTATTTCCTCTCTATGTTGCATCTTTAGTTTTTCTTCTCTTTTGGATCTTTTCCCACAGTCTTCCTAAGCATTATAAAGCCAAAAAGTGAAAAACCTTTGATTCTTCCTTGATTGTATTATCGTCTGAAATAGTCACTCTGTTTTTTTCTTTCCCTTTATGACTAGACTTCTAAAATCACCTCTGTTTCTTACCATTTGCAACAACAGGGCTGGACCTAGAGGATATTATGCTAAGTAAAATAAGTCAGACTGCGGAGGACAAATACCAAATGATCTCACTTATATGTGGAATCTAAAGAACAGAATAAAGGAGTAAATAAAATAGAAATAGATTCAGAGATACAGAGAAAAAACTCATGGTTGCTAAATGGGAGGGGGCTTTGGGGGGTGGGGGAGAAGGTGAAGGGATTAGAAAGTACAAATTGGCAGTCACAAAATAGCCATAGGGATGTGAAATACAGTATGGGGAATATAACAATAATGTAAAGATTATGTAGGGTGCCACATGGGCACTGGATTTATCAGGGGGTCACTTCGTAGATTGTGTAGATGCCTGACTACTGCGCTGTCTACCTGAAACTGAAGTGGAATAATTTTGAATGTCAACTATAATTAAATACACACACACACACACACACACACACACACACACACACACAGAGGGTGCCAAAAATATACACATTTTAAGAAAGGAAAAAACTGTATTATAAAATTGAAATATTCAATATATACCGATAACAGTAGATGAATACAAATCATGTTTGACTTGTGCAATTACAAGAGTGTTCAAAGTGGTTACCATCAGCATAATTTTAATGTAGTTTTTTCCTTTCTTAAAATGTATATACATTGTTTTGGCACCTATACAGTCACGGGATATAAAGTACAGCATAGGGAATATAGGCGATAGTCAATGGTACTGTGACAGCTATATATGATGTCAGAGGGGTAGTAGACTTGGTGGGGTTATCACTTTGTGAGGGCTGTAAATGTCTAATCATTATGTTGTTTTGTACACCTGAAACTAATATAAAAAAATAAAATTAAAAAAATAAAATTAAATCACCTCCATTTTGAGCCTAGTCCCATCTCCCCCGTATTCCCTTGAAAAATAAAATCCAATTTTATTTTTAGTCTTCATTCTTTTTGTTGTCAGGTCTAATGCTCTTTGGATTAGTGTGAAATCTGATATTTTTCTTTATCCAAACCTTATTTTTGTTTTTGTATTACCAGCATTCAACTCCCCATTGGCCACCTATATTTCCTTTTTGAAACTTCATTTGCCATCAGTGTTTTCGTCTTTCTCCTCTTATCTCTCTAACCCCTTCTTTAACTCTTTTCTCCTGTCCATTAAAAGATACCTGTTCCTCAAGCATCAGATCTCCGTCACCTTTCTTCCATCCTTCATCCGTCCTTATGGCTTTAACTGTCATCTTAGTGACTTTCAGATGTGTGATATCCAGCCCTCATTTCTCTTATGTACTGCTGTGTCCTGAGTCCCTAACTGCCTGTGAGTTGGTCTCACTTCAATAAAACTTCATGCCTTAAACTTCTTGTGCTCCAAACCGAACTAATTATTTTTTTCTTCCCAAACTTGACTCACTTTTGTGGCTTCTGTATGTTTCATGATTTTGGTTAGATCAGTGTTTGGAATTTATGTCATTGTGTCTGATCACAGTTGAGCCTTGTATATGATGAATGTCCTTTCTCATACAACTTTTTGTTTTCTTTGGGATTAAATGTGTTGTACATTTAGCATTATAGTTTTGTTTTTTCATTTGCTTATTTTTTAAATATGCTTATCACTAGTTCATCTTCAAACTGTCCCTTGTCTAAATTACTTCTTATATACTTCAAACTAAACAGGTATTTGATAAATTTTCTTTTCTTAGAAATAACTTTCTTGGAGGGTTCTGTCTTGCTCTGTTTTGACTGGTGATACTATTCCCAGTGTCCCACCTGCCCGTCTGGGATCTCCCTTTACTGTCATCCTGTGTATTCCTTTAGTTTTTCCTCTTGAGTTGAAACCCCTTTTTTCCTGTATTTCTTGTCTTTCTTGATTTATTTTCTCAACTTTGGAGAAATCCTCTATCTTCCTAAGGAAGAATTTGTTGGAGGTGAAATTTTAAGACATTTCCTGTCTAAAAATGTCTTTATTCTAGCTTCATCTTAATTGATATTTTTGAATTCACACAGAAAACTAGGTTGGAAATAATTTTTCCTTAGAATTTTGGAGACATTACGTCCTTGCCTTCTGGCTTCCAAAGTTCCCCTTAAGACTTTTGAGGCCATTCTGATTCATTTGTGATCTATGTACCTGTCTTGGAACTTTTAAGATCTTCTATTTATTCCCAGTAGTTTTTCTTTTTGAAAATGTTGTGATAATGTATGTTGGTGTGGGTTTCTTTTCATTCATTGTGTTTGGCACTTCATGGCTTCTTTCAATTTGGAAAATCATATCCTTCTGTTTTGGAGGTTTCCTGTAAATTGTTTGATTTATTCTTCTTTACTTTCACCTTCTGGAATGTCTGTTTGTTTAGGATGTTTTCTTATTTTTTTTCTCTCAATCCTTCTGTGTCTATTTGTCCTATTTTCTGGAAGATTTCTTTAGCTTTATTTTCTAATCCTTCTAGTGAGTTTTTAATTTCTGCAATCATATTTTTAAGTTCCCATTCTCATGATCAGTTCCCTTTGTATATTATCCTATTCTTGTTTCATGGATGCAGTATCTTTAATCTTTTTGTGGATGTTAATAATAGTGTTTTTGAAGTTTTCATATTTCTGTATAGTTGCTGGGTGTTTTTTTTCTACTTGTTAGTTTTGGTTTCCGTATACATTTTAGAGATATGTCTTAATTGCCTGATCCTTGTATATCTGCTTATACCGGGAGTGCCAAAAAATGTGCACATTTTAAGAGATGTTATCTATGTATTACTTTTCGAAGTTGAATTGAATTACGGTAGCAATGTGTAGTATGATGTTCCCTCAAAAGATGGCGTTAATCAAATGAATGCTAGCGTCATTCATTGTATTACAATTTTAAACAGTTTTTTCTTTTCTTAAAATGTGTGTATGGTTTTTTGGCTACCTCTGTATTTAGGAGTGCAGCACCAGAAAACTGATGGAAAATTGGGACTTTATTATACGTTTCCCTGTAGGCTTATCTGGCTGTCATTTTTGATGGTGAACTCCTGATGCCAGGCTCTTTAGATCTTTTGTGTTGATCTGGTGGGGTATTCAGAGAAACATCTTCAGTTTTCTTCTTGTCGGGTATAAGTCTGGCAGGCAAGTTCTGTGAAGATTTCTAGGTAGAGCTCTCAACATTTGGAATAGAGACTATTTCCTAATTTTCTGTTTTCAGAATGGTGATCCTGCTCTCAGCTGTGTTGGGTGTAGAATAACCCTCTATTCTTCAGCCAGAGTAGGGGCACAGCAACCTGGATTGCGTAGTAGGGGAGGGGATTTCAAGGGACTTTCTTTCATCAGTTCCTCCTGATTTAGCTCCACCTTTACCAGCAAGTACCTGGTGCGACACTTCCTGAGCATTTTAGAAGTTCTTTGGTGTGAATTGGGCTACTTAGAGGCTTTCCTCACTGTTGGCTCAGGATTCAATATTTAGGAGTCTTCTTATCACTTGTCTTTCTGCTTTCTAGTCTTTACAGTTTTGTTGGGGTCATCTCTTCCTCCATTCTCCTTCACCTTGTGAATTACGCCTATAGAGAAAAATTCTCTTTACTATTGTCTTCGTGGGTTTTGGGAGGGTGTGGAGATGAATGTGTGTGTTGTATCTGCATCTTTAACCTGAACTCTATTTCTTTCAGTAACACTGTTGCCTACTTACCTGTGCTTGCAACATGGGAATAATCTGCCTGTTCACTTAAAGTTGATCGTTTATTGAATACTTATGATGCGCCAGATATTGTACGAAGCATTTGAGTTTTAACCAATTAAAACAAACCTCCTGTCTTCCTCGTGTTGAAATTCTGTCTCTCTAAGGCAGTATGAATTAGGCTAATGTTTAGGGAGGAGAGTGAAGTGGCCACCTCGGCAAAAAGTGTTCCCTCACACCCACAGCTTGGGTATAGCATTCCCATCGTGCTGTACCTTCACTTCTCAAATGGCACATCTGACATATCTGGTGTTAGAATCATTTATGTGTGTGTCCTGCGTCCTCTGTTGGCCTGTAAACTCCTTGAGAGTAGTATCTGTGTCTTGATTTATTTGTATAACCTCGAAGAGACGTGTAGCGTGGTGGTTAATAAATGTGTCCAAGATAAGAAACCTTTGCCGTGTCCCTTCAAATCAAATTAAGACTTCTCCAAACTCAAAAGAAAAAAGAAGTTTAAAGTTTTCATGGACAGAATTTTGATTTCACGTGTATCAATCAGAATGTGATTGTAGAGCACAGAGCACTAACAGCAGGGGACAGACATTCCTGCACTCACGGAGAGAACTGCCGCGTGGTGGCAGCTTTCCCAGAGTGCTATTAAGCCGGCGTTGGTGGCTGGTTCACACTGATCTAGTGACACGTCGTAAGCAGCGATCCTGCAAAATGATGTTGGATAACAGCATTTCAAGGTCAAAGTCTCTAAAGCTTTTACTTTCTGAGAGGATGAAGAACTGTAAAATTATTTCCTGTCCCAGATGGCTCTGTAATCTTCTAAGCATTTTGTTAGGGTACCAGGTGGATAAGCATGTGTTTTTCAGGTGCACATGAGTCTCTGAAATACAGTGCAGTGACTTGCTCAGAATGAGATGCTGGTATTTTACTCGGTCCCTTGATGTGTGGAATTTCGTCACTCCTTGGACAGGAGCTCAAGTCAGGCCTACGTGCAGAAGATGTAGTTTAGACAGATGTAATGAAATTGGGTAGGGTTAATTTTCTTTTTCTATCTTAAATCCAGGCTGGTTGTTTTATTTGTATTAAGAGGGAAACAGAGAGGGATTTCTCATATATTCTAGCTGTTGTGACTGAAGCTTCTGGCATTTATATTTAGATTCTTTTTTCCTTTTCAGTATCAAGAAAATCTAATTATTTTAGTATCTGATGTTTCTTTTCTTCATCCAATTTATCCACAGTTGTTCAAGGGGAGAGGTTTTGGTTTTGGCCATATTTCTGAGTGTATGTAATACTTTTCTAAACTCGAGAGATTTAAAAATGTGCCTGGCCAGAAAAGTCGAGTTCTGTCTTGGAGCTGTGCTTTGGAAGCTGAGTTACAGTCTGAGAAGCAGCTTTTTCTTCGGTTCTTGTCCTTGGCCGGCTGTTGGTCTGGGCACGGCAGCCATTATTACTCTGAAGCTGGGACGCCTCCAGCCCAGGGAGTAAAAAGCTGTGTCTTCTTGAAGGCCTTTGTCTTTTGTTTTGCTCAAGTGGCTCTGCTAAGTGAGTAGGTTTGGTCTTTTGTATCCCATTCCTCAGGATCCAGTTGTTTTTAGAGCCCTATCTGGCCCCACCAAGCACACAAGGTGACTTGCTTTCTTCAAGATATCCTGTGTTTTCTATTTTCAGGGACTTCCTTATGTCTCTGGATGCTCTGTTAGGTTCTAACTCGGCTGGGACTGGGTCCTGTGTAGTGTCCGTGCTGTGCATACAGTAGATGTGAAGCACACTTCACGCCTGGTACAGCAGAGGGCAGCAGTGACAAGTCGTGCGTCTCTGCATCTGACCTTTCTTCCAAACACATCCTTACTGTCACCAATTCCTCTTTAGCCTCCTCCACACCATGCAAGGCTCTTTTAACGTTTTACTTAGTGTTGCATTCTGCATTTCAGGCAGTACTTCTAATTTTTTTTTTCTTTTTAGGAATGTGCTGAATGAAACTGGAGTACTTAAAGGCCTTATAAAAAGTCATGCATAAGTAAAATTAATCCATTAGGTATAGTGAATAATTTGTGAGATATTTAATCCAGGTGGATTTCTAGAGCTGTGATTTGAGATTAAAACAAACTTAATTATTTTTGTATTTTTGTAATTTGAAGTTTTGGGATGTGAAATCAGCCAATGAGAAAAAAAGCATTAACGTGAAGCAGTTCTTCCTAAGTTCAGAGGAGCCTCAAGAGGATTTGGAAGTGATAGTGAAATGTTGTTCATGGTCTTCTGATGGTTCTAGGATAATGGTGGCAGCAAAAAATAAAGTCTTTGTAAGTATTCGTATTTTTTATTTTATTTTATTGGGGAAGGGGAACAGGACTTTATTGGGGAATAATGTGTACTTCCAGGACTTTTTTCCAAGTCAAGTTGTTGTCCTTTCAATCTTAGTTGTGGAGGGTGCCATTCGGCTTCAAGTTGTTGTCCTTTCAGTCTTGTGGAGGGGACAGCTCAGGTCCAGGTCCAGTTGCCGTTGCTAGTTGCAGGGGGCACAGCCCACCATCCCTTGCGGGAGTCGAGGAGTCGAACTGGCAACCTTGTGGTTGAGAGCCCACTGGCCCATGTGGGAATCGAACCGGCAGCCTTCGGAGTTAGGAGCGTGGAGCTCTAGCCGCCTGAGCCACTGGGCCAGCCCCCATATTAGTATTTTAACAAGCCAAATTTAGTCTAATTTAAAGAAAATTAAAGTTTCTGTTGATGTTTGCATTTTACATTGTTTATTGATATAAAGTATAGCTACGTGATTTGGAGCAGGCTCCCTAACCCTCATAGTTTTCAGAACTGTGCTCTAGGGGATGTCTCTAGGCCTTTTGAGAAAAGATCTCCATAGTCATACAGGTTTGGGGAATGTTATGTATTGATTGCCTTCCCCCATTACAGGTACTCGGTGTGTACTAACATTCAAGGCCTCGGAAGTCCTACAGCACGTAAACAATTTATATTGTTTAACTCAATGTTTCTCAAATGTATTAAGAACGTGGAATACTTTCTGCATCACTTTTTGTTGTTGTTCTACAATTTTGAATACATTAGTTTAGGTTTAGGATTTTCAAAGCACTTTCTTACCCCTAAAATTTAATGATTTTGTGATTCTCTAGAGAGAAACAGTCATCAATGACTGGGGATGATTGTGAGATTTTGATGAAGTAAACGAAGATGCAAAAAAAGTAAATGACAAGGAAATGCCTTCCTCCTTTTTCAAATCTAATAATAGCTTACATTTGTAGTATTCAGAGTGCTTTCACAGATAACTTTTTTTTTGATAGAAATATCCAAGGGACACAGCAGATTGCAGTAGTCCTATGATAATAAAGAGGCAACTGAGATTCAGAACAGCCAAATAATTTGTCCAGAGCTACATCGTGATTTGGAGAACCAGGTTTTCTGATTCATGGCTCAGTGACCTTACATTCTAATAATAATTTTAAAAGACTTGAATAAGAGATATTACAATTTTATTTTTAGCTTCATTGAGGTATAACTGACAAATAAAATTATAAGGTATTTAAAGTACGTAACGTGATGATTTGATAATATGTATGCATTATGAAAGGATTCCCTCCAATTGAGTTAATTAACATATCTGTTACCTCACATATTTACCTTTTCTGGGTAAGCACATTTAAGTTCTACTCTCTTAGCAAATTTCAATTATACAATACAGTGTTATCAACTATAGTTATCACATTATACATTAGATCAGACCTTATTTCTTATAACTGAAAGTGTGTATCCTTTTACCAACCTCCTCCTAGTCCTCCCTTCCCAGATACTACATTTTAAAGAACACCATTGAAATATACCATATAATTATATATTTATGTTATTGTTATTGATCTAGTAACTCTGACCCTTGAATCTTGATTGCTTATGGGTTTATAGCCCTTTAGTAGCAAACTAAAGAAAAATATCTCCTTTTGTGTTTTGTGAAAGACTATAAGAACAGAAAAGGAATCACTGCATTTACAAGATTTGAAAACTAAAAATATTTTTGCGGTGGGGGTGGCTGGTTAGCTCAGTTGTTTAGAGTGTGGTGCTATTAATACCAAGTTTGCCAGTTTGATACCTGCATGGGACACTGAGAGCTGCGCCCTCCTTAAAAAAAAAAAAAAAAAAAATGGCACTTGTATTTGTTTTTGGTTTAATTTGTAGACAAAGACTTACAGACAGGTGCAAAAATAAATCCTCTTTTGCAACCCAGGACTCATCGTTCAGTATGAGTTTTGATACATATAAGAAGGAACATGATTCCTAAAATAAATAAATATATATATATATATATATATATATATATATATATATATATATATATATATATATATATTTGTTCTAAAATGTATATGTAAATTTGCCATTTTAACCATTTTAAATCTACAACTCAGTGGCATTAAATATAGTACATTCACAACGTTGTACAACTATCACCATTATTTCCAAAACTTTTTTATCACCTCAAACAGAAACTCTGTAATTAGTAAGTAAAACTCCCCACTCCCTTCTCCCTGAACCCCTAGTAATGTCTAATCTATGAATTTGTCAGTTCTACATATTTCATGTAAGTGGAATCATAAAATATTGGACCTTTTGTGTATGGCTCATATCATTTAGCATACTATTTTCAAGGTTCATCCATACCATGTATCAGAACTCGATTCCTTTTCTATGGCTACATAGTATTCCATCATATAGATATACCACATTTTGTTTATCCTTTCATCTGTTGATGGACACGTGGGTTGTTTTCACCTTTTGGCTCTTGTGAGTAGTGCTGCTATGTACATTGGTGTGCAAGTATCTATTTGAGTCCCTGCTTTCAATTCTTTTGTGTATACACCTAGGAGTGGAATCATGGTTGGGTCATAGGGCAGTTCTATGTTTAGTTTTTCGAGAATCCACAAAAATTTTCCATAATGTCTACACCATTATATATTCCCACTAGCTGTGTAGAAGAGTTCCCATTTCTTCACATCCTCGTAAACACTCACTATTTCTATTACTATAACCACCCTATTAGGTGTGAAGTGGTATCTCATTGTGGTTTGGTTTGTATTTCCCTAATGACTGATGGTGTTGAGCAGAATTTGAACATTTTAAAAGATATGTTTCTAGTGAAAGAGGAAAACAATTTTATATTCATGAAGTGCCTTCTTATTTTGAAAATCTGGACCACCTTCTTATTTCACCTGCTAAAATAAAGTTACCTAAGATCACCCTTAACCACGTGTAGATCCTAGTTTCTTACTCTTTGGTCTCTCCATTGTCCTTTTCAACTCAACTCTTGTGCTGTTAGCCCACTCCTAGTGGTAGGTCTTTTCTTTTTGCCATCCAATAATTGGGACAACTGCCTAATCCATATTTTCCAAGTTTCCTCTATCACTCTCAAGCACTAGTTCTTAAGAACGACCTGACCTGGGAAGTTTCAGTATGACTTCCTTTGTTGTGGGCCTCCACTGCTGTGCTGCTTACAGATCTGTGCATTCACAGAACATTTTCATGGCTCCCACTGGAAGCTCTGGAAGCTTTTTTTACCTTCCCTAAGACTGCGTTGGTCGTAAATTGCTGTACTATATATTGATATAAATGTTTTTATTATTTGGCAAAAACTTTTGGAAGAGTATATTCAGCATTTAAAAATCTTTCGAAAATTGAAATGAAGAAGCTTGAAATACTCAAAAATAGCTCTTTTTTGGTTCAAAAATGGGAAAATTATTCATTGTCATGGAGTAATTTGGTAGCTCTGAAGAGAACTAGAAGTGATTGAGCTAATTTCATTTTGGCAAGCCTCTACTCTGTATTATTTTGATCATCTTCATTTGTGAGTATCCATTTTCTCTTGAATAAACAAGCATTAGGGAGAACTGCTCTGTATGTTAATTTGGCTAGTCCATTCGTTTATTCAGAAAGGTTTCTTTCTTTCTAGGGCAGCTTGAGAAATCATCTGTGATAAATTTTCCTTTTTATGAAATATGTTTCAAGATGAACAATATTTTGGGCCGGCTGGGTGGCGCAGGTGGTTAGAGCTCCGTGCTCCTAACTCCGAAGGCTGCCGGTTCGATTCCCACATGGGCCAGTGGGCTCTCAAAAAAAAAACAAACAAAAAAAAACAAAACAATATTTTGAAAGTATACATATATTGATTTGTATCTTATGACTGTCAATAATTGTGACAATTATAAGTAATTACAGTATTTTTCTAGGATTTATACTTTATACTTGAAATGGGAGGATATTCTTTTAGAAATAAATTTAGATTCATTTGGGTAAAGCTTATTTAAAAATATTGTACTTTCATAGATGTCTTTCTCTTTTATGTTGACAGCTTTTTGACGTTCATACCAATAGTCTGTTGGCAGAAATCTATACAGGCCATCACAGCACCATCCAGTACTGTGACTTCTCCCCCCATAATCACTTGGCAGTGGTGGCTTTGTCCCATTACTGTGTGGAGGTGAGTAGTTGAATTTTTTTTTGTCAAGTCTAGGTCTCCAGAGGTATAGGGATGATGAAGAGCTTTAGGATAATAAACTACCATGTTTCCCCAAAAATAAGACCTAGCTGGACAATCAGCTCTAATGTGTCTTTTGGAGCAAAAATTAATATAAGATCCGATCTTATTTCACTATAAGACCAGGTATAATATAATATAATATAGTGTAGTATAGTATAATGTACTATACCCGGTCTTAATATCAATTTTTGCTCCTTAGACACATTAGAGCTGATGGTCTGGCTAGGTCTTATTCTCGGGGAAACATGGTAGTTAACTTTATTACTTTAGCAGTGATTAAAGACTTGATTGACAATATGACAAATCATACTGGGGATGATGGTATCATTTAACAAGTGTTCGTTGAATGGCTAGTATGTGCCAAGGTGTGGGGAAACGGTGCAATGACCACTGGTTTCCTAAGCAGAAACGTTGCATCTCTTAAACAATACAGGCATAGACTCTTCTGTGAAAGAAATGATGAACGATGGGTCCAGTTCAGATTTCTTAGATTACTGAGAAGGCTAAGATGGTAGTTAAATTTAGAACTGGTTAACCTAGGATGTTCACTGCTAAGCACTAATGAATAAAATGACTCTTAGAAATTATTTGTTTATATTTATAATTTTGCACTTACCTGATGATAGATTTTGAGAGTCTGTACCTCACTGGCCCTGGAAGAATCCCATCCAGTGATTGATATATTAATTTTTTCAAAAAGCAGTGAATTTTCTGATATTTTTCCTCCAAAGAAGGATTTGTTTTGTCCAAGCTTTGTTATTACTCATTCCTTGAGTGAGTTTTACCACCAGATAATTTGAAACCCCTTGTGATTACAGCCCAAAAAGATGGGGATGGGCCTTCATCTGGAAAACAGGGAAATTCACTTTGTTCATAGGCTGTCTTCAAAGGAAGCTTCACTGCTGTAAGCACTTCTTCAGTGTTTTGTGCTTATTTCAGCCATTTTTAGTGAGTTTGCCAAATTGCCCCTTACTATGAAGGTGCGGGGGGAGAGTTGTTGAGCTACATCTGTTCAGCGTGGAGATGCAGATCCTTCCATTGGAAGCCGAGGCAGTGAGTGTGAACAAATTCCTGTCCTGTTTGAAACAGTGGGAGGAAGTAGGGTGCTGTGGGCAGTATTCTCTTTGGCAGAGGCCTTGGATTGAAAGATTCAGATGGGCTAGGAGATCTTGTACCTTACTGTAGATAGATCCTCAAGGTAGGTATGGTTGGAAATTTCCCCTTTCTGGGTTTTGTTAGGATTTTTAGGAGGTGTGGAGGAACAGCTCCTCTTTCTGCCTTTCCTATTGTTTTAAATTTTTTTTTACCCTATTTTTAGAAAGCTTTAGGAAACATTGTCTTCTTAAGATATCCGAACTTGGTTTTGGAGGCTCTGAGTGACAAAGAAATGATGGGGGAGAACCAGAAGGGAAGAGAATGAAGGATTTCAAGGGAGATTTTTCAGTTGTGGAACCACTTTCATCTCTGTACTTTAGCTCTGTATGTCCCACTTAGACTCTAGCGATAAGGCAGAGAAAATTTCATGTAATTAATTGTAACCGTAGAACTCACTGATTGAAAACCACTGGGCATGTGATGAAATACTTGTTTTGTCCATGGTAGTTCTGAAATCATAAAGTAGGTCTGTAATTCAGAGTGTAATGAGAAGAACTCAGGCACATATGGTACTTCATTAGAATGGAATATATTTGAGTAATTTCCAGCAGAGCTCAGGACAAAATACAGGCAGAATGGTGGCAGACACTGACAATTTGTAATAAGCATGAATAATAGGAGAAATGTGTACAATTAGTACATTTATTTATTGTAGGGTTTTGCAATCAGTTAAAATGAGGATTGGATGACAGTGGAGAATAGTCTGAATATGGAAGCTTCTTCTGTTCATCTATTTTCTTAGATTGATTTTTAAAAAACACATAAAATGTTTGCATGATTCCAAATCAAAGCTTTATAGTTATATTCAGAGAAGTCTTGTTTTCATCACTGTCCTTTCCTCTCCATTCTTTCCTACCCCTCCCCATAGGTAACCATTTTTTTTAATATTCCAATGTTTCTTTTTGCATATATAAGCAAATATTTATATGTATTATTTTTCTCCACATCTGTATCCATCTATGTGTTTATATATTTGATTTTCATATATATATATACACACACTGCACACATATACACACATACACACACATAAATATAGTATAATATGTATACTCTTGCAGAAATATATATTCTTACTTTTTTTCTGTAAACAGTATATCCTAGAGACTAGTCATTATTAGGGTGCTTTTCATTTTATTTTTTATGGCCTCATAGTATTCCATAGTGCAATAAACGTAGTTTATTCACTTGGTCCTTTTGATGATCATTTGGGTTATTTCCAGTTTTTTGCTATTAAAAATAATGATACAATGAATAATCTGCACAAGTCATTTTATATGTAGATGCTTATGAATGTTATTTCCTATACGCTGTGTTTATTCTCTAGTTGTGGAATATGGACTCGTGTTTAAAAGTAGCTGACTGCAGAGGACATTTAAGTTGGGTTCATTGTGTGATGTTTTCTCCTGATGGATCATCATTTTTGACATCTTCTGATGACCAGACAATCAGGGTGAGAAATACTGAGATTTTCATTTTAAACATTTACTGATGGTAAGCTAAACCTCCTACAAACTAAGAAATTAATGGGTAATATTGGGGGAAGTAAAACGGGAAACTACTAGATTCATATTTATCCTTGAAAAGTACTGTTATATGGACTATACCAGTCTCATTTATTCAGTATTACTGTGAGCCAGGTGCTGGAGAAGTCCAATGTTTAAACTGTATTTTGATTAATTTAAATATATTACATTTGATTTCTCAGAGTAATTTTTGACTCTTTCCTGTACCTTGAATTCCCAATTGCCAATTCTAAGGATTCTACCTTTCCATTGTCTATCATTTATTTCTACTTTTCCATTTCAAGTTTAGGTGCTCATTGCCTGTGGCCTCTCTTGTATCAGTTTCTGCCACAAGTCTTTTCTTTCTTGGTTTTCTACGTGCTGCTTCCAAGATATTTTCCTCATGTACATACAGTCATGACATTTTTGCTCAAAAACAGAGAGTGTCTCCCTTGCCTACCAAAGTAAATATGTACTCCTAAGTCTACCATCAAACTTCTCCACAGTATGGCCTCATTCTGCTGCAGTCTGTCTTCTAATTTATTTCTACAGGTAACCTACACTAGACTGCTTACATTTTTCTCTAACACCCTGTAGTTCCCTGCCTCTGTACTTTTGCTTATGTGGTTTCTTACGTTTGGAGTACCCTACCTCCTCATGTCTCTCCTTGTTGAAATCCTAATGATCCTGCAAGCACCCCAGGGAGAGGCTTCTGTGAAGCCTTTCCTAGTATTCCATTTGGGGGAGTGCCTCTCCTTTAATGCCATATAACTCTCCTTTTCCTATGGTACTGAACGAGTTCTGCCTTAGATTTAGGTATAGGCTTGATTTACTCCTCACCTCCAGTGCTCTTCTACTGCTTCTCTGATTTAATCACACATTTTAAATTATAAACTCATTGAGGCCAGGGACCCTGGCTTGTCCTTGTAATATCTAAGACAGTGTTTTGTACAAATTGTAGCTAAAATTTATTTAGTGTTTGCTCTATGCCTGACATACAAAGTGCTACATGTATTTATTTGCTAATTCTCATTATAGTTCTTTTGCAGCTGAGGAAACAGACACAGAAATTAAGTCAGCGCTACTTAAAGAACCTATCTCAGTAAGCTTGTTCCAGAATGTAAATCAATGCACTGCTTCTTTCATCAAGAAAATCTTGTTAAAAAAATGAACTTTACCACTAGGAATACTGTTAACAGTGTGTATGGTGATATAGTTGATTTACATTCTGGTACAAGCTCCTTACCTTGGTATCAAACAGTTTGAGAACCAGCAGGAGGTTGTTACCTTTGAGTGGCACAGGGTTAAGTAGCCTGCCCAAAGTTTCAATTTCATGTAGAACTAGAATTCATAAGTAAGGTATTTTGGCTCTAGCACCCATTACTTTTAATACTAACTGCTTCCTACTATAGCATGTAATCAGTAAATATTTTTGAATTATAATCTAATAATTGAAAATTTTCTGGCATCATAAGCATTTTAAGTGTGAAGCCTGCTTTGTTTCTTGCATCAAGACTAGGACTTGTCTTTACAACATTTCAGAGGATACAGTAATCTTTTAGGTTTTTATATCTCTTAATCAGCTCTGGGAGACAAAGAAAGTATGTGAGAACTCTGCTACAGTGTTAAAGCAAGAAATAGATGTTGCGTTTCAAGAAAATGAAGTGATGGTTCTTGCAGTTGACAATACAAGACGTCTGCAAGTGAGTAGTTTTTTAGAAAACAATTGGAAAAATTGTTTTGATTGAACTCGCAGTTCACAATTTTTCTTGTTTGTTTTTGGACTTGGGATCAGGTACAATTGTATAGTATCTAACAGATGCTCAGTAGGGATTAGTTGAATAAATATATGGGTCTTGAGCTGAGGCTCAGACATGCTAGGATTTAGAAGTAAGATACCTTGTGTCTCACCTCATTCCTTGTCTGTTGGTATCTGTGAGCACATTGCTTGATCTGCATGGAGTCTAGGGTATCATGAGGACCACCTTGAACTTGTCCACAGTAGAGATTTCAGCATGTCTGTTGGAGTGCGCAAGGGGGAAGGGCATGCCAATGGAAGTTTTATTGCAGGGAAAGAATAGCAGGGTCTTTGAAAGAACAAAAATTGCTCTAAGTGGGAAGGACTCTGACCCATTGGAACTGAGTTGGAACTGAAGTACGCCTGTTCATTCATTCATTTACTCACACATTTGTTCAAGAAATAGTTCTTGAATGCTTCTTACATTTTCTGTACAGGAAAGGTTTATGGCATAAAATTAAAAGAATTGTATCATTTAGGATCCAAACAGTTGTACTCCAGACTGCTCTCTACGCTGCCCCTCAACAAAGAGTGAAACACATAAGAGAGAGGTCTTTCTTGCCTTGCTGAAGAAGAGAGGGGCCCCAGAGGTCCATTGCAGAAGGTTGATAGTGAGGAGTTTTGAGTGGTGGTAACAGAGAACAGATGCCTGAAGGATCATTGGGGCTCAAGAACAGGTTAGCACCACTGCATTAACTAGCCCAAGCAATGTGCTGTCTACATGGAAGTCCAGTGCAGTTGCTGTTGAACTGTGGAGAAGTCCTGCAAGTGGAGGTAGCATGCTAGGTAGTGGCTGCGGAGAGAGCAAGCGTCTCATGGAAGGTCAAACACGGTACTGCTTTCATGTTGGCCAGCCCACCAGAAAGCTGAGTAGGGCACCATTCCACGATGTGTCAGCATGTGGAGCTGAGTGACAGACGCCTGGCTGAGAGAGGTGGCAGAGCAGCAGCCAGCGACGAAGGGCAGGGATCAGCTGGCCTTATGTAAGTTACTGAGACATTCCCCTTGCCCTGAGGATTCCTTGAGACATAGGATTAGGAAGAACAGAAACCCTGTGGGAGGTGAGGGCTAATGATCCTGTGAAGTATTTTCTCACAGTTTATTTGTTATGTTAGGCCCTTCATTTGCTTTTTAAGAGCACGAATACAACTTGAGTTAACCTTTTATCCAGCTGGGTTTGTGGAAGTGCCTAATTAACTTCTAGTGAAAGGTTTTAGCAGTGATAATGTGATCTTACGCCATTTTTGCACGTGATTTTTCTTGATTTGGTTATTGAAAGATAGAGGGCAACAAATGTGTAAGAGAATGAAAGGAGACAGTGAAGTGGAGCTACAACATACAGAGAAACAATAGAGAAGAGGAGGGAGAAGTAAAGGGAACATGCATATTGAGGGTTGAGAGCTAGCAAGAGCTTGAGATAGACTGGCAGAGAGTAGGGCAGAGCTTAGCAAGTTCTAAAGCTGCAAACCTCAGCTTGATGTAGTAGAGAGAACAGTGACTCTTCACTCAGGAGACCCAGGTACAAGCTATGGCTTTGTTGTCAGCTAGTCCTGTGATGTCCAGTAAATTGCATCACTTCTTTGAGCCTCACTTCTTCACCTCTAAGGTCCTTTTTATCTTCAAAAGTCAGTGGGCTGGTTACAGGGTCAAGGTGGAATCCAAATTCAGGAGACAGATATCTGGGGTAAATTGTCTATGGTGTTGGGTAATTTCTTCTTGTCTACAGTGGGGATCAGAGTCGAATTGTGAGACACCCCTAAATATGGTTTGTTCTATATTTTGCAAGTTTGACTGTCGTCCTTAATATGTTGATAAGGAGCTCCAAATGCTCTGTATTTCTGGGATGAATTGGGATGTGGGATTGAATGTGAATTCCTCGTTACTGATTTTTAGCAGACTGATTTTTCCACTTGGGATATTTTCCACTGCAGTTTTCTTGTCAAGTTCAGGGTCCTCATGCTTTATTAAATTTGAAACCTTTCTTTAACAGTTGTCATAACTGTGAGACTTAAGAAAGAAGTCATCTGACTAAAAGTATCATTTTATGCTATGTCAGTGATTGTGGGAGAGTTTAGAAGATAATTAAACTGACAAATAATAGCTCCATTTAAGTGAACAAAACATTTTTTAGTCACCACTTCAAAAAAATAGGGAAATTGATTTTTGAGAGAAGATAGTCAACTTTTAGTAGTCAGTCTTTATTTGGAATATCTAATAGATCAGAACATGCTGGGTAAAATATTGTAAAGAAAAAGCTACCTTGATTGATTGACCCTATAATCTTGTACCTGAGACAAAGATTACTGCTTATTTCATATTGAAAAATAATTCAACACTTTTAGGTTATAACACATAGAGAGAGGTATCTGACAATTGATTCAAGCTTGAGAAATGTTTACCCAGGTCCCATGTTTTAGTTGAGTGATAAGTCATCTTTATTAGTGGAACTTAGAAAAATAATTATTAGCATTGGTATATATTGTGAAATTGGGTAATCTTAGTTTAAGCATTACAAGTCCAGCCACCCAAATTATGCTCATGGGCTCTTCTCCCAAAAGAAAAGGGAATCTTAATTTATACTTTTTTGTGAGAGATTTGGAGGATATAAAGCCCATTTTAATTTGAATTTGTCTTTTTATGTAATGTCTGTCTCAGTCTTGTTTCACCAATCCCCTTGGATAATATCACAAAAGTGTATTTTTATAACCAATAGCCCTATTAAAATGGTCTTTGTGAAGAAATGGAAAACAGGGTGTGGAGATAGCTGTGGGATTACAAATCAGACAGATGTGTCTCAGGTGGTGGGTATAGCAGCTGCTTTATAAACCTTTTAAAGCTCATTTTATTTTATGAAAATGATTTGAACCACAAAAGTGAAATGAAATGAAAGCGTGAAGTGCTAAATGCAGCTGCTGAGACTAGGATAGGCCTTTGTTGTTCTCCCGGGAGCTCTTGTTGGTTATTTTCTAATAGTGTTTTATTACTATTTTTTTTCCAATTGAGGTCTCTATTCTGAAGAACAAAAACTGCTCATACAACCTAATAATTGATTGTGCCTTATTTTCCATTAGCTCATTAATGGAAAAACAGGTCAGATCGATTATCTGACTGAAGTGCAAGCTAGCTGCTGTTGCTTCAGCCCACGTCTGCAGTTCGTTGCGTTTGGAGGCAATGACGGAACCGTTCAGGTACTTACTTCTGGTCTTCAAGTCATTCTGTGCAGCACACTTATTTACTTAAAATTAATTATGTGGTTGGCATAGCAGCCTTATGTCCTAAATAAGGCTTCTCTTCGTCATTCTTCTGTTAGACTAAAAACACAGTTCTGTTGGTGATGTATTTCTGTTTGCCTTCACTGCTGTTTCTTATACCTTTTGTCTTTTTGTGTTCCTTATTCTCTTCCTAGTTGTTTTGTTGTTCTCCAAGTGTATCAAATACTATCAGAGATTCAGCTAACTATGCAAAGAACATTTTTTTCCTCTTCCTAAAGAATCCTTGGTTTCCCTTTTTTTTCCATCCTGTTGCCCAGCGAGCACTATGTTCTTATCATTTTTTATTATCTAAGGATCTCAAAATGAACCTTATGGATAATTTACAAAAATAACTCACAAAACACACGTGTGCCTCATTCATATTCCCCTGTCACTTGGGGAAGAGATGATACCTGACTGTGGGGACTGGGTTTAGAGGCATCACATGGGGGCGCTTCCGTCTTGCCTGGGGGTGGGGAATAGTCTTATCCTTATCCTCCTCAAAGTTATCAAATAAAACAACGTGTGAAATTACCAATATTTGACTGTATTTAACTTATAAAATGGCAATTTTATGTGGTTCAGCCTAAGATCAAATAACAATAACAGCTACCATTTATTAGGTGTTTACTGTGTCAGATGCTCTCATCGAATTATTGTAATATCCTGCATCTTAGATATTATTATTCTTGTTTTACAGATGTCTAAACACCTAGTTTCCACAACTTTTATAAAGTCAGTAAGTGACAGAGCTAAGATGCAAACCCGTGTCTTTGAGCCTCTGTGCTCAACTGTTACGCTCTCCTGCCCTCCTCCCATAGGCGCTGTGAGGTTGTCCAGCCTGCTCGTTCAGGAAGGCTTTCATTCACACAATCCCCTTTGCTTTCTAAGGTGCCTTTTTCAGACATGCAGATGTGGTTTACATTTCTACGATCTCCTATTTTAGCATCATCTGTATTTTCCTTAGGCTTCCTTAAGTACATTTTCATTTGGGCAAAGGAACCATATTTTTTGGAGTGTATGAGTTCATTTGAAAACCTTTTTGATATCGTCATTTTTTGAGTTTTGTTAACACTTTCTTAATCTCTGCATTAGCCCTTTTAAGTCTTCTCAGTGCACTGCCTTCCATCCTACTCATATCTTCTTTTCCTTTACCTGTCTCCCTCATCATCTTTTATCTTACCTTGTCTCTGTGTTGCTCTATAAAGAGCTTGCCTTGTCGCTCATCTGGGATTCTTTTTTTTTTAAATTTCTCTCATCCATCTTAAATGTCATTTTCTTTTTGGAGGCTGAGCCCAGACTAACACTTGTTTGATGCATTGAGTACTCGGGAGGACCACTGGTTCCTACTGCCATGTGGTCATTCAAGTGAGTGTTGTATTTTAGGGTGTATGTGTGTGTGTGTGCACAGATGTGCGTGTATGTATGTGTACCATTAATTTGTGTGTCTTTAGTTAAACTGTAAGCACCATGAGATGGAAATTCTATACCCTTCTGTAGTCTAATTTTAATGTCTTTGGGGTATAATGCCTGGATGTTGCTGAGTTTCTTTGTATTAATTTTCTGTGATTTTCTACTTTGAAGATTTTAGAACTCCTAAACAACAGAATCTTCCAGTCTAGGACTGGGCACAAGAACACTGTACGGCACATCCAGTTCACAGCTGATGGGAAGAGTCTTATTTCAAGCTCTGATGATTCTACAATTCAGGTGAGAAGGAGGATGAACTCATAACACACATAATTCTGACTCGAGCAGAGGAGTCTGTCGATTATAGCTTAGATCTGGTGTGCATTTTAACCATTTCTTGAAGCTCATGCTGCCTTGGGTATACATTCAGTCTATGCACGTGGACTTACTTGAAACCCATTTGTGTTTCATATTTTTCTGTGGGTGAAGCAGGCAGTTTGACTTAGAACTAGAAGGTTGTTTATTTTGAATATCAAGGATTCATTTGAATTCTCCCATCTGCTTTGGTGTTTGGATTTGTATCAATAACTATACTTTTTCACACATTTACATAATTTATCTTTATATTATTTCTTTATAGTAGTAAAATCTGAATGAAATGATTTCTTTCGATTTAAGAATAAGATGTTTATTGCAATGATAAAATCCTGTCAAAAAAGGTAGTTTACCATTGTGAAGGATTGTGGATACAGAAGCCTTAAGCCAACTATGTGTTCTGTTTAAATTTATTTTTTATTAAAGTTCCAATGCACGTACTTTAAAGACTCAAGTAGTATTACAAGGCTTGTTATGAAAAATAGACTCCCCCATTTCTCATTCTCCAGAAGCACCACTTTTAGCTTTTGGATGCTTCTTTTGATCTTTACCTTCACATCCCATATTGCTTGTAATGCTAATTCTTTTTTTTTTTTAATTAAAGTTTATTGGGGTGACAATTGTTAGTAAAGCTACATAGATTTCAGTTGTACAATTCTATATTACATCATCTATAAATCACATTGTGTGTTCACCACCCAGAGTCAGTTCTCCTTCCATCACCATATATTTGATCCCCTTTACCCTCATCTACCACCCCCATCCCCCCCTTACCCTCTGGTAACCACTCAACTATTGTCTGTGTCTGAGATTTTGTCTCTTCATTTGTCTTCTTTTTTTGTTGTTTTTGGTTTATATGCTACATATCAGTGAAATCATATGGTTCTCTGCTTTTTCAGTTTGACTTATTTCACTTAGCATGTAACGCTAATTCTTGATTTTTGCTTTTGAGGATTTATCTACTAACTTCCCTATATGAAAATTTAGCTTTTTTTTTTCTTCTTCCACTTGTCCTACCTTCGACTAGTGCATACATCCTTTTATCAATCTCCTTTTTTTTTTTTTTAAGGTGGGCACAGATCACAGTGGCCCATGCGGGATTGAACTGGCAACCTTGGTATTATTAGCACCATGCTCTAACCACTGAGCGAACTGGCCACCCATATAATGTGAAATCAGTCCCCATGTAATTATCAATTTTGTTGCTTTTGTCTTTCTCTAATGCTTTTAGGATTCTGTTTTCTCGGTTCTGCTAAGTCAGTTATCTTCTCCTGGTTTCCAGCTTCTAACATTTTGTTGTCTTCTTTTCCATTCTCTAGACCATGTCATTTTAGTAGGATTTTAGAAGTGGAATAGATGAATACATATGTTCAATGGAAGTTACTATATATTCTTTTATTTAGTGTATGTATATGTCTATGTCTTACAGTGGCAATATTAATAATTTAATGATAAGAATAATTTACACTATTAAAAGCTATTTTGGAAAAAAAACTTTTTATGTTATATTTTTGTGAGTCCTATATGAATAGAATGAAATTTGGCTTCAATACAGAAACTTATTTATTATAGGCTCCCATGATACTGGTGTATTAGCTCTGAAACTCGGTGTAATATTCATCTTTCTTCCTTTCCAGGTGGCTTTGGAATGGGTAAAACTAAATTACATCTGATGAAATTCTGCTGATACAATGTGTACTGTGTAGCCTTTCTGTCAAAAGCTAAATTTATAAGTTTTATGACCTGCTTGAAGATCAGATATTTTCAGCCAGAGGGAGAAATAATTTCTAGGAATAGTTTTAGGGTCAGAGTTAAATTATTTTAGAAATATGAGTTAAGTTTTGTTCTACTCAGTATACGTTTTATATTTAAAATGTTTTTATGAGCATATATTTATGTAACGAAACTCTTGGTAGGTATTTCCAAGAATTTACTGGTTGGATTTTTGTTTTCATTTTTTGGTGTTTTAGTATAATTAATTGGCTTTGTCTCCTTACCTCCAGTTTTACTGAGGTATAACTGACAAAATTGTATATGTTTAAGACATACAGAGTGATGATTTATGTACACATTGTGAAATAATTACTATAGTCAAGTTAATTAACAAGTCTGCACACACCTCACATAGTTACCATTTTGGAGGTTTACTTTAATCATCTTTGTATCGTCAGTGCCTGTAATATATTATTGTAGGGGTTCAGGGTTCGTTGATTTAAAGTTATTGCCAACATTTGAAGAATTACCTTGCCTGATGATAGCATTTAGAGTTGTGAAAATTGCAGTCTGCTTTGGTAGTTTTTTATCCTTTTCCTTGAGGTAAATAAAGCCCAAATAGTTGCCATGTTCACCTAAGCCAAAGTATATGATTTGAGAATGTATGATTCTTGTAGGTATAGGAAGATTCCTTAACATTAAAAAAAAATTAATTATATAACTGAAAAAAAATTCTATAGTGTATATACATTGCAAAAATTATAGCTAATGGTAGAGCCATCCCCAAACTTAACCTTAATACTAATGCTGGTAGAATTTTAGCGTTTATGTAAGGTGATTGATTAGCACAGTATGTTTGAATCCAACAAAAAAAAAGTATCCTGGCCATCATTGCCTTATCAGAAAGCTTCTACAACAAAATATGCTAAGGGCGTTTTGACCTCCCTCAGTGATGATCAGATTCTTTGTTACGTCTGCTCAGGGTGGCAGCATGGACCTAGGTCAGGAATGAACAGCTGGGAATGGCCGTGCCAGTCAACCAGGAAGAGTTGTTAACAATAGCCCCTGATCCTCTAGTCCAGTACGGCCCTAAAAGGAGGAGGGAAGCAGACAGTTCCTAGTGGGAAAGGTCTAAGGCATTTTATGTGTAGTTGCACAGGTGTCTTTCCTTGCTTATATGATTTGGAGAGCCAGAAAAGCCTCTCTTTCTTCCCCCTCCTCCAGCATATCTCACTGGGTTCTTCAAACACTGAACTTCCTAATTTATTCTCTTTAAAGTCATTCTCACTTCCAGCTCCTCTTGTTCTCGTAGAAGATACCCTGCTTCTGCTATTGTGCTTCTGTGAATGAGTGCTCTGAGACACATGAGATGGAGAGGATCTGAGAGCAGGGCTCAGTGTGGAGGGTGGCTGCTAAATATGGAGGATAAAGGAGTCAAGAAGGCAGGTAGAGAGACGTCATTTCTTTTACAATTTTGCCTAAGCCTGGTAGGAAAAAACCTTAAAGACATTTCTGTTGTTTAACCTTTGCCAGTGAAAAACCAGACCCAGAATATTACCAGTGTGCATTTCTGTGGTGGTGGCTGGTTTTTCTTTACCTTTTTATCACTGATGTTAAAAAAATCGAAGAAAATTCTGCTGGAGACTGCTCGGAAATCTAGCTTCATTGGGCCCCTTGGGCTGTTTTGTCAAATATTCCCAACCTTTCTTTCCTATCATTCCTGTACTCCTACCAGATTTTGAACTACGATAAGGTCCGTATAATCTTTCCATGTTTTCCTGCTCTGATAGTTTAACTCAAGCATTCATTCCTGTGTTTGAAATGACTTCCTCAGTTTATGAATTGTACTTCCAGATCTTTCCTTGAGCCTACTTTGAATGCATTCCATCAAGTCTTTCTAAGGAATTGCTTTTTTGAGTTCCACAGAACTTTTCTCTCTACCGTTATAGCTTCTATTATTGAGTTTTGTTGTTGTTTTTAGTATGTCTCATTTTCTTTGCTAGTCTCTTAGATTTCTTGATGCTAGATCCTTGTATATTTGCCTCACGTATAGGTGCTAAATAAAAACATTTGTTAAATTCAAGTCAGGAATTAACAAGGCTCTAAATACAGTTGCTTTGATTTAGTAATTAAGAGTTCTGGACATGTACATGACATAGAAATGAAATTCTTTTTGTTCACCTATATGTCTCCATATGCTTGTACGGCTTATTTTGTACCAATTACTCGTTATTTCAATTTCTTCTCCCTTTGTGCCTGAGGAGTTTTTCCTGGCACTCCATGTGAAAAATAATGTGCTATATCATGTGTTTTGTCATTTTGAGGATTGTGTGAAGGGATAGCTAAGACCTGTGAAGCTCAGAAATTCCATGACCTGGTTTAAAGCTGCTCTGGGCAGATGACCTTCCCTGGCAGTAGGGCCATTGGAGCTGCAGACTTGCCTAACTTGTGAGGTTTAGAAATCTGTGAAGTAATTGGAAAATTTAATCAGATGGTGAGCTCACTAGCATATTGTGGTTTTTCTCTGTCTTCTGGTATAATTAACTGCTCTCTAAGAAGCTAAAGAAAACAAATTTTATTTAGGAGGAAAAGTACTTTATGTTGCCCCTAGTCAAGTTAGTTAACGCCAGGTTTTCTCTTCTTTGTCTGTAAAATGGGGACACCACACTCTTTCTTGTTACTCTTCTTTGTTTTACTAAAATGTCATGGGGATAAAAGACTTCAGACAAGTGTGTGCCTCCTCCCCCCTCCAGTGGGATACTATGAGGAGAGGGTTATAACAGACATATTCTTTGATATTCAGGTGTGGAATTGGCAGTCAGAGGAATATGTCTTTCTACAAGCCCATCAGGAAACAGTGAAAGACTTCAGGCTCTTGAAAAATTCAAGACTGCTTTCTTGGTCTTTTGATGGAACAGTGAAGGTAATTTGAAGCACAGATTTCTTTTAAAAAAAGTATTTTAATGTTGCAGTGATTGTGTTGTGACAGCCAAAAGCAGACAGATGATAAGTAACTATTTACATTTTTAAGTTTCTATTTTCTCTTGCTTGTTTTAACTTTACTGCAATCAACTACATCTACTTTATATGAGCATTTGTACTAAAGGACACTTAAAGTAAAGAGGTCGGGACAACCAGTGTGCTAAAGCGCTTGTTTTATAATCTGTCTTGTAGCTGATTATGTTCAGTAATATAAAATGTTAAAAGTTAAAAGTGTCAACTTTTGAGTTTTTCTTTGAAGGTATGGAATATAATTACAGGAAGAATAGAAAAAGACTTTGTCTGTCACCAGCATACAGTACTTTCTTGTGATATTTCTTCTGATGGTACCAAGTTTTCATCTACCTCTACTGACAAGACTGCAAAGGTAGGCCAGCCAGTTGAAATGTGCGTGCATAAAACTTTGGTATTGGTTATGTATTATAAGTCCAAATAATGTGTAAAATGTAGTAATAAGTTTCAGTTTACATATGTGTCATATTTTGTGAGTTTCTGGAGGATGCCTGTTGGCATTTAGTTAATGTCAAATAGATTGAATGACGTTGAGGATTTTTAATTTCTCCTTTCCTGATTACATTTTGTCTGTTACTAACCAAATGCAATCTCTACTGCATATGATAGGCAATAAAAAGCATTGAAAGGGGTTTACATTTACTTGCACACCCACAGTAAGTTTTTATATAATTGATATAAGTTGATGCTTCTGAAAATCATCTTTCCGTGAAATGATGCTGCCTGGTTGGGGGCACTGAACACTCCTTCTCTTCTTTTTTCTTCATTTTTGTTAATGGCATCTTTCCAAACTACAAACCTTGGAATTGCCCGGGACTCTGTCTTGTCTTTTGTGCTCTGTTGATTACTTCTCAATGTCTCTTGGATCCTTCTTTTCCTCCTTGTCCCTGTGCTTACGACCAGGCTCTCTTCCTTCATTGGTGGACCTGCCTTTGGTCTGTGCCTCCTCCAGTTTCTTATCCCTAATGCTGTCTGAGTCCCCTGCTGAATCCCTTCTGTGACCTGATGGTTTATAAGCCATCTGCCTTAGCCCATCACCATCTCTTTCTGCTACATTTTTCCCTCTGTGCCAGGCTACTTCTCTCCTCCCTCCATCTTTTTGTGTGTTCTGTTAACTTTGGCTTGGCACAACTTTGTGTTCCTTCTTTATCTCAAAACTTTATGACTTATTCTTCCAGACCTAGATTTGGTGTCTGCTCTTCAGTGAACGCTTTCCTGGCCCTCAGCCAGGATTCGCTGCTTCACCTTCGGGTGAAGTTCCCATTATAGAGTACTCATATTTATTAGAGCTATTACATTACAATTATTCACTTAACCATTCATAAGCCGGTATTCCGGATTAAATTATAAACTTTTCAAGGACAGACTGTATCCAGTTCATCTTTGTACCACCAGTTCTTAGCTCACAGTGCCGGAAACAGGTAGTTTTCGGTATATGCTTGTTGAATGGTGATGACAGAACTGTGAGGGAGAATATGGAAGGAAAAGAATTGCATTTGACTGCCAAGAACGTAAGATAGTATAGTGACTAACCTTTAAAGAACACTTGCCATATGTTTGGCCCTGTGCTAGGAATTTCATTCTCTGTTATCTCATTCAATCTTCACATTATAGGTACTGTTGTCCCACTTACCAGATGCACAAACTAAAGCAATAGCAGTTAATGTGGGTTGTCTTAGGCCACAGGGAGCTAGTAGTAAACAGTGGAGCCAGAACTCACTCTCAAGTCTGATTCACTCCACAGACTGGTCTTAACTGATTTACTGTTCTCCCTTCTAAATCTAAATAAAGTTAAGGACTTTGATCCTTGAGTTGAAGTTAACTTGAGTAATTAAAGGGAAACTCAAAAAGGAACGAGATTGCAAGTTGGAACTTGGGCCTTTCATGAAAGTTATAAACTGTTGAATGCTAGAACTTCCATGTGATTGAATTGATGGTTAACTACCACTCAAGGCAGGGTTTGCAGATGCTTGTTTCGAATGCATTTATCATTCCTAAACAACCCTAACTTCCTTCCAGATTTGGAGTTTTGAACACCTTTCGCCTCTGCATGAACTGAGGGGCCATAAAGGCTGTGTGCGCTGCTCTGTTTTCTCTGTGGACAGCACCCTGCTGGCGACTGGAGATGACAATGGAGAAATCAGGGTAGGTGCTTGCTGACATGGCCGCAGTGCTCTTCCTGTAGCTTGGGCAAGCCCTCTGCACCACACTGGGGACCTGTGTAAGGTGACAAGGAAGCCCAGCCCCAGGGGTTCTGTTGGACGAGGATTCTTTGTTCTGTCTGTTGTGCACGTTGTGTTCCAGATTTGCAGTTTAGAATCAGAGGAAAGCATTTCCTGTGTATGTGAGGAGGCACATGCCCTAGTTATTTGCAGTTGGTTCTCTGCTATTAGCTTGAGGATGAGTCATCTTAATTCTTGGATCTGAACCAAAGGTTGGTTTTAGTGGCAGAATGTGAGGAAAATAATTTTGGAAATCATTATCTAGATTATAAATGAATTGCATATTCGGCTGTTTTCAGTCCTGAGAGACAAGATCTCTTTAGCACTGTGCCCATTAGGTGGTCAACACTGTTGCCGTCCTCATGGGCCGGCCTGCGCCTGGTCATGTTAGGATTGGGCAGTTGATGGGGAAAGTTGAGGCACTGGGGATAACCGATTTGGAACCAGTATTTTCGAGGAGAGTCTTGTTCTTTTTCTTTTTTACAAAGAAGGATTTAAAATTCAAGGGATCTGCATATGATGGCAGAATGAGAGAGAGTGCATGTTGCAGGAACAGAGGTGTTATTAGTCAGGCTTTCCAGGAAAATTAAGATTCTGCTGTGCATGGACTAAGTGAGCAACCTTCTCTACCCCGTCTCATACATCAGTGCCACGTCAGCTGAAGTGGCAGGGCTGCTTTGGGAACAGTCCTTTTGCTCTAAGTGCTCATCTTGGATGAGAGGGCTCCTTTACTGGTTATGAGGGAGTGTTTCATTTTTCAGAAACCACTGAAGGAAAAAATTGCCTCTCTTGAAATGAATGTTATTTAAAAATTTTTATGCAGTACATTAAAAAAATTATTTTTTGTTTTTCTACCTGATTATTCAAAAAAGCTATTAATTTTTATATGTGTATGTTACATCTAGCTGTTTTACTGAACTTGCTCCGATGAATTTTTCCATTTGATTCTCTTAGATTTGCTTGGGTTACATTTACAAATGGTGATTTTGATTTTTTTAAAAATTAGTTTCAGGTGCACAAAACAATGCAATCGTTAGACGTTTCATCCCTCAAAGAGTAACTCACCTTCGCCAATCTATTGTCCCTCTGACATTGTACACCATGTTTCCCTGAAAATAAGACCTAGATGGACCATTAGCTCCAATGTGTCTTTTGGAGGAAAAATTAATATGACTTATATCGTATTATGTATTATATATTATATCATATCATATATCATATATAATATATGTTATATATTATATTATGACCTGGTCTTATATTAAAATAAGAAACCGGGTCTTATATTAATTTTTGCTCCAAAAGATGCATTAGACCTGATGGTCCAGCTAGGTCTTATTTTGGGTATATACAAAATACAGGTATATCTATTACAATTCTATTGACTCTATTTCCTATGCTGTACTCCATATCCCGTAACTACATATATATATATATATATATATATATATATATATATATACACACACACATATATATAACTATATATATGTATATATATATACATATATATAACTATAGTAGACATACAGTATATATATACTGTATGTCTACTATATAGTACATATATATATAGTATATATATACTGTATATATATACTGTATATATATGTACTATATATAGTACATATACATATATACATATATGTATATGTATATACATATATACATATATATGTATATATATACATATATATAACTATATAACTATAGTAGACATACAGTATTATTGAGCTTCAGCTTCAGGTGTACAGTGCAGTGGTCAATTGATTTTTTTTTAATGCCTCCATCTCTTTTTCTTATTCTGGTGTGCATGTCTTTGAAAAATTAGAGTAGTGCTCAGTTGTTAAGTGTCAGTGGAAATAAATAGGAATATTAGCCTCTGTAAGTAATTGGGCTTATAAGAGTCTAGTAAAATAAACTCTTGCATGTGAGAGAGAGAGAGAGAGAGAGAGAGAGAGTGTGTGTGTGTGTGTGTGTGTGTGTGTGTACACAGCTTACTGGGACTTATTGTTTAAAATACGTATATGTTATGAGTTTGAATGACATCTGTCAACATTCTTGGTGGTAGATCCTAGACTACAGGTCTCTTTTTTTTTTTTTTTTGAGGTAGTTTATTTATTAGGCCTTTTTGTTTATTCCTTGCTTCTCTCATCATTCTCTTATTATTAAAAGAGTCACATTATTCTAATCAGTTACTCTAAATCCTTTTATTTTTTGGAGTATATTGATGATAAATATTGTAAGTAATGCATTTGTATTATTAGTGTTTTTTAAAAATTTGAATAGGAAGGAATGCAATCTAAAAAAATTCCCAAGTTATCACTGAATTGTAATTACATTTGTAAGAAAGAAATATGTTTTAGATGATATGTACAGAACATGCCAAAAAAATGTATAGACATTTTAAGAAAGGAAAGCTGTGTTAAAATTGTGATGCTCAATATACACCGATAACAAAAGATGAATACAAGTCACGTTTGACCTCTGCAATAACAGGAGGTGCTCAAAGTGGTTACCATCAGCATAATTTTTTTTAATGCATATTTTTTTAAATACAGTTTTTTCCTTTCTTAAAATGTGTATACATTTTTTTGGCACCCTTTGTATATGTAACTTCTGAGTAACTCTGTTAATGAATTGTGTATCATGCTTGTATAGATATGGAATGTCTCAAACGGTGAGCTTCTTCACTTGTGTGCTCCGATTTCAATAGAAGAAGGAGGCTGGGTGACCCACGGAGGCTGGGTGACCGACCTTTGCTTTTCTCCAGATAGCAAAATGCTTGTCTCTGCTGGAGGCTATCTTAAGGTAAGGGTTCCTCAAAGACTGAATGAAAAGAACAGCCTATAACCTACTTTCTAAGTTATTCTCACTTGTTTCTCAGTTGGTCTTCATACGACCCAGTGGGGTATGGGCAATTACTGTTATCCCCATTTTGCAGTAATGAGACTGAGCTCTGCCAGGCTACTTCCCTGCGATCTCTTGGAAGTTTTGGTGGCTGTGTTAGGGATGATTTCGGTCCAAAGCTTTCATACTGCCGTACAAAGTCTTAGATGATCAGAATGACTAGAAAGTGGGGGTGTCTAACATAATTTTATTATCTACCTTGCTAATAACTATTTCGGTTGAAAGTCTTTAAAAATATTTGTGAAATTTCCTTTAAGTATTAGTAGTAGTGGTAGTAGTAATAATAATAATAGCAGCAGCATATTGCTTTATAGTTTACAAAATGCTTTACTTACATCATCTCACTGACCAGCTCTGTGAGGCAAAATTTTATTATCCTTGGTTTATAGATGAGAAACTGATGTTCATGAGTGTTGTGACTTCCTAACATTCCATAGTTAGTAAGCTGGCTTATACGACTTGCTATGCGTGAAGCCTGAGGCCAAGGCTGTGTGTGTCACCAAGGCGGTGCTCGCCTGTTTTTCCATGCACTCAGTATGAGTGTGCTAAGGGTACGACACTGCTGTGAGGCACAGTCATTAAGACTTGGTTCTTGCCTTCAGGTGGCTTACAGTCTGTGGGGGAAGCAAACAGTAAACAAATACAGTCTCCGTAGAGTGTAGAGGGCGTTCTGGACACGTTTGCATAAGGATAGCGGAGACACAAAGGGAGAGGGAGAAGTTCTACCTTTGGGAGGTAGCAGAGGCTTTCTGTGGAGGGGCTGTTTGAGGTGAGGCTTTTGAATAGTGGTTTATTTATAAAAGGGGTGGAAGACAATATATATTGTACTGACTATTTAAAATAGATTGCTAATCAAGTAGATTTTATGATACTGTTATTTTTTACTGAAACCATTCAAGTGTAGGACATGATTCTGATTGTCTAACACAGTGTAGATGTTCAGAAATACTTGAATGAATGAATTGAAGTTTTTGGTTATAGAGGGTCCAAGTAAATTGCAGTTTTTCTCAACATAAAAATCCTGTTTATTAAAAAGATAAATTACAGGGCAGTTTTTAGGTCTATGGGAGGATGTATGTTATGATCCCTTTATAAGTTTGCATTTAAAATGCAATGCTGTTTGTCATGCAGGCGGCCTGCAGGGTCTCAGCTCCCGTTCCCCACATAAGAACGCAGGATGTGGCTAGGCCAAAAGGAACACCCACGGAGCCATAGGTAGGGGAGTCACACCACTATAGTCTTGCTGGGTTGGAGACACAGGAAGCAGGAGCCACACTGTCCACAACCTGCCGTCCGCTTCTTTCTGCCAGCCAACCTCACTTGCAAGCTGCAATCCGCCGTGCTAACTGCAATCGGTGCTTGCTAGCTCTGCCACCATCTTCTTGCTGGCCCCCATTTGCTACTAGCGTAGCCATGGCAGTTATATTAGTGGCCAATGGCTCACTGGTTACAGCTGACGGCCAACTAGCCACAGCTGATGGCCATCCAATCACAGTTGATGGCCATTTACTACCTGAGCCAGCACCTTTCCACGTGAGGCCGAGAGCCTGGAAACTGCACTCCTGGCTCTGTCCCCACAGTTTATAAAACATTGTGTTAACCTATTCCTTTTTTGGACACACTTTTATTAAATTTTTAGGGAATGTGAGACTACTTGTCCTTTAGCATAACAATGAGCTCTTAGTCTGCTGTGAGGATGATAGAGGAGTGGCATTGCTGCTTTTGTGTTGGAAGCTGGGAATCTAGATCTATATTAACTGCTGAAAACCTTAGCTGCTCAGCTTTGACACTGAGCTTCTAGAAAACATGTCATTTGATGCTCTGGGCCCCATGGAAGACTATCCCATAATCCTGAGTCTGGCTTATAAGATGTGATCGAGATCAGTGACCAGATTTCCAGAGTTCTTGGAGAACTTTGAAAACGAGCAGCAGAAGAGATATCTGTACTGCAAAGGTTACATCTTAAGGGTGAAAGAACCTGTAGCCTATATATTTAGTCTGTATACATAAGTGACAATCAGGCTACTCTTCCCTCTGGTTTGATTACCAGCATGGTTAAACTGATTACGATAGAGCCCAGCTTCCATCATCTACCCAGCGTGTTGAGACTATCCAAAGCACAGAGCAAATTAAAAGTAAAAAAGGAGCAGCTGCTGTAATGTCCAATAAAACAAGCCTTTTTGAGTTTGTTTACTTTAGAATCCAAGCTGTATAAATTGCATGTCAATAAGGTAAAGTTGATATTCAGTAGCTAAAAAGCTCTTAACTTTCAAAATTATTCCTACTTGTAAATTAAAAAATAATATAATTAGCTGTTGACCTGTGCTGTGCACAGAGTATATACTGTTAGAATGATGAGAAATCCATGTTAATTCATACTCATGAGGAGAAAGGCTGACTTGAGATATGGAAGACATGGCAATAAATGCAGGTTGGCCATTACTTAGAGGAAGCAGAGTGTCATGGCCAGGAGAGTGAGCCTTGGGGCAGACTGCCTGAGTTCAGAGGCTGGCTCTGCTACTCATTAGCTTTGTTAAGTTACTAATCTTACTGATTCAGGATTACTTAATTGCTCTGTGCCTCACTTTTCTTACCTGTAAAATGGGCACAGTAATTTCTATCTCATAGGGTTGGGAGGGTTAAACGAGTTAAGCATGTAAAGTGTTTATACATAGTAGTGCATTGCCCTGAATAAATGTTAGTTGCTTTTTTTTAAGTTCATATTATTTCTTAGAGCAGTTTTAGGTTCACAGCAAAACTGAGCCGGAAGTACAGAGTTCCCCATCCCCCACATGTACAGCCTCCTCCAACTACCCACATCCCGCACCAGAGGGGGACATTGTTACAGCTGATGAAGGTTCATTGATGCGTCATTGCCACCCGAGGTTCACAGCAGAGCTCACTCTCATTGTTGTGCGTGCTATGAATTTTGACACGTGTATAATGACATGTGTCCACCATACAGAATTGGTTTCACTGCCCTAAAAATTCCCTGTATTAGCTCCCACTTTAATATCATTGTTTTTTAGTCCATATTCAAATTAATGGCTGGTGTAGTGTTTCCAAGTAGAGTGATCTGCTTTAACAGAGGGAAAGGTAATGGGAGCACTAGATTAGGAAGCCAGAAACTGTTCCACCCTTGCCACTTGTTAGCAGTGTCATCTTGGGTGACAAGGACTTTCTTTTCTCAGAACCCTGATTTCCCTATTTGTAAAATGAGGCCCTTGGACTAGGTGATCTCTAAGGGCCTTACTATCTCTATGATGTGCCTCTAGCAACTGAAAACAGTTTTCTCTAAGTAGGTGGAGTGTCCTGTGTAGTCTTGATTACATTAATCTTTTACAAAGCATAATTGTCAGTTCTGGAGTATTTCAAGTCAGTACATGTTGCTTCAGTGAGATTTACTGAAGTCCATCGGGTGTACTTTTGCCAGTTATTATTAGTGATAGGGAATGTGAATAATTGACCCAGTCGTGCGTGCAAGGCAGAATGCTAGGCACTGCCACGGATACAAAAGTGAGGGACACCATCATTGCGTTCATAATACTCAGAATCTTGATGCACCTGAGCCCTTTTCAAAAGGTGTTCATGTACATTGTCTCTTTTGCCCTCATTCTGGCTGGGAGACATATGGGTAGCTTTATGTTCTCCATTTGGCAAATGAATATAAATACTGTTATAATCTTAGCAAATTCAGTGAACGGGAGGGAAAAGGAAGGACTTGGCCAGAGCATCTGCTACATTTGAGATGTTCAACATTTATTTAGCAAATAAATGTATAGGGTGTTTTATAAAGAAACTTGGTCATGGGCTCTTGGATCACTTCTAGTGAAAGGGAGGATTCAGTAGAGAGGATTCTATCCTATACCCCGTACTATGAATAGTCTCGGTGTCTGCCATCACACCAGTCCGCGTCTGCAAAGGGGCCTTTTTAGAGAAGAGGGCGTTCTTCTGTCCGTTCCACTGAGAAAGACATGTACACAGGCGAGTTCAGTCCAGCCATGGCCTTACGGGGCATGTAGCTTGTGTCTGCAGCTGTCCGTAGGCTGCACGTTTCTCCAGCCTGACGTGCGTGGAGTTAAGGGTAAGGGAACTGCAAGGCAGTCACCAGGGTTAGTCAGGAAAGGCTGACCAGGTTGATAATACTATATTCAGCATTAATCTGAGACTTTTTTCCTGCCGTTTTCTAAAAATTGGGAGTGGAGAGGTGATAGGTTGAAGGATCTGGATGGCACTCCAGATTGTCACACAGTGTCATTATCAATCTAATGAGAATTTTATTTTTTCTGAACAGTGGTGGAATGTTGTCACTGGGGAATCCTCACAGACTTTCTACACAAATGGAACCAATCTTAAGAAAATACACGTGTCTCCTGACTTCAAAACATATGTGACTGTTGATAATCTTGGTATTTTATATATTTTACAGATTTTAGAGTGAAATAGCTAAGCATTAATGTAAGTTGAACTCTTTTTAATTCTGAATTGGAAAAAAATGTAATGAACCCTGTATTTCAACTTTTTATAAAGCTGTGAATTTTTTGGCAGGATTGCATTCATTACAGAAGTGTTTGTGGTTGGATGAATAATATTAATTGTAGCTTTTCCCCAAATGAACACACCTTTAATCTTGTTTTTCATAATCGTCATTATTGTTAACAGTTTGTACTTAAGATACAAATGAAAATGTAAATACATACCTTGCTATATTGTTGGCAAAATTATCTCTTGATACATTCAAATTGGTTGACATAATGAATGAGAACAGTTTGAAGGAAATGTGTATTTAATATTGTCATTATGCAGGCTGTGCCTCTGAGTTGTAGTGGCCTGATTTGTGAACCACACTGACCCAAGGGATATGGTTCTCCCAGATACAATCTTGGACCTTATTTGCACCCCTTACATTTGCTGTAAAAATATTGTGTGAGCGCACGCAGTTGGCATCATTTCCTTTAATTCACTGGATAAGTGAGTCTTGGATTTTAAGTTTTTTTCTGTGAAGCAAAAATTATGTGTGTTGGAGAGAGCAGATTTTATTTATCTACCTTTTTCTCACTAGCTGATGGCAGTCCAATGCCAATACTGGGCTCTAGTTGTTAATCTCTGAGTTGGTTACTATCCTGCTCGCTCTGATTTTTTATATACTAGACCTCTTACTTCACTGAACTTGAACTTGACCTTTCTTTTTTTTTTTCTTAATTGGGGAATATCGGGGAGGTGTGTTTTTCCAGGACCCATCAGCTTCAAGTCAAGTCGTCGTTTTCAATCTAGTTGTGGAGGGCACAGCTCACTGGCCCATGTGGGAATCGAACCAGCGACCTGGGTGTTATGAGCACTGCGCTCTAATCAACTAAGCCAACCAGCCGCCCACTGGCAGCTCAGCTCCGAGTCAAGTCGTTATTTTCATTCTGGTTGTGGAGGGCGCAGCTCACTGGCCCATGTGGAAATTGAACCGGCAACCCTGTTAAGAGCTCCCGTTCTAACCAACTGAGCCAACCGGCCACCCCTGAACTTGACCTTTCTTAATCTTCACTTTTTTCTTTTATTTAAAGTAATTGCTCCACAGTTAAATGTTAGTAAATCAGAACAATTGGGAAGGATCCAATTTTAATCGTAAGTTTCAACAACAGAATTTTTCTAAGAAATATAACCGTAAAAAATTACTTTCTTCTAATTCCGTTTACTTTTAGATGAATGGCATCGTCAGTGCTATTCTCTTAGTGAATTTCAATAGAATTCTCTATGGGTTTTCTATGCAGTACCAGAAATCATTGTGACTTTGGAAGATGTCACTTTTAACCCTCCAGCCAGTTTATCTCCCTTCCCCTTCTTGCCCTCCTTATCTCCTTCTTTCCCTCTCTCCCTCTTCGCTTTCTCCCTCTCTTCCTCCCTCCAAGGTTAATCAGAAACGATAGCTTTTGACAGGGAAAAAGCACATCAGCATCAATAACTAGCTTTTTGACCTTCTGATTAGGAACCCTGATTGCGGTTTAAATCTAAACATTTTTCCTGAAATATACTGTTGAGAGAAATGGTGATAAATTAATAATAGATGTGGTTCTCATATAAAAAAATAGCCAAACTTCAAAAATTTTTGTTGCTGTAACAGGGACTAAGTCAAATGAGTATTAGTGTTAATAGTAAATAAGCAGTGAGCCAGTTTCTGTTGCTAGTGTTTATTAATGGGGGAATACACCACTCCAGATGTATTTAGATTAGATCTTCCAATTTAGCCTTCGAAGGAACCATAAACAGAGTGAATAAAAATCTTTTACATTGTTAAGGAGGATTTTCTTTTTTTAAATAATGGGTTGAGGACCTACTTTACAGGCTTACTGTGATTTAAGCAAATGTGATGTGAAATCTTAATTGTATAAAAGAAATTCCTGTAAATGGTATGTTCTCAGAGTATCTACATCATTATTTGATTTGCATACAATATTTAGAAACTCATTTATAGCTCAAGAGTATAAAGTATTCACTTTTAGAATTAAAAGCACTTGACTGTTAAACAACAGACATCAGCTTTTAAAAAGGCTTGATTGACCCTTGCTTTAAAAATAAATTGAAAAGAAGACTGGGAAGAAAGCAGAGTAACACGGGGAAAGAAGAGAAGCCTAGCAGTGTGCAGCTATACAAATTTTGTGACAGCTCAAGTGGTCAGTCAAGGGGAGGGTTTCGTTTTGTATTTGTAGATGAGCATTTTTTAAGTATCCGTCTCCCCCTTTTTATTGGAAATTACATTGCAGTTTGTATATATAAAGATTTTTTTTACATTGTGTGTGTCTTGTATGTTTTGAAAACTGTTAGTTTTGTATTAATGACACAGTTTACAGGAATTTTTTTTGCCTTGGTATACATTTTAATACATGAATTTTAAAAATTTTATAAGAATAAAATTCCTAAAATATTTTTAAAAAACATTTTCAGATTGTTTCATACTCCTTGCTTGTCCTTTGTTGATTAGAAAACAAATGTAAACTATTCTTCAAACTAAATTCATCAACCTTTCTATTTATGCTTTACCAGCTATGTCAAATTCAATTCTCTCAAAGTTTTCTTTGTCTCTGATGATTACTGCCTGTTGTGGTTGGCATGGAGAAGATCCTGTGAAAAAGAAAACTCAGTTATTTATTCTTTAATTCAGTGAATATGTATTGAAATCTACCACATGCCTGGCATTGTTGTAGGTATTGGGGATATAGTAGTCAGCAAATCAAAGTCCTTGCCCTACTGTAGTAGGGAGCTAGGGAGAGGAGACGGAAAGTAACTAAGTAAAATCTACAGTGAAGGCCTGTAAGGTGAAGGAGTGAATCTCACACGTGTCTGGAGAGCATTCCCAAGTGAGAGGACAGCAAGTGCAAAGGCTTGAAAGGGGGCTGGGTTGGTCTTTTCCAGAACTGGCAAAGAGGCTGGTGTGGTTGGAGAAGAGTGAATGAGGGACGTATAATAGGAGATGCAGCCAGCACTGTGGAGGGCTTCGAGGAGTTAGTGGAGGGGTTTGAGCAGCGGAGGGATCTGACGTAAGCTTTAACTTGATCACTCAGGCTGTGGGAACCAGTTGAGCAAAATTTGAAAGGGGGATAGGCAAGGGTTGAAAGAGGGAGACCAACAAGAAGCTTTTGCAATAATCTAGGCAAAATGAAGGTGTCCAGACTAGGGGGGTAGCAAGGTTGTCACAAGTTGGACTCTGGGTGTATTTTTTTTTAAATTAAATTTATTGGGGTGACAATTGTTAGTAAATTTACATAGATTTCAGGTGTACAATTCTGTATGACATCGTCTATAAATCCCATTGTGTGTTCACCACCCAGAGTCAGTTCTCCTTCCATCACCATATATTTGATCCCCTTTACCCTCATCACCCACCCGACTCTGGGTGTATTTTGAAGATAAGAATTAATAGGATTTCATAATGGATTGGATAAAGGTTGAAAGAGACAAATCAAGAATGATAGCAAGGTTTTGACCTCTTTGGCTTGCGCAACTAGAAGAATAGAATTGCCATTAACTGAGATGAAGACAACGAAAGGGGCTGATTTTCCGACCTGGTAAGTTTGAGATGGCTGTTAGGCATCCACGTGGGGATGTGGGGTAGGTGGTTGGATAAAAGTGTCTGGAGTTCGTGAGAAAAATCTCTGACGGAGATAGAAATCTGAGTCATCAGTGATTCCATGGTATTTAAAACCATAGAAGCAGATGAGATCAGCAATGAAATGGGTATAGACAGTCAAGGAAGGAGGCCCAGGACTGAGTCTAGGGCAGCCTGGAGGTTGGTGAGATGAGGGAGCAGCACAGGGGACTGAGAAGGACCAGCAGAGACTAAAATCTGCAAATTAGTGTGGGAAGTGTAGTGAATGCAGTGGGTCTGTGTTCCTTCACTCAGTGTGATCTTGGGCCAGTTCCTTCATTGGCTTGGTCGTTCAGCCACCTATCCTCTACGCTTTGACTATCTGCTATGTGCCAAGCACTATTTTAAGCAGCAGCCAAGGCCAATCAATAAATAAACTGATTTTAGGTGTTGGGAGATTGGGGATAATAGATAATAAGAAGACAAGAAGAGATCAGCAGTTATCTGTAAAATGATTATCAGTTCTGCTTCTGGGTTGTGAGTATTTAACAAGATAATGCTCGTGAAGTACTTTCGTGCTTGGACCAAGAAAGTGCTCAGTGAACAGTGCTTGGTGTTACTCGGGTCCCATCTTCTGCCTGACAACAGGTCACCAACTGCTGTCTCTGCCACCAGTCCTGCCCCTCTGCGTGATTTTTCCAAAGTGCTCCTGTTAGTCATGTCTCTTCTGTTTAAAACTCTGGATCTGCAGTGTGTTCTTTTGCTTTTCTGGTTTTGTGCGCATTGTTCTCCCTTCTGTACTGCCCCTCTCCGGCCTAATTTTTGTTTGTCCTAATTCCTTCTTACCCTCCATATACAAGTATTCTTTGAGATGACCCTTCTGCTGAAGGTCTGCCCTGCCCTCTCATAGCATCCTCTTCTCTTTACATGGCTCTTGTTGCCCTGCGGTGTTTACTTATAGGAAGGCCCCATTAGATCGGAAGCTCCGCGAAAGCCAGGTCTATATTACACCAGAATCCAACACAAGCCTAGCTCCAACTGGAGCCTCAGTAAATATTTGTGAATGATTGAAACTCCTGTATGCCCGCATGCCCGTAGCACATTCTGTGTTCTCCCTCTGCACCAGGATATCTTGAGGCTGTCAAATTGAAGTGTAGCATCTCACCAGCATTTTCTTTATCTTCCCATTTTAGTTTGGCATTTTGTTGTGAAGCATCATTAGGGAAAAGTAAAACTTTTCTTGGGTAGAAAAGATTTGCTTACAAATTACATGAAATAAATATATCCCTGGAGTGTTATAAGTTGGCAAGTGCGGTGATCTATTATTATTCAACAAATGTTTTGTGTTATCATAATTTATGTACTGACCTTTAGAGAAGGAGAAAATGATTTACTAGTAATTCTTAGTCTCTGAAGATTGTTACTTGAATAGCTTTCCTTGCCCATAACCTCTCCGTCTAAGACTACAGATATACTATATGGTTATTAAAATGCTTGAATTAGGAAATCAGCTGTTGTTGGGTTATGAGTTTAACCACAGAATTGTGTAGTTGTGTATATTCATGCGGAGGGCACAGAAGAATTTACATCAAACTCTGAGACTCATCAGAGACCAGGCCTTTGAAGTCATTTGGCATCAATAGGGACTTCTGAATCAGATGATGTTGTGAGGAGGCCCAAAGTTGGGAAATTTTCATTTCAGTTATGATTCAGGAAAATTAGTTGCTGGTATTCATTGTAAATTCATTTAGGAGTCAGTCCCTCAGAACTGGGAATACTGCTTCTCACACAGAAGTGAAGAGAGAGGAGAGAGGTGCCTCTGTGATTTCCCGGCATCCAGCGCTGGAATAAGTAACTAGAGAGAGCATTCCAGACCTGAGTTTGTGCTTGGTGGTTCTGAACAACTGATCACACTGGAAAACACCCAGCAGGTGAGTGAGGACTCCTGCTGAGGACCAAGGTGGCTGTTCTAAGGAGCTGGTGCAAGTCTTCACATCTTCATGACCTCCCCACTCTAGGCCCTACCTAGCTCTTATTTTATCTTCGCAGTAGTTAAGTGGATTTGTAGACTATGCAGTTCCCATTTATAGAGAAAGAACTACACTCCAGGCATTTAATCAGTGACAAACCCAGGACCAGAATCCAAATCTGATATTCTTTATAGGAAGACCCAGACCCACAGGGCTACAAGCTGAGTGTCAGTTGCAATTGGAAGTGGAATCTTCTTGGTTTCAAGGCAGATGAACAGCAGTCTAGGGGTCAAAGCTTGGGTTTCAGCAGCTGGAGAAGCTGTTGGAAATCTGCTTTCATTTTGATTCATGTTTAATTAGTAAGGATTCTAAACCCTTCACCTTGGGTTTGCCCCACTCTGTCAAGTAACTTTCTGAGACATAACAAATACTTTTTAGGAGGATGGAAGGGGGAGATACGATTTTTTTATGGTTCTTTTATTGCCAGGCCCTGTGCTGGGCACTTCCACACATTTAATATTTTTGTTTTATTAGTTTTAGGTGTACAAAACAACATAGTGACTAGACGTTTATATACCTCACAGTGATAACCCCAATAGATCTGTTAACCATCTGACACTGTACATAGTTATTACAATATTATTGACTATATTCCCTATGCTGTACTATATATATCCCTATTTTTTATTATAGTTGACATTCAATACTATACTAGTTTGAGGTGTACAATGTAGTGGTTAGACATATAATTTATGAAATGATCCCCCAATAAGTCTAGTACCATCTGAAACCATACTTAGTTTTTACAATATTATTGACTATATTCCCCATACTGTATAGCACATTCCCGTGACTATTTTGCAACTACCAATTTGTATTTCTTAATCCCTTCACCTTACCCGGCCCCCCAAACCCCCCTCCAATCTAGTAACCATCATTTTGTTCTTCGTGTCTATGAGTCTTTCTCTTTTGTTTGTTCATTTATTTGGTTCTTTAGATTCCACATGTGAGATCATATGGTATTTGTCTTTCTCTATCTGACTTATTTCACTTGGCATAATACCCTCTAGGTCCATCCATGTTGTCATAAATGGTAATATTTCATCTTTTTTATGGCAGAGTAATACTCCATTGTATAAATGTACTACAGCTTCTTTATCCAGTGTCTATTGAAGGGCATTTTTCTTTCCATATATTGGCTGTTGTGACTAGTGCTGCAGTAAACATACATCTTTTCGAATTAGTGTTTTGGATTTCTTTAGATAAATACCGAGAAGTGGAATTGCTAGGTCATAAGGTAGTTCTATTTTTAATGTTTTCCACAGTGGCTGCACCTATTTTCAATCTCATCAACAGTACACAAGGACTCCCTTTTCTTTACAGCCTCGCCAACATTTGTTTGTTGATTTATTGATGGTGGCCATTCTGACAGGAGTGAGGTGACATCTCATTGTAGTTTTTATTTGCATTTCTCTGATGATTAGTGAGATTGAACATCTTTTCATATGTCTATTGGGCATCTATCCATTTCATTTTAATCACCTTCTAGGAGTGGCCAGTGGCCATGTACGCAGAAGTTGTGAAGCATACAGGGAAGCGCCTACAAGGTTGCCTTAACTCAGTTGGGAGGCAGGAGCCCTTTGGTCCCGACTGTCCTTTTTCCTGCCTGGAATGTGTATGTGCTGGATGATGTTCCAGCAGCCGTTTTGTGATCATGAAGTGAGCTTGCAGATGGATGCTACGTGAGAAGCATGGCAGGGTAGAAATGTAGAAGGCGCTTGGGATTTTAATGACTATGGAGCTACCATTCCAGCCTTGTACTAGCTCTGAAGTTCATGTTACATTAGAAAAAATCCAACCCCTCTCTTAAGAGACTGTTATTTCTGGTCTTTGCTACTAGTCCCTACCTGATAGTCCCATAAACTAACCCTGTGTATAAGATCATCTCAACAGATGTCAGTGACCCTGCATCCCTGCCTCTGCCACCCCCTCACCCCAGTGACAGACACTGTTCCTCCTCTGGTAAGTAAATAAGTGGACATCTAGCCGTGAGGCCGTTGAAACTTTGTGGAATCTCAGAAAGTCGCCAACAGGTGGTGCATAGACCATGCCCAGCCACTCATGAGTTTGTTTGGCCCACACTTATTTTTTAAAACTGAATTAGTTGTCAGCATTGGAAAATCTCGTGGCCTAAAAGTCCTGATTTTTTAGAAAATGTTGACCCTGGGTCTTCCTTTCAGCCTGGCAACAGTCAGCTGGAACTGAGTAGCAGCTGCCCCGAGATGAGGCAGGTGCTCTGGATGTCACAGCCCTCCCTTCACTCCTGTGGCCCTGACACATCTGAGTTGGCCACCGTCCCCTCCCCTCCCCAACAACCACACGCCAGAAGTGGCCTGCTAAAATGGGACTCCTGGATTTCCTGAGCCTTTTCTTCTTTCCCAGTCTCCCCTGACTCAACACTGAGCACATTGGTTTTTTTTGTCTCAGAAAACTGAGCATGCAGTTTTTGAGAAGCGGTGAGAAATCAGCCTCTCAAGTGTCAGAAAACAGCTGATGTTTCTTCTTACTTGGAGGCATCTTGACTTCCCTCCTCCCATGTCTTACTGACAGGAGGAAGTAAGAAGGAGAGTGCAGGCTCCCCCAGGAGCAACTGTTGGGATGCTTGATTGAGGCACTGAGACATCCAGAGGACAGTTATTAGGTTGGTGCAAGAGTAATTCTGGTTTAAAAGGTTAAAAATAATCGCAAAAACCTTTATGACTTTTGCACCCACCTAATACATGAGGATCGCATATGGATTTCTTTGAACGGCTTTTATTACCATGTTGTGTGCTGACTTGGGCTGTAAGTGACTCCATCTCAGCTGCAATTACTGTGGCACTGAAAATCCTCAGATGTTTCCTAACTAGCAGGACTTGGAAGACGCGCATTTAGCTCTGTGGTGCTCCTGAGTCCCTTAGGCGACTTGGGGACCTCTTGGCTGTCTGAACCAAGCAATGAGCCCTGAGAAAACCTCAGCTGCTGTGGCTACCGCCTTCAACTGGGGTGAACCCCCTGGAGCTGTTCCATGGAGGATATCTATTTCAGTTTAATGCATGTCTGTCTTTGCATCACCAGTCATTAACTACTTTTTGGAAAGTTAAATGTCTGTGAAGCTTTTACAAACATAGGTCTCTAGGGTTTGGGAGAGAAACACAACGATGTTCGTGATAATTTGCAGCTGTGAGTCTCTCAGTTGCACACATAGTGCAATATGTTGGGTGGGAATGAATGACATTTGCATTAGCAAAGTAAAGTGGTGCCACACTGAGCACAGAGCGAGTTCTCAAGGAATCCATTGGCTTGAGATGAAGACAGGAGACAGGTAGGACAGGCGTTCCCCAGGTCGGCATCAAAGTCTCATGGTTAATTCCACCATAAAAATATGTTCTGGTCTGTGAGCACTACGGGAATCTCACAGTTTGCAGGATGGTGATTGGGCAATAGGCCTAAGGAAAATTCTCAGCCTGCTTTGGAACTGGTTTCTGTGGAAAGCAGGACTCTGTTGCTGGGACACGCAGATGCCTGGGTTCATTTGCACAGCCAGGAGCAAATGGGCGTGGGGCTGGCTGGATGTGGGGGAAACAGGAATGGAGTAGGGGTTCCTGATGGACCTCGGTGCAGGGAGGCTCTGCTGGCCTGTGTTGGCTGGCTGCTCAGTTTTATTTTAAGAAAATGTGTTTATAACTGTCAGGTTGCTTAATTTCCCCCGGAAACACACTAAATGAATAGCCTGTATAAAAACAGAACTGGAAAACTTAATGCCTTAAAAGCTTTATTCCTATAGACTTCTGAACACGGTCATTATACTCCAATTCTGTGGAAGACCTCTGGAAGCTAGCCCACTCACCCGATTTTCATTTCTTTTCAGAAATAGCTTAGGAGCAATGTTACTCAGTCCAAGTGTGAATTTTTATTGATTTTTGAAATTGGGCTGTTTGTTCTTTAAATCTGTCTTCTGCCCCATCACATCCAGACATTATAAGAGATCTGACAATTAAGTTCACGAACTTGTTGCAGTGATGTGGCTAACCTTTTTTGATATCAGAAGGATTATTCATTATGAATTTGTACCAACTGGAGAAATAGTTAACGAAGTTTACGATCGTGTTTGCCCGAAAATAAGACCTAGCCGGACAGTCAGCTCTAATGCGTCTTTTGGAGCAAAAATCAATATAAGACCCGGTCTTATTTTACTATATATAAGACTGGGTCATAATATCATGTGATAATATCATATCATATCATATCATATATCATATCATATCATATATCATATCATATATAATATAATATACCGAGTCATATTAATTTTTGCTCCAAAAGACACATTAGAGCTGATTGTCTGGCTAGGTCTTCTTTTCGGGGAAACATGGTATTTGGAAGTGCTGAAAAGCCTGCATGAAAAAGATGAAAATGACCTGAACTTTTTGCCAACAATTCATAGCTCTTGCATCACGACAATGCACCAGCTCACAGGGCACTGTCTGTGAGGGAGTTTTTAGCCAGTAAACAAATAACTGTATTGGAACACCCTCCCTACTCACCTGATCTGGCCCCCAGTGTCTTCCTTCTTTACCCGAAGATAAAATATTGAAAGGAAGACATTTTGATAACATTCAGGATATCAAGATAATACGAGAGCTCTGATGGCCATTCCAGAAAAAAAGAGTTTCAAAATTACTTTGAAGGGTAGACTAGGTGCTGGTGTTGGTTCATAGCTTCCCAAGGGGAGTACTTCAAAGGTAACCATAGTGATATTCAGCAATGAGGTATGTAGTACTTTTTCTGGGATGTGTTTGCGAACTTAATTGTCTGACCTCGTATACACCAGCAATATTCCCAAGTATTCCAACAGAGATTCTGATATGGCATGAGAAAAATCACTTCCATGACTTATTAATGAACTAAGTGGGCATAATTTTCATAGGGTTCATTCACCCAAATTTATCATAGAATATAATTTAAGAAGAAAAAAAATTAATGGCGTAATTGAAGTCCTTTTTTGGAATAATATTAGCATTCAAGGATTCCCCACTCCCATGGATATTGCAATTACCAACCTGTCAAATTTACCCTTCAAGTAATCTGCAAGTCCCTTTAGTATGCAGCCTGGCTCTCTTCTGTTTGCCTCTTAGATCCACTCTTCCCTCCTCCCTGCCCTGGTTGGTGAACGGAGGCTGCACCGTGTAGACTGTATCCGCAGGCTCTTTGCCCTCTGGTTTCCGTGGGTTCAGGTAATGCAGGATGGAAGGTAGCGAGTGATACCAGGGTATTTTAATCCCTGGCTCCCTTGCTGAGGGCCCTTGCACCTGGCCATGTCCTTCAACCTGCCTGGCAGCCCCTCCACGCAGCCTTCTCCTTTCCCATCCCTTCAGGCCATTAGCAGCCTGGGGATACTGCTCCACCTCTCTGTTGTCCTACATGCTGCCAACACCTATGTAAGTATTCTATTTGTTAAACTCTTAAATTACCTAATAGGAGAGTGCCATCTCTTTTGTGCTGGGACTATAACTGATACAGAGGCATTTGGTCCACAGAGATAACAAATAAGATTACTGACCTCTTGGTGGTTAGCAAAGAGAAAAAGGGGCCAGAGTAGTCCAATCGAAACATTACCATCTAAATTTCTGGCCCAAACCTTCTTTCATGAAACCTGCCCTTTCTGCCTCTGCGAAGGTCACTGCTCCACCTTGGCGTGCTCTGGGCCTCTGCATGTCAGGCCAGAAGCACCCTGAGATTGCTTTGGTGTATATTCTGGAGAGTAACAGACTTGGATCCAGCAGCGGAGAGATCTTCTGAAAGTCACAGGATATGAATGTGAGTGAGTCATTGATCGTCCCAGTGTGTTTCTATTGGCCCTAGTATCATGCAACTCACTGCTGGCATGTATTTTAGGAAGAATGAAGCGATTGGTGGATGTTGTTATGGAATGTTTGTATCCCTTCAAAACTTGTATGTTGAAGCCCTAATTCTCCACTGATGGTATTTGGAGATGGGCCTTTGGGAGATAATTAGGGTTAGATGAGGTCATGAGGGTGGGGCCCTCCTGATGGCATTAGTGCCCGTAGAAGAGACACCAGAGAGCTTGCTGCTCCCCTACTCTCTGCTTGCACTGACAAAGACGTCACATGAGCACACAGCGAGATGGCAGCTGCATACAACCCAAGAGAAAAGGCCTTAGAATGAAAACTACCTTGCTGGCACCTTGATCTTGGCCTTTCCAGCCAACAGAACTGAGAAATAAATTCGTTGTTTAAGCCTCGCAGTCGATGGTACCGTCTTTCCCCGAAAAGAAGACCTAGCTGGACAATCAGCTCTAATGCGTCTTTTGGAGCAAAAATTAATGTAAGACCCGGTCTTATTTTACTGTAAGACTGGGTCTTTATAATAAGATCAGGTCTTATATTAATTTTTGCTCCAAAGTGCACATTAGAGCTGATGGTCTGGTTAGGTCCTATTTTTGGGAAAACACGGTATTTCGTTAAGGCAGCCTGAGCTGACAAAATGTGCAAATATTTTTTCCCAACCTGCCATTTGTGGTGTTCTACCGTGTTTCCCCAAAAATAAGATCTAACCGGAAAATAAGCCCTAGCATGATGTTTCAGGATGACGTCCCCTGAACATAAGCCCTAATGCATCTTTTGGAGCAAAACTTAATATTAGACCCGGTCTTATTTTTGGGGAAACAATATAAAAGTGATCCCAGTTTGGTTGTCCTTCGTCTTTTAGAATTTTGCTTTTGGCAATTCCTCCTTTAATCTTTTAACAGACAGTGAGGTTTGGGGGCTGAAATTCAAGCTTTAAAGGCCACTGTATCTTTCTCATATGGGTTGAATTTGGAAATGAGCAAATTTTCTCAATAATTTTGCTAGTTAAAAGATCCCTTTAGCTGTGAATGCTGAGAAGACTGGTCCTTTGGTTTTGTTCCTAAATGGAGGCAGGAAGGTGCTCACAGAATGATGCCAAGCACCAGTGACTGTACAATTTACTTTTTATTTTGTGTGCTTTTTTATAGGATATAAATAATGACAAAAATTACAAAATTTATAACTGGAAGCCCAAGCATATTTACACATATGTTTCTGTTTCAGCAAAGTGACTATTTACTTTGCTCCTATACAATTTCCTTTTGGTACCATATATGTGTTATTTTACCTTCCATTTTAGTACATACATATCAACAGTGAATAGGCAAAATATATACAAGGAACTGTTCAGTTCAAGTAATTTAATATTGTATTAAAATTTTTCAACACTGAACTAAAACCGTATACATTTGTCAGTTTGAAATAAAATTTAGTTATCCTGTCAAACTCACCAACTGATGAACATAACTGATAATCTCAGGTTTAAAATAATATTGGTTAATAATAAAAAAAAAAACAACAACATTAAGACAATCCCACAATTTATCAATATCGCTATAGTGAACTTCAAAAGGATTCACAATATATGATTGGTTAGAACAATATACATTAAAATGTTATTTTTTTCTATAATGATATTGGTACTGTTTATATAATTTGACTACATAAATATACCGTATGGTATTTATCATACAAATACTCCACAGAGACATTAAAAAAATTAAAATGCCTTAAAGAAATGTAAGTAAATTTTATTTAATCAAATAGTAAGCAAACATTTATTTGTTTTTTTTTTTTCTTTCAAGAAAAGAGTTTTATTACTTTGGAATCTCTTTTTTTTGTATTTCTTTTTTTCTAGAAAAAAAAATTTTTTTGCAACAGAATTTTATTAACACCTTTCTCAAACAAGGTTTTCTTGACAGCAGGAGCCCCAATTTTTTTTTTTTAACATGTTCTTTAAAACACTGTGAGAATTTTAAAAAACACACAATCTTTTCAGGCTAATATGGCTGCATCAGCACTTTGGGCCGGACGCCGGTCTGCTTGCCCGAATCTCCTGTTCTGGTCCGAGTGTCATCGGTACTCAGCCACGCCTGAGCCAGTCTTCTTGGTAGTAGCAGTATAAATTTAGTTATTTGAAATGAAACCAGAAATATCCCTCACAACTAACCTAATTTTCTTATCAATGCATTAATGAAACATTCTTTTAGTAAAAATATTTAATACAAGACACATTTTTCTGTGCATAATAAATTCCTGTTTTAAATCATTCGTAAATTGTGAATTAGTCCAGAGATGTAAAGGTTTTCTTTATCTGACATAATTGATTACATATAAAATCCACAAATATAGAAATTTGGAAGCAGGGTTTCCTGGTAACCATGGGGATGGTTTTTTCCTGTTGTATGAAAGGATACTCAGTGATGTCATCATTTTACAGATGCTTTATGGGGGTTCTGATTCTACCTTTAAAATTGACAGTGAAAAACCCAAGAATTGTATACTTTTAGGCAGTATTAGAGATCCCCTGTACTTTTTTTTTTTAAAGGCGTTATCCCCAACTACAGCAAAGCAAGTGTTGGGGCCAAGTCACTAGAAATACCTTGGGTGGTGGCAGGGAGGGGAGTCAGCGAAAATCTCAACTCATGCCTCTCAGGGGTTACGGCTGGAAACTCTCAGTTGCACTTTCTGTCACTGGTGCAGAAAGAACGTCCCCAGGAATGGCCAGCGGCATTTCGCCTGTGACAAGGCCACACAAACAGAGCAGTCTTCCTCCTGGGCTGGGTGGAAACGGAGGCGGGAAGGAAAGCCTGCTCCGACTGCTCGGCGTGCAAGGCACCGCGAGGATGGGAAGACGGTGAGTATCAGAAAATCGTGGTCTCATACTTGGTATTAATTCCCCTCTTGGCTTCTTGTCCCGGCTCCACAATCCACGGCAGATTGGCCAGAGTCTTTTGCTCAGATGGGTCGATCTGCTTTAAAAGAGAAAGGCTGATGCCTGTTATGCGGTACCTGTACAGGGGTTCGGGCATGAATCCTAACGCTGCTTGGAGACCAACACGCTGCCCTGGCAGGACTTCAGAGATGTTGGTTATGAGAATCATTTGTTCATTCTTTTGACAGCATTTATTACATGTGGACTGTGTGCAAGACACTGAAGAGGGGATGGTGAATGAGACACAGCCCTTGCTCTCGAAGGCACACAGATGGGGAACAGACACAGAAATACTTCAGTCCTGAGAAGTGGGCTAGGAGCGGGAAGCAAAGGTGCTCTGTGGGCACAGAGGGCGGCCCCTGACGCCACATCAAGGAGCCAGGGGGCTTCAGGAGGAGGTGAGACAGATTGTGCCACTCCCCGATGTGCAAGCCTCCAATGGTTTCCATCACAGAATGAACCCAAAGTCCTCAAGGTGACGCATGGTGGCCCTGCCCACCTGCCTTTCTGCGTGCCAGCCACACCAGCCCCCTTGCTGCTCCCTGCATGCCAAGCCCACGGCCAGGGCCACTGTTTGTGTCAAATGTTCTGCTAGATGCTCTTCTCCAGGCACTTGCATGCTTTATACCCTAGTGTCACTCAGGTTGCTGCTCAGACATCACCTCCTCACCTGTGTGCCCATACAAAATAGCTCCCCAGCTGTCCTGCTCTCGTCTTACTATTTGTTATAGTTCTCACACCGCACACATCATGTCTGTTTACTTGTTCATCCTCCCGTCCAACGTATGTTCCTGAAGGTGGGGTTTTATCTGTTCTTTTCACTACTGTTTCTCCTGAACTTAGAAAAGCTCCTGGCAACCCAGTTAATTTGGAGGCACACAATAAATACTTGTTGAATAGATAACTATTAAAAGAATGAGGTAATGTCTGAACAGAGAGCTGGAGGACAAGCAAGAGTTTGCCTGGTGAAGGCAGGGGGAGAGGGACAGCATGTGCAAAGTCCCCTAGAGAGGAGAAGTGGCGGTCTGGGGCTGACAGTCAGTTCACAGAGGGGGGAGATGGGAAGGGAGACCACTGAGGGTGAAGAGGTGAGGAGGGCCAGGTCTGGCTGAGCCTTGAACCAAGTGAGCTGAACTATAATATGGTTAAAACCGCTTTAGCCCCCAGGCACACAAACAGGCCATTCAGGTAGGGCTTAAGCCATGAGCTCTTAGGAGAGGCCTGGGAGCTGCCTCATCCTTGGGTGTTCCACGTCTGCCCTGGCCCCCTGTCCTGCTGGGGAGTGCTAGGCAAGCTTGCTGTGGGAAGGCCTTTCCCTGGCCCTTTTCTGGCACTGAGTTTTGAAGCCTGCCGGAAGGTCGCAGGATCTGACATCCGTGTTGTCGCCTACCTTCCAGCATGATCTGAATGCATCTCCACCAGGCTGGGGTGGGGGAAAAGGGGACTGTTCATAGGAACCACGGAATAGTTCTCAACAAGAAAACAACTGGAGCTGAGGGAGGTGGAACAGGGACAGAAGCTGAGCGGATGGGATGTTGAGGCAGTTGAAGCACCTCCGTATTATTCACTGTATGTTTTCATGTTTCTCAGTGAAGACTTGTAGAAGGCTCACTCTACGAGCACCCAACCCTTAGTGCTTTTCTGGCAGAAGTCCACGGGGCCCAAAGTGACAGCAGATGGAGGCACCCGCCATGAACAGATTTATATGGCCCACATGAACAGGAATACAATAGTCTAAGAGACATCCCAAAAGTATTCTGAAAATTCCTGGACATTTAACTTACATTTTTGTGGGTCAAGCTAGACAATAAACAAATTTCCATTAATAAATGGTGCATAGAATTAAAAGCCGGTGATGGAGTCAGAGCGGAAATAAATGAAATAAAAAAAAATACAAAAGATCAATGAAACAAAGAGATGGTTTTCTGAAAAGATAAACAAAATTGACAAACCAGACTCATCAAGAAAAAAAGGACCCAAATAAACAAAATCAGAAATGAAAGAGGAAACGTGACAACAGACACCACAGAAATAAAAAAAATTTCCCCCCCTTTCGTCTGCCTCCCTCCCGCCGCCCACTCCAGTTCAAGCCGTTGTTTCTCAGTCTAGTTGTGTGGGACACAGCTCCCTGGCCCATGCTGGTGTTATGAGCCTTGCACTCTCCCCGGTTGAGGCAGTCGGTTAACCCGGTCGTCGGTCGGCCGCTCACAGCAGCTCGCAGCTGCCAGCCACTCCCACTGGCCACCGGCCACTCCTGGCAGCACACAGTGGCCCATGGCAGCACACAGCAGCCCACGACAGCTCATGCTGGCTGCTGGCTGCTCATGATGGCTGCCGGCCACTAATACTGGCGGTGGGCCACTCACGCTGGCCACCGGCTGCTCACGGCCGCACACGGTAGCCCACAACAGGACACAGCAGCCTACCGCAGCCCATGGCAGTTCATGCTGGCTGCCGGCCACTTATACTGGTCACCGGCCACTCATGGCAGCACACGGTAGCATATGGCAGCACACAGCCACCCACAGCAGCTCTCGCTGGCTGCTCACAATGGCTGCTGGCCACTCACGCTGGCCACTGGATGCTCATGGAGGCACACAGTTGCCCATGGCAGCACACAGTAACCCGCGGCAGTACTCAGCAGCCTGTGGCAGCACTTAGCAGCTAACGCCAACCTCCGGCTGCTCACAGCAGCCCAGCTCCAGGGAGAGCTGTTGTTCACAATCTTAGCTGTAGAGGGCGCAGCTCACTGGCCCATGTGGGAATCCAACCAGCAACCTCGGCGTTAGGAGTGTGGCACTCTAACCACCTGAGCCACCGGGCCTGCCCAAATTAAAAAAAAATACTATGAGCAACTATACGCCAACAAATTAGGCAATCTGGAAAAAAATGGATAAATTCCTAGAATCATATAATCTTACATTGCTGAATCAAAAAGAACGAAAATCTGAACGGATGGATTACTACCAATGAAACTGAATCGTAATCAACAAGCTCCCAACAAACAGAAGTCCTGGACCAGATGGCTTCACAGGTGAATTTTACCAAACATTAAAAAAAGAATTATCTCCTATTCTCAAACTATTCCAAAAAATCCAGAAGGAGGGAAGGCTCCCAAGCTCATTTTATGAGGCCACTATTACTTTGATCCCCAAACCAGACAAAGACAGTACAAAAAAAGAAAACTATAGGCCAATATCCCTAATGAACATAGATGCAAAAATCCTTAACAAAATATTAGCAAACTGAATTGAGCAATACATGAAAAAGATCATGCAGCACGATCAAGTGGGATTCATTCCTGGCATGCAAGGTTGGTTCAATATCTGCAAATGAAAGTGATACACCACATTAACAAAATTAAAAAATATAAATCATGGTCATATCAATAGATGCAGAAAAGCATCTGAGAAACTCCAGCATCGATTTATGATAAAAATTCAGCAAAGCGGGAATAGAGGGAACATATCTCAACATAATAAAGGCCATATATCATAAACCCACAGCTAACATCATACTCAATGGGGAAAAGCTAAACACATTCCCCTTAAGATCAGGAACAAGACAAGGTTGCCCACTTTCACTCAGAATAGTACTGGAAGTTCTAGCCACAGTTATCAGACGAGAAAAAGAAATAAAAGACATTCAAATTGGCAAGGAGGAAGTAAAACTGTCATTATTGGCAGATGACATGATATTATATATAGAGATACTATATATATAGAATCTTTGGATACCAAAGATTCCACCAAAAAACTATTAGAACTGATAAATGAATTTAGTAAAACAGCAGGATACAAAATTATTCAAAAATCAGTTGCATTTGTATACACCAATAACAAATATCAGAAGGAGAAATTAAGAAAACAATTCCATTTACAATTGCTTCAAAAACAATAAAATACTCAAGAATAAATTTAACCGAGGAAGTAAAAGATGTATACTCAGAAAATTATAAGACCTTAAAGAAGATACAGATAAATGGAAACACATACCATGCTTATGGATAGGAAGAATTAATATAGTTAAAATGTCCATATTACCTAAGGCAATATATAGATTCAGTGGAATCCCTATCAAATTACCAATTACATGTTTCATAGAACTAGAACAAATAAGCCTAAAATTTATATGGAACCATAAAAGATCCCAAATAGCCACAGCAATCTTGTGATACTTCCCACAGAAATAAAAACAAAGTGGGAGGTATCACACTACCTGACATCAAATCATACTACAAGGCTACAGTAATCAAAACTGCATGGCATTGGCATAAAAACAGACAAGCAGATCAATGGAACAGAATAGAGAGCCCAGAAATAAATCCATGCCTATGTGGTCATTTAATCTATGACAACTGAAGCAAGAATTTACACTGGGGTAAAGACAGTCTATTTAATAAATGGTGCTGGGAAAACTAGACAGATACATGCAAAAAAATGAAACTGGATCACCTTATGCCATAGACAAGAATAAACTCAAAATGGATTAAAGACTTAAATGTAAGACCTGAAACCATAAAACTCCTAGAAGAAAATATAGGAAGTAAATTCGCAGACATTACCCTTAGTAATAGTTTTACTGAAACATCCCCTTGGGCAAGGGAGGCAAAAAAAACCCCAAATAAACGTGGGATTACATCAAACTAAAAAGTTTTTTCACAGCAAAGGAAACCATCAATAAAACAAAAGGCCATCCTACTGATGATATTTGCCAATGATATAGTTGATAAGGGGTTAATATCCAAAATTTATTTAGAAAACTAACACCAAAAAACACAACCCAATTAAAAAATGAGCAGAGGACATGAAGAGACATTTCTCTAAAGAGGACATACAGATGGCCAACAGACATGATTAATCAACATCACTAATGATTAGAGAAATGCAAATAAAAACCACAATGAGATACCACCTCACTCCTGTCAGAATGGCTATCATCAATAAATCAACAAACAACAAGTGTTGGCAAGGATGTGGAGAAAAGGGAACCCTTGTGCTCTGTTGGTGGGATTGCAGATTGGTGCAGCCACTATGGAAAACAGTATGGAGGTTCCTCAAAAAATTAAAAATGGAACTACCTTATGACCCAGCAATTCCATTCCTGGGTATTCATTCAAAGAAATCCAAAACATCAATTCAATTAATGTATGCACTCCTATGTTTATTGCAGCACTATTCACAATAGCCAAGATATGGAAACAACTGAAATGTCCATCAACAGACGATTGGATAAAGAAACTGTGGTACATTTATACAATGGAGTATTACTCGGCCATAAAAGAAGAATGAAATCTTACCATTTGCAACAACATGGATGGACCTAGAGGGTATTATGCTAAGTGAAATAAGTCAGCTAGAGAAAGACAAATACCATATGATCTCACTTACATGTGGAATCTAAAGAACAGAATAAACAAGCAAACAAAACAGAAATAGACTCAGAAATATAGAGAAAAAAACTGATGGTTGCTAGGTGGGCAGGGGGTGAGGATGGGAGAGGAGGTAAAGGGATTAGAAAGTACAAATTAGTAGTCACAAAATAGTCACGGGGATATGAAATACAGCATGGGGAATATAATCAATAATGTAAAGATTATGTAGGGTGTCAGATGGGCACTGGTCTTATCAGGGGGATCACTTCATAGAAGTCGAATACTATTGAATGTCAACTATAAGTATATATACTATATAGATATTCACGGGATGTAAAGCACAGCATAAGGAATATAGGCAATGGAATTGCAACAGTTATATGTCAGAGGGGTAGCAGATTGGGGGGAGGTTATCACCTTGTGAGGAATGTAAATGTCTATTACATTGTTTTGTACACCTGGAACTAATAAAAAAATAATAGCAGCTTAAAATATATATATGTATATACATAAAATAAAAGCGGTGATGGACTTGAGCATGACTGGGTATCTGCCTCAGATGGGGTGGTCCAGGAAAATTGTCTTCGTGTACCTGACAAGCTGGAGTCAGCATGCAGAAATTAGGGGGAGACTGTGCCAGGTGGAGGGAACAGCTGGGACAAAGGCCTCAGGTAGGTGTGAGCTTTGTCTGTTCCAGGAACAGGAAGGCGTGGGTGTCACAGAGGAGAGGGGTGGGAAACTAGGGCGGTGGTGCCATGATGTGAGCTCTGCTTTAAGATGCCCCTGGGTGCTGTGTGCAGGAAGGGAGGCTGCTGGGAGGTGTACTAGTCGTTCTGGAGAGCAGCAGGGGTGGGAGTGGATGAGAAGAGTGACAGCGGAAATGGAGAGGAGTGGAAGGAGACATGTTTTAGGGGTTGAGTGGATGGAATCTGCTCATGGGTTGGCCATGGGTGAGGTGAAGACCAGCATCAAGGGTGACTTCTGGATTTACGGCTTGAGCAACATAGTGAATGGTTATGCCGTTTACTGAGCTGGCAAAGATTGGGAGCGAGAAACAGCTCAGGGGAAAATCAAGAATTCTGTTGGGACATACTGAGTTTCAGATGTCTGTTAAATACCGAAGAACAAAGGGAGCATGTAAGTCTGGAGTGAGTCAGGATTGGGAGCCAGTGGGGCCCGTTAGGTGTGAGGTGGGGAGGGCCAAGGGGTCAGGACAGGGGGTGTGAAGCAAAGATTTTCAGGGGATGTGCGGTTCCTGGTGACGATCAGCGCTGAGGGATGAGCACGGGCATGGAGGGCTAATGTGGGGAGAGGAAAGATCCTGGGAATGAGTTGGCAAGGAACAGAGGGGCCAGGCGCTGGAGGGACCATTCCATGGATGTTGAAGTTGCCAAGAATGGTGACAGAGGTAGAAACCAAAAGGACTGTCGACAAAAAGCCACATGGTCACAAAGGAAGGTGCCTCTCTGCAAACATTAACAATCCTACACTCCCCCGTGACCCTGGGGGACAAGGGGTGGCGGGGAGGAACAGAGAGTGCCAGATGGAAGGATATGTGGGCGTGAGAGTGAGGCATCTGGGGGACGCCTGCCTGCCCCGAGTCCCAGCATTTCCAGGATGTCACAGCGCAGGCAGCTGGAGCAGAAACCAGACGGGACGCCGGCTGGGAACATTCCCGCTTCTGGGTATTGCTACTACCAGAGGAGGCTGCTTTGAAATCATGAAAGTCTGTTAAGACAGGATGTCTGCAGAGCTTGTGGGAGGGTAGGGGAGGAAATTCCTGGAGGAAGGCAGATGACAGGGAGGAGGGGGGGCACCTTCTGAACAGTCTCCACTCTGTGGGAAGCCTCAGAGGTGGCAGGGAGCACACAGGGCCGGGTACCTAGGTCTCTCCACGGGGTCCGCTCTGCTCTGACCTGCCCACAGCCTGTGCGTCTGGCTTCCTCCAGCTGGGCCCCAGGGACACCTTCTCCATGAACCTCTGCCAACCTCTGTTGGCCAGGGGCTTGTGAGAGGCTTTGTCCTCTGGTGGGATGGCAGCCAAAGCCTCTGGAATGTCATTGGTCCCAAGCTGGGACCTTCAGGAGATTCACCAAGGACAGGAGCAGCCCCCAGTCCCTCTCCCAGGGTTGCCACTGATGACAGAGGAAGTGGAACTTTCTTGGGAGCCTCCAGGTTCAGGCAGAGGGTCCCCCATTCTTTTCAGGAACTGGGCTGAGCAGAGGGTCGACGCATGCCGGGAGGAGGCCAAGGAAACGGAAAAGAAGGGCAGGCTCTGGATTCTACCTGGTACCCACACCCCGCCAGGGCCGGCGAGCAGCCCCCTGTCCCTCCCCCTCAAGGTTTTCAGAACATCTGTGTATCTTTTCTACTTACCACTGACTTGCGAATGCTAACGCGGGGCTTGGGGATGGGCTTGGAGGGTTTGTTTTCAAAGCTTTCTGGAAGTGTAGAGGAATGTCCTCCTTTCCTTGCTTGTAGTGCGAGCTGGTAAGCGACTTCAAATGCCTGTCCCAATGTTAGGATGATTTCGTAGGCTAAGTTCTGCAAGAGAAGCGAGAAAGCGTTTACTACGGCACACTGCAGACCAGAACGAGTCCAGCGGCCGAGGAACCCCGTGGGAGGTGAACCGGTGAAAACCCTGAGCTGCTCCAAGTGACGTGGCAGTGAGTCAGCGGACTTCTGTGCTCAAAGGACACTCCAGGTCCCACGTCGGGTCTATCTATGCGAGGCATTAGTCACTGATGAGACACACTTGCCTACAGCCATGCAAAGGAGCGGACTCCCCACTTCTCTCCCACCGCGGCCCAGGAGCCCACTCCATGAGAACCCCTCACAGGCAGCTGCTTGCTCCCCACGCCTTGGAAGGAAAGGGGTTGCTCGGGCCTGCTGCTGAGTCCTGGGTGCAACTCAACCATGCCTGTGAGGACAATCCCACACACTCCACGGGAGGTGTTCCTCAGAAGTTTGGGTCTTTTTACCTCAAACATCTGTGAGTCAGTGAACATCTCTGAAACACAATCAAAATCTAATTTAGGCAGAGGGGAGAGGCATTAGTCATGCTGGTGTGGTGTCTCACAGTTACAGCAGTGAGCATGCAAACAGCCAATTATCCATCTATTTCTTGAGGCGTTTGCTCTCCCTGTGGGTCCACGCCATATTTTATCATCAAATCAGCAAGAGACAGGAGATCCTGTCAGGCCTGAACGCCAAGCCAAGCAGTGCCTGGGAGAAAGGTTGTTTTCTTTAGACCTTCTATCACTCCCCTCAAGACGGCTTCTAGCTTTCTTTTCTTTTCTCCAGATGCATATCTTTATTTCTGCCTTCTCTTCCCAGCCCAGCTCCCCCGTCTTCTCTCACTAACACATGACTTTGTCTGCCCCCAAAGAGGCAGGTCTCGACAACACCCCCTGCTGTCACAGCACATTCGAAGTGGACGCCTACTGGTCACAGAGCAGGTGCGGTCTGTCCCAACTTTTCATTCTGATGAGTGTTTGTTTATAGTTTTTCAAACCCACAGAAAGAGCATTCTGATTATGCTGATTTTCCATCTATGCCCTCACCCCCAGGACTAGCTTAATTCCCACGATTCTCAGGAGGACCGTTTGGGACGGATCCCACTTGACAAAGATGGAACAGGAGGTGCAAGATGGCCTTCAGAAGCCACATGGAAGAGGACACAACCACGTTTCAGATCAATACCAGACTGCCATGGTCTTAGACCCAAGCAGGCACATGCTACTGAGCATGACAGTTGGTTTGACAGATGACAACGTGTGTTCTCCTTTGAGCTACTTGTTGAGACATAATGGCCTCACAAGACGGATATGCGCTTGCTGGAGACAGCAAACCTCGCAGAGCCAGGCGAGCACTTCCCGAAATGAACACTGAGCTGGTATTTGCCTCCAAGGATGAGTCAGACTAGTAAATTAGTAACGCACCAACAAATGATAGTGGAGGAGGGCTGGCAGACAGCTCTGGCCATCACCGCACACAGAGGGCTGAGCCCTGCGACTGCCTACACTCGGCACTCACATCCTGGTCAGCTGTGACTCCTTGTGTGAGATGGGTCCCCTCTGAAAGGCAGACGGGGGGGGGGGGTGTTCTGACTTCTTCAGCCTCCACGTGAGGCTGTGGGCTCTTGCTCTTGGTCACCATTACCATGGAGATGCTTGGTATCCATCTGTCAGGGGTAGGGACCAGGTATTCGTGCTCTGGGTGGGCAACTGGACTATGGGAAACATGACAGATTCAGTGATTCTATACCGTGTGGCTTTTAGACGCTGGGACAGTGGAGCTTCATGCCTGTGAATTCCTTTATAATTAACCTAAAAAAACAAGATCCTGAAAGTGAGATTTACTTAAAACGCCAGTGTCTTCCGATGAAAGTCGAAGATGCTCATTTGAGCAAGTGCGATTTTTCACATGGCTATTATAGGAAGCCTGAAGGTTTTGAAAGGTACTGGGTTAGAAGCTCTGCCCCTTCATTTTTAATTAGTTCCTGGTGTCTGGAAAATAATCAAATAAGACACAGAGACCAGACTGTGGGACTGAGGTTTCCTGCCAAATGGCCTCTCCTACTTTGGCTTGCATTCTCCTTGAAGTCTTGCTTTTGGTTTTATTTTAGAATGCTTTGCTTTGCAGAGTTCTTTTATGATTACGTATAGGAAAGAGTTGGACACTGTTACCTTTCCTACGCTTTCTGCCACCTCAATATTTGAGATATGGATTCTGGATGTCAGAGAAGGCCCCTGGGCACGAGCTGCAGGGAGAAGCTGGTTGCTGATGGGGATTTTGCATGCTGTGCAACCAACCCCCACTTGTCAGATGGAGCCTGAGGACACACATTTGAACCGGGAGGACGGTTCATTTCTCCTGCCTCTCCTTAGTAACAGCCCAACTGTTTAAAACGGGAGGAGAGTTATTGTTATGAGAGCAGGAGTCTCTACTGGGACAAGGCCAAAGATAATGCTGCAATATCAGAGAGGCTTAGGGGACAAGTCCTTGCTTGCTCTTTCGAGCCAGGCTTGCCAACCCCAATGATAATGGCTGGCACTGCACAGCCAGTGACACGGTTCACGATGCCTGAAAGCCCAACGTGTCTCTGCCTTCCATATATTATCCTTGCTACTGTAAGGAGGCCAGTGCCTGAGACTGTGCCGGAGACACGGAAGGCACTCAGGAGATGCTTGCTGAGTGAATGAACAGCCAAATGACACACTGGAGTAATAACACTACTAAGTTATTACTAGGTAGCATTCCTACTATAAAGTAAGGACCCAACAGGTATCAGGCGTTCTGCCAAGCAGTAAATTTATCTCACTTAAGTCTCACCATAACCATCTGTAATAGAGTATTATTATCCTCACTTTATAGATAAGGAAATTGAGGCTCAGAGAGGTTAAGTAATTTGCCTGACCTCACAGAGCTAGAAAGTTACCAAACTGTGATATGAGCCAATATTTGTAACTCAAAGCTCAAGGTCGTAACTCTACCTGGGTGTGGCAGCTTGTCTCCAAGATGGCCACCATCATTTCTTCCCCTCCCTGTACATGCCACGTTCCCTGTTGAGCATCTCCTTGAATCTGGATTGGCTTTAGTGACTTTCCCCATAGTAGAATGTGGCAGAAATGACATGATTGGACTCCTAAGATTAGACTGCAAGGGGCCTTGCAGCTTCCACCTGGGCCTCTTGTGACACTTACTCTGAGGAAACCAGCCATGCATAAAAAGTGTGACCCCGAGATGACCATGCTATGAGGAGGTCCAGGCTGGCCACAGGGAGAGGAACCCTGGAGAGACACAGCTGTTGAAGCCAGTCCAGCCCAGGCTCCAGATATGGAGTGAAGGGAGTCATCCTGGACATTCGAGCTCCAGGAGACGCCACATAGAGAGGAACCAAGACTCGGACAGATGGCCCTAGTTGAGCCGTCCCTGCATCTGCAGCCATCTGAGTCCCACCATTGGAGACCCGGGATATTGTCGAGCGTAGAAGAGCAGAACCGCCATGTTCTGCCCCAATTCCTGACTCACAGAATCGCAGACATACTAGAATGGATGTTGTTTTATGCCACCCAGTTTTGGGGTGGTTTGTTAAGCAATGACAGATAACTGGAACACTGTGCGATGCTGAAGAAGACCGGCTGGACCCTTATTCAGGCAGGAGGAGGAACTGTCGGCCTTCGAGCTGGGATGGACAGTACGTAGTCGCAGGAGGCCAATTCTGCGGCTACCGCTCCAAGTTGGCCGGGCGGAAGCAGCTCCTGCCTCAACCCTTCCTGGTCACAGGTCACAGTGAGCGCTAAGGTGTCCCTTCACACACCAGCCCAAACCACAGAATGGGAATGTCCTTTTAAGTCAGCACAACCACACTCTCATGTCTACTTACTACCTGCCTAGGGTGCACATTCAAACTCACGGAGCTCTACTCCCACTACCTCACCTCTCTGAAATGCTGTAACCCGGAGTCTCTGACCTTGGCATTTCTGCCCCTCCAAGCTTACTAGAAAATACCTGCCTCGGCCTTTCAGGAATGAATCTCTTTCTGGCAGTTAGCGTTGAGTATTTTCCACCTTAGTAGACCATTAATGAAAGAACGTGGCCCCTGGCGTCCGTCGTGGGTGTTTGGTGCGGTGGGGGATGTGGCTACTGGGAAGAGCACGCTCTGAGTTTCATTATCTTAAATTGGGGATAATACACCGGCAGTACCCACCTTCCTGGATTGTTTTGAGAGCAACTCAGAATAACAGTTAACCCAATGACGCCAGCTAACATTTATTATTTACTATGCGCCATCACCTTCAGTGACGTGAAGATGATGACAGGGACGCAGGCTACACTCCCTTTCCAGCAGAGGCCCTTTGGGGTGCAGTCAGGAAGTCCCAATTCAATGGGGACAACTGCCCAGGGGGCATATCCTGCTCTCTGAAGGCTTGCCCTCCCTCCCCAATGGAGTTTGATCTGTGGATTAAGAATTGCTACATTAGAGGGAACTGAGGAGACATCCTATTTTAAGGATAGATCCAAATTGTAATCCAGGGATGCAAAATTCTTTTTCTTATCCAAACTGGAGACAAGTGCAGGCAGCTTGTATTTACTATGGGCCCCTTAAGACAGTCAGGACTGCAATTGAACCTCATCACGGATGTGTGCTGAGTCCCTGGTGCCTGGCCCATGCAGAAGTGCTCCCTGAATGCTGTGGGGCAGGGGAGGCTCACGGAGAGACACAGAGATATCTCCCATTGTCCTCCTGTAGCCTAGTCACAGGCTGTACCCGTCACACTCATCGCTTTGGTGTTAGAAAATCTGCAACACAGAATGTGGGCAATCTCCCCTAGGAAAAGCTCTGACCACCCAGATAATTAATTTATATTAACCAGCGCATCACTAGGATTACTCTGTGTTGGAAACTCCTGTTTGAAAAGCTTTTTGGCTCAAGGGTTCAGCAGCATATTTGCAAGAATAATCATTATACTTTTAAATTTTTCATTAATAGGGGAATGATTAAGTATACAGATCCTTGTGGTGGAACACTAGGTAGCCATTTAAAATGAAAATTGAGTCGTTTAAAAAAACTAGTTAAAAGACTGTAAAAATATATGTACACATACGTACATGGATGGTATCTGTCTGTGTGCATAGAAAAACAGAGATATTATATACCAAAATGTTACTAGTAGTTATTATTGAGTGTTCAGATCATGGACGGTTTTTCTCTTCTTTATACTTTGTCTGTTTTGGGTTTTATTCAAACGAAGATGAATTACTTTACATTCGTAAAAAATAACAAGCTTTTGAAAATGGTAGAGCAGTAAATGCTGTGCCTGCCTCACCCCATGAATACATCAAAATTACAACTAAATTATAGAATAATCAACTTGGAGAACTATCTGAAGTCTAGTTGAAAAGCAGTTTTATAACTAAGGATTTAACGAAGCCATGTCGAGACTGGAGTGGCAGAGACGTGAAAACAGGCTAGTTCCAAACCTCTGTGTGATGGATGAAAATTGGGAGGGATACCTTGGCTACCCAGCACGGTTCACCCAGGATGAACAAGAGATCGCAGCCCCCCACACCAGGCCCCTCAGCTTGGAGTACTGGTGCCAGGAAGATGAGCCCCTGTATCTGGCTGTGAAAAACAGTGGGGATTCTGACTATCCAGGTGGGATGGAAGGCTGCGGGAAACCCAGACATCCTCTTAAAGTGCCCGAGGATAGACTCACTAGCTTGCAGGTACTCACCCTGGGCTCCAGTGGTGACTTGGGGGTGTGTGCCAGAGGCATAGGGGCAGACTGAGGTGTGTGGCCTTAGGTGAGGGCTAGAGGACAGTCACCATTTTGCCTGAGTGGGGTCTTCCTCCCATGCAGCCGGCAGGCGTGCACCATGTTTCCTGTGTCGAGCCCACCCCCTACGCTTATGGCCAAATCGGAATCTAATTGGTCTGGTGAGCTCTAGAGCTGTGCCCTGCTGACTCACTGAGACCTCGCCTCACCTAACTTCACACTGCACGAAGCTTTATCAGTGGCAGAACCTTATGGGAGCCGGCAACTGGCAGCAGGTCTCTAGCTGTCCTGACTTTTTGTGGAGCTACCCCAGACCCTGTACTGGTGGCAGCTATCCTTGGTTCACAGTAGGGCCTCTCCCATGCACCTCCAAGTTTAGCACAGGTAGCATTTAACCATGGATTGCTCTGTAGCTTGTATGAGGTAGTTCCGGGTTGATCACAGGCAGTAGCTGGCCTGGGCCAGAACCTGAGCCCCTCCCAAGAGGCCCAGAACCAACATACTTGGAGGTTGGCTTCAGACCATAGCAGAGCACTGCCCAATTAGCCCCACAAGTGACACACAAAAGAATGGTCTCAACAGGCACCACAGCCTGCTGAGGTGAGTCCCACTCAGTAGGGTAAGCCCCCCACACAGCAGCTGTAAGCTGCGGATGTCGTCAAACCCCACAGTCATCATCCTGACGGTCAATCCCTCCCACTGAAGTGCCAATAGCAACCAAGGCTCAAACATAACAGAAAGGAACACACAACCCATAAGGGACACTCCTGGAGCACCCAGCACAGGTGACCAGGGAGACTTTGCCACTGGGCCCCACAGGGCACCTACTACATAAGGCCACCCAGAAAAAGACTGGGAGACATAGGAGATCTACCTAATACATAGAAGCAAACACAGAAAGGAGGCCATAATGAGGAGATAAAGAAATACATCCCAAATGAAAGAACAGGAGAAAACTACAGAAAAAAAACTAAACAAAATAGAGACAAGCAACTTACCAGAGATAGAGTTCAAAACACTGGTTGTAAGGGTGCTCAAGGAACTTAGTGAGAGCTTCAACAAAGAGATTGCAAGCATAGAAAGAGACACAGAAACTATAAAAAGGAACCAGTTCGAAGTGAAAAATACAATAACCAAAATGAAGAATGCACTAGAAGGAATCACCAGCAAAGTAGATAAAGCAGAGGACTGAATCAGTGATTTGGAAGACAAAGTAGCAGAAAACACCCAGTTGAAATAGCAAAAGGAAGAAAGAATTAAAAAAAAAAAATGAGGATAGTTTAAGAGACCTCTGGGACAACATCAAGCATAACATTTGCATCATAGGGGTACCAGAAGGGGAAGAGAGAACGCAAGGAATTTAAGAATGTATTTGAAGAAATAATGACTGAAAACTTTCCTAGATATACAAGTCCAGGAAGCACAGAGAGTTCCACACAGGATGAACCTAAACAGGCCCACACCTAGACACATTTTAATTAAAATGGCAAAGACAGAATTTTAAAGGCAACTAGTAACTTATAAGGGAGCTCCCATGAAATTGTCAGCTGATTTCGCAACAGAAATTTGCAGGCCAGAAGGGATAGGCAGGAGATACTCAAAGTGATGAAAAGCAAGGATCTATAACGAAGACCACTCTACCCAGCAAGAGTGGGTAAATGGGATTGTACCCATTTAGAATCCAAGGACAGACAAAGAGCTTCCCAGACAAGAAAAAGCTAAAGGAGTTCATAAACACCAAATCAGTATTATAAGGAATGTTAGAGGGACTTCTTTAAGACCAAAAAAAGAGAATAAAATGGTAATAACTACAAATCTATTAACAATCACTTTCAATGTAACTGGATTAAATGTTGAGATAAAAAAAAATAGAGTGGCTGAATGGATGAGAAAACAAAACCCTTACATATGCTGCCTACAAGAGACTCACCTTAGATTGAAAGACACACACAGACTGAAAGTTATTTCATGAAAAAGAAAATGAAAAAAATAAAAAAAGCTGGGTAGGAATATTTATACCAGACTAAATAGACTTTGAAACAAAGGCTATAAAAAGAGACAAAGAAGGACCCAGTAATCCCACTTCTGAGTATTGATCCAAAGAAACCCAAGCTACTTCTAGGAAATGTGTGCACCCATATATTCATTGCAGCATTGTTTATAATGGCCAAGAAGTGGAGGCAGCCTGGGTGTCTGTCAATGGAAGAATGTTTAAAGAAGAGGTAGTATATATATAGATATAGATATAGATATAGATATAGATATAGATATAGATATAGATATAGATATAGATATATACACACACACACAATGGAATATTGCTCGGCCATGGAAGGAAATGGGTTCTTGCCATCTGTGGAGGCATGGATGGACCTGGAGGGCATTGTGGTAAGTGGAGTGTCAGAGAAAGAAAGACAGATGCAATGTGGTTTCACTTATATGTGGAATCTAAAGAACAAAATAAACAAACAAAACAAAACCCCACTCATAGATACAAAGAACATTTTGATGGTTTACAAATGGGAGAGGGGGTGAGGGGGTGGTTGAAAAATGGGAAGAAATTAAGAAGTACAAATTGGTTGTTACAAAGTACTCATGGGGATGTAGGATGTAGCACAAGGAATATAGTCAATAATATTGTAATAACTACGTATGGTGTCAGATGGATACTAGATTTATCGGAGTGATAGATGGGAGAGAGGTTGAGGGAAAGGGTGAAAAAGGTGAAAGGATTTAGAAGTATAAATTGATAGTTACAAAACAGTCATAGGGATGTAAAGTAAAACAGGGAATATACTCAATAATATGGTAATAACTCTATAATGCCAGGTGGGTACTACAGTAGCTAAGGGAATCACTTCTTAAGTTATATAAATGTCTAACCACTATGCTGTACACCTGAAATTAATATAAAATAATATTGAATGTTAAGTGTAATTGAAAAATTTAAAAAAGGGGGAAAAGGTGAAGGGGAATAAAAGGTTCAAATTTCTAGGTATAAAACAAATAAGTTATGGGGATGTAATGTACAGCGTGGGGAATATAGTCAATAATACTGTGACAGCATGGTACAGTTTCAGATGGTTGCTGGACTTATCATGGTGATCACTTCTTTAGGTCTACAGATGTTGAATAACTATGGTGTTCACCTGAAACTGATAACAATGTTGTATATTAACTATATTTTTAAAATAAAACTCAGAAAAATAACAAGCTTATCATTTTGATAATTACAAGGAAGAGAAAATCTTCTAGCTCAAAATAATCTTATTTATCCTTCATCTGTCACCTTGGGGTTCTGAGTGTCTCTTCATTCTTTGGCAGTAAGGGCTGGAAACTGTTTTCGTGGCAAAATCCAGGCGCATTTGCAGGTGTTACCGTGGCTCACCTGCTCACCTCCATGTACCAGCAGGCTGGCCGTCCATCTGGCCAGGAATCTTGTTTATTTAGGCCCTTCTGTTTTTCACACTGGATGGCAATTCTAACATCTGCTCAGTTGAGTTTTATCATACCCATCTTTTCTTTTATCCTGGAACCCCAATACCTCTACTCCAAGTACTGAGCATAGAGTCGAACCTTCTCCTGTGTAACACCTCTCAAGCCCAGATGGAAATGTTGTCTGTGGACATTAACTTATGGACTTGCAGTCAATCCACCCTTATAGCTCTGATAGGTTTGATCCCTGCACCAAGTCAGACCACCTGTGAACTTGAACCACGTTCTATTTCCTCTCGTAGTTATGACAAAGCAGTCGTAGCAGCAACGACCACATGACATTGCTCACTAATCCCGGTGACGAGCTAAGTGCCGGATGTGATTCTCTAATCCTCACAACCCCTTCACAAAGGAGGGATCATCATCCCTATTTTACGTGTGAGAAGCTCTGGCTCAGTGAGTCTGATTAACTTGGCTAAGTTCATACAACTAGTAAGGGGCACAGTCAGGATCCACACCCAGATCTACCCCCACGTGAGCCAGTGTTTTGTGCTGCTGGGCTATCCTGCCTTATTGCTTTCATGAGTCCACTGGTGTTCTGCCACCCCCAACCCCACCCGAGGGACCCTCTAAAAATCCAGTGTTTTGGAGACTCACTGCACGAATGTTGGAGAAGACACTGTCACACAATATCCCCTCATGGTTCCCAGGACAAAAAGTTCTTTTAGTCTCATTGAAGTTTTGTTTTCTGAGAGGACTCAACAAAGAAATATCAAGCACGTAATGGCTGCATTCCCCTACTTGTCTTGACCTCCAGGAAGCTCAGAGCCAAATGAGCGGCTCGGTTTTAATAATGATGTAGAACTCTGTGTGGTCTGCATGCCGACGTTAAAACCTTCCCTGCGTGTTGATCTCCCTTTTAGTCTCTATTTTCCCTAATTCAGATCTGTGTGCATCTAGGTTTTCAGTTTACCATACCTGTTTGTGCAGGCTGCCTTAAATCCTTTATGGAAGGAGGCATGGTATAAATAAATGGGGCCCATTTGTTCATGTAGACCTTTGTTCAAGATCTTACTTTGTTTAACCCAGGACTGCCAAAATGGCTGACAAGGCACATCCGACACAATCCTCCACATCATCTGGAGAAAGTGACAAAATAGGAAGTAAGCTGAGAGAGGAGGAGACCCCACAGGGAGAGAGGGCCCTGCTGGCCCAGTCGGAGGGGCTGCTGTTTACAAGTGGACCATTCTGACCTGGCTACTGGCAATTTCCATTACCATTAAGACAACCACCACCATATTGTGGTGACTGAAATTGAAGTAACAAATAAATGTGTTAGTTTCATAGCCTTGGAAAGTTGCAGGCGCAAACCTGGCTACTCTGTGGCCTCTGCGGATAGGCAGAGGCACTTCCTGAGGCTGACAGAGGCTACTCACACCTGAAGAGGGCGCAAACACAGACATTCAAGGCAAGGGCTGTGTCTGTGCGGAGAAGTGTGGGGCGAGATGGAGAGGCCAGCAGGGTTATAAGGAATCTCAGAGGTTTGCTACACCAGCGCTGGTGAATAAAGACCACGCCTGGGTAACCCGCATGGGCTAAATCCACCACTGGCTGCCTACCCATGTCATCCATCACTGCCACTGAAATGGCACTGAGAAGGGGGTCTGGTCCAGGTGACCTCTGGGTTCCTTTCTATCCTGGGAGCTCCAGGAATCTCTGATTAGAAGCTGTAGTCTTTCTTTTACCCGGCCAACGACGGATTCAGTGTAGAGAGGTGTGTGCAGTGCGCGCCATGTTAAATAGCAGCATATTATACAAAAGCCAGACAGCAGGGTTCCACAATCCACCAGCCAGTGCTTAGAAATACAATGACCAAGGGGCTGGCTTTCATCTCAGAGGATGTCCTCATTGCAACAATCACCACCCAAACTATTCCAAATGGCCAAGTATTCTGCCATTTATAAAATAGCTTTTGTTTTTGGCAACACACCCTTTTCCCATCTCTCAACTTTGCCTGGTGAATTACTGCTCATCCCTGAAGGCTCACCTGGGGCCTTATGTCTTCCAGGAGGCCTGAATCCCCTTTCCCGATCCCCCAGGCTCAGTCAGGTGCCCCTCCTCAGGTGGCCCCATAGCACCCTAGGTATTTATCAGGATTTTGTCTTTATAGTTCCCACTCCCTCAGTGGACTGAGCTCTTTGAGGGTTCTGGTTCCACTTGACTTTGCATTCTAGGGCTTAGGACATATTAGGTGCTCAACAAATGTTTGTTGGAGGAATTGTAAAAAAGGAAGCTGCTTTGAATGTCGCTAAAAGAAGAGGACTTGCACCATAATGGTGAGGTAAAGGTGACTATGATGGCCAAAGCCTTCTTTCCTTCTATCTTCCCTCCCACAGGCAGATTGGGATGGAAAAATGCAGGCCATGCTGTTGGGGGCCTGAAGACAAAAGAAAGTGTTTTTTAATCTGGGTCTCTGTGCAGTCTCTGGAAAGTGGCCATCTTTCTCTTTTGGCTGTATTTTACTTGTACTTCTTGTTTTTTAAGACCTAGGGTAAGCTTTGTCTACAACTTGCTTCACCCACGTCTTGAGGCAAAAAATAACAGAATATTCTGGGCATATTCACAGAATTCATTGACATCTCCTTAGCTCTACCGATAGTTAGTGCTCTCAATTACAAGCCAGAAATTAATCTTTATAGACTATATTTGTAGAAGTAAATACTGCCCAAAGACAGGTCTTCAGAATTTAGACATAAAAGTTATTCTGCTAAGAAGCCTCTCTCATCTAGGGCTGACATGTCAACTGGCCAAAATGCAGACAGCTTCTTTAGGACTAATTTCAGCTAACTACAAGAATCATTAATTTATTATTTTCCCCATAATTATAACAGGGGTACATGTAGAAAATTTTTGAAAATACATAAAGAAAAAAATTTTAAAAAATCACCTGTAAAATTCTACTGCTGGGAGGTAGCACTGCTATCTTTTGCTGTATTTTCTTTTGACACTTGTATATACACACAAATACTTTTTCTATGCTATATGAGTTATACTATATGAGAATTTACAAACTTAGAAGCAGACTTTATACACAGTTTCATAAGTTGCTTTTTCATGTGACATTAAATCAGGAGGGATTTTTGCATGCCATCACACTTTCTTCAAAAACCAGATTTTTACACGTGGCGGAGGGTCCCACAGTGTCTGCCAAGGCTTCATGTCAGGCCTCACCCAGTACACGAGTGCACATTGGCTGAGTGAAAGACTCAGGGAGGATGTTGTGTCCTGCTCACTAAATCAGGACCCGCTTTCTCCCCACATTCCAGGTTCCCTGTGGAGGTCACACACGTGTGCCCTGTGGTCACCTGTCCTCATGGAACCACAGCCTAGGGTGCTGGATAGACCCACCTTGGAGGGATCGGCCCATGAGCGCAGAAGGGAACCATGGTCTAACGATTTATCCTGTTCTTGGCAGGTACTGGGGAAAGGGTGTGCAGAGGAGAGATTTGCTAGATTTCAACCTCTCCCCACTCTTCAAAAGTAAAAGCTACTGGTGGAAGCTACAGTGAACCCTTCACTAATGTGTGATGCTTTCAAAAGGGATACTTGCTAATATCAAACCCATTTTATTTTAACCCTCGCTGCTGAAAATCTGTCTCAAATGGACAACAAGCCCATTTCCTCGGCTTGGTAAATATAGTAAATATAAATGACTTCTTCTTTATTGCAGATGCTTGTCTAATGCTCTGAGCACATCATGCTAAAGGGAATTAATGAGTCGCCATGCCTCCGAACATACCACATGTACACACAAATGAAATGTTCAGCCTCCAGTCCCAGGGCCCCTCCTCTGGGAGCCCCTGCCCTGCGGGGTGCTAGCACAACTCCAGGATAGCACAGGTATGAGTTGTTATGTCCCCATGTCTGAACTACGAGCTCCTGGAGAGCAGGAACCGGTGCCTGACGTGGTGGGTACTCAGTAAACATATCTCATATGGATTCTGACTTTCTCCTCAGGTGTGGAATACAGCTGCAACAAACGTGTTGTAAACCAAAGACTGGGGCACAAATTCTCACACAGGGTCTGACAACAAGAAAGAAAACAGCTGCTACCAGCTGCTCCTACTGTTCTGCCATCCTTAGCAGCAAAGACCGACTGAATGCCATGTGCTGGAAACGGGCATATAACCATAGCTGGTGGACACCACTCCTATCTCTAGTTTACAGGTGGACGCTGAGGCTGAGAGACATTCTTGCCCAAACTCTAAAGCTAAGCAGTGCTGACCTGGGATTTAAAATCAGGCTGATTCTAAAGGCCATGCCCCTAAACATGAGATCTGGTATTTAGTTATTTGGGAGGGGGCTATAATGAGTGCAAAACAACCTGAGAAAAAACATTCAGAATGCCTACTTTCTAACTCTATAAAAACTGTGATCAATTTAAGGCTCTGGTAACGTCCAACCCACTCAATACCACACCCCCCCCTCCCCCGGCCTAGAGATGAGAGGAAAAAAAAGAGTGACAATTATTCTTTGACTATCCACCCACCTTTGGCTTTACGGCTTGGTTATGGTTAATTCTCAATGCTTTATGCCAATGAAGAGGAGATATGGATAAATGCAGCCCAGCAGTGTTTATTCTTTTTTTGGGTGGGGGGTGGAGGTGGTGGTGTAGAGGACCATGGGGCTCAGGACGCTGCCTTTGTAATTCAATCAGGGCCATTCTCTGCTCTCAGGAGCAGAATCCCTCCTGGGACAGACCTTGTTGATGAGTTTCAGTTGGCTGCAGAGGGCCAGGAAAACCTTCTGCCGTGCCTGTAGGTTGCTCCTTTGTAAGTGGGAGACTAACCAGAGAAAGTGTTACAGTTCCATCTTAAAGGCTCTATGCACTTCAACTTTTTCTTATATTGCCACGTGCTTTCATAGTATCATAGTCAAATAGGTTGAGGGCCATTTTCAAGAGGAGAAAATGAGAAACAATGAAAGAGACCACCTAGCTGCACATAGGATATTAATTTAGTTGTCAGAAGTTCTTTTGAACCTTTAAATTCTCACTTTGTGGGACAATCTCTGCGACACAAAACCATAGATACTTCATGTCAGGAACTACTCTACAGGAATAATTTCAGAGCTTAAGAAAGTGTGAAATGGGTGACGTTGGTCAAAAGGTACAAACTTTCAATTACAAGACAGTAAGTTCTGGGGATGTCATGTACAGCATGGTGACTGTAGTTAACAATACTGTACTGAATATTTCAAAGTTGCTAAAAGAGTAGATCTGAAAGTTCTCATCACAGGGAAAAAAATCTGTAACTATGTGAGGTGATGGATGTTAAAATTAAACTTACCGTGGCGACCATATATCCCTGGGGTGCCCAAAAAATGTATACACATGACTTGTATTCATCTTTTGTTATCGGTATATATCGAGTATTACAATTTTAATACAGTTTTTTCCTTTCTTAAAATGTGTATACATTTTTTGGGCACCCTCTGTATATATAAAATCATTATGTTGCATACCTAAAATGAATACAATGTTCTCTGTCAATTATATTTCAGTAAAACTGGGAACAATTTAAATTTCATTAAGCTGATGAGAAAACCAAGAAAGAAACTTGCAGCAGCGCCCAAATTGGAAGTTGGCATAGGTCTCCTGCATTGTGATAGCGGGGTTGCCTTTAGCAAGCCAACTCATGCAGACGGTTCTCTGCTTTGGCCTGCTGGTACATATTGATGGTAGAGTACGATAAAATGTTATCACACAGGCCACGGACCATGTTCTCCCACATGCTGTCATTTCTGTTTCTCCCACTTAGATCCATTCACGGCCCACATTCAGTCAAGAAAGCCCAGGAGAGAGGGAGCTTTGTCTCCCACATGACCCACCCAGAGCATCATGACTCTGACATTCCCTGTACGTTCCCGAGCCAGTACAAGGCACACACCACGTGCTGCACGCTGCAGATTATGGAATTTGGGAGTTGCAAGCAAGAGAAAAATGAGCATGGTTAAAAATATCTAAGACGGCAAACATATTCTTTATAGAGAAGTGAGAATTAGCAAGTGTCTAGCAGCAGCCATGGCATTTAATGCTATTAAAAAAATAAACCTTTCATATTTCAAAACTATTGAATGAGGTCCTTCTCAGATTTCCCGCCCTCTTCTTCTGCCTCCCCCCACACTCTAGTTCTAGTTGTGTAGGACATGGCGACCTCTGCATTAGGAACACAGCGCTCCAACTACCTGAGCCACCAGGCCGGCCCCCTTCCCAGATTTTAAAAATTGACCTGTTATTCCCACAGAAAATGCACTCACATCTTTCTGATTTACCTATCTCAATTCTATGATTAGAAGTTCTACACTGAGTGAATGATAGGCGTATATAAAAATTAGTTTCCAAATTACCTTGGTTATATCTGTCTCTTATCTATCGTGGCCTTTGAAGGAAGATCACTGCAGCCTTGGGACCTGGTCGTCACTGAAATACCGACTGCCCCTTTTGTAATCCTAGCAGCATGGAATTCTGCTTCATTCATTTGAGATAAGGGAGGCAGAGGAACGCGGAATCTGTGTCTTTAACCCCACAACTTCTAGTCTCGTAACAGATCCTTCTTTTCTACCCAGTCCTACTGCTCCCTTTTCCCCAAGTTTTCACTGACTGGAAGGTAGAGTTTGGGAAGTCTTTTGTTCTATGGTTGATGAGATGTGTTCCAGACCTTAGCAAGTTAGAGATGTGAATAGAAATCAGCTGCCGCAATAGTAAGAGTCTAGAATGCAGAGCAGGCATGGCACTTGCTTGTAGGTATGTACTGGCTTTTTTCTTGGGAATGCTAATTCCATTTTTGCTCTAGTCTTTTCATTTTCATCTACCTGTCATCTAAAACTAAATATCACAAGCTGAATTTAGCATAGATTCTAAGAAATGGAAACAGGCACAGAAATCATAAAGTATAATATTTCCTGAAGTGTAGTCTGCAGAACACCACCCCTGCAAGGTGCTCTCCAAAACAGGCTACCATGACCGAATGAACTTGGGAAACAGGGCACACTCCACCCCCTCCTGGAATCTGAGCATCTCAGACTAGGTATGACCTGAGGTAAGCGAAGTATGTTAAACTCACATGCTAGCTTTTGTAAGGGGGCTTGGGCCTCCCTTCCCAGGCCACAGGATTTCTATGGGAAAATGTGCTGAATTTCAAATCTATCTCTCCGTAAACTAGAAGCATCTTAGACGTCATTGAATTTTCTTGATATAGCAGATAAACATTTTGTGACACATGAAAGGTCCACAAGATCAAAGTGGCAATAACTTTGCAATTAAAAATGCATATATACTCATAAATATCAGCTAAAAGATTAACTGTATACTTAGGGTATTCTTTTCTTTTTCTCTCCTTTTCTTTCTTTCCTCCCTCCCTCCCTTCCTTTCTTTCTTTGCCATTTGGGCAGCCCAGGGGACTGACTCTCAACAAAAGAATTTTAAGGTTTTAAGACTGGACTAAATAGTGAACTGCCCTACATAAAGACACAAAATCCATGATCAAAGAGCCTTTTTTTAGTGCTAGCAAAGTTTGTTGCATCTCAAAATTGCTCAAAAGCTCTGGTCAAGGCTGGTAGCCTTTGTTACTATTTTGGAAGTTAAACAAACTGTGTTCATCCAGAGAGGATTAAAATGGTAGATTTGTGGTGCAAGATGAAAATCCATTGGAGCTGATACCAGAATCCTAACCTAGTGAATGTCTACATTAAATCTAACATCTGGATGAAAAGATAAAAGATGAAGCAATTCTCCACATGATTTCCAAATGTTTCAGGGATATCATGTTGTTCCTAAAACTAAACAATTGACTGTTTTCCCCCCACATTTCACCTCAGTATTCTGTCATATATCTCTATATATCTATATGTATATCTACATCTACATCTATATCTACGACATGACAAATTTTAGAACCAAGGCAAATCTAAATCTCAAGGGGGCAGATGGCCAATGGGTATCATTTTTAGTTCAAATACAAAATGTTTTGGATACATTTATGAAGGCAAGTAAAAACCAATTTAGAAAGAAACGCTGCAATACTCAAGGAAAAGCTGGAATTCATCCTGCAAAGTATTGGAATATTAATATTCAATGAAAACACTGTAAAGAGACAATATACCAATGTGAGGTTTGCAGAGTCAATGTTTTCTTTCTATTGTTTCTATTTCATTTATTTATTGCTTCTACTTTTTCAGTTCTTTTTTGGGGGGGATCGAACCGGCAATCTTGGTGTTATTAGCACCACGTTCTAACCAACTGAGCTAACCGGCCACCCATACTTTTTCAGTTCTTTTACAAAGGCAGTGGGAAAACTTTGGACCATAAATACAATTTTGGCAAATCTATCTTATGTCTTTTAGCAGAAAAAGGGGCCAGGCTGCCCTTTGTGATGTCAGTAGGCAAGGAGAGCAAACAAGTAGGGATGGAACTAATATTGAACACCTATTATTTATGCGGCACCCTACATATGTTCCTTCATTTCAATCCTGATGAAAACCTGTGAGGTATAAATCCTTGTACCTGTTTTATACACAATGGAAATCAAACTCAGGAAAGTCCTGCAACTTGTCTAAGATCAGGGAGCTGTGCTGGGAGATGAACTCTGACCTGCTTCCTCCTTCTAGGACACCAACTCCCACAGAGAGAGGTGTTTCATGCCAACCAAAATATATGTGGAAAGAACGGAATTTTGCTGTTTGAAGGAACAACTGGCCCTTTCACAAAGATGGCGCTGATAGCAAAGAAGGAAGCCCCTGCCCCTCCCTAAGCTGAAGCCAAAGCAAAGGCTTTGAAACTAAAGAAAGCAGTGCTGAAAAGCATCCCCGGCCACAGAAAGAGAAGATCCGCACGTCACTCACCTTCCAAAGGCCCAACACACTGCGGCTCCAAAGGCAGCCCAAACACCCTCAGAAGAGCGCCCTCTGGAGTAACAAGCTTGACCACTGTGCCATTGTCAAATCCCCCTAACTACCAAGTCAGCCATGAAGAAGATAGAAGACAACATACACTGTGTTCATTGTGAATGTCAAGGTCAACAAGCACCACATCAAACAGCCTGTGAACGAGCTCTGTGACATTGACGTGGCCAAGGTCAACACTCTGATGAGGCCTGATGGAGAGATGAAGGCATATGTTTGACTGGCACCTGACTATGATGCTTTGGATGTTGCCAACGAAATTGAGATCATCAAAACTGAGTCCAGCTGGCTAATTCTAAATATAAAATTATTTTCACTGTGAAAAAAAAAAAAAAGAAACAACTGCACTTCACAAGAATGACAAGTTATGCTTAAGGTACCAGAAACCTAATGTTGAGATGACTTTAATCAACCGATGCCATGCAAACAAACACATCCAGAGATATTTAGAGTGGCCTTTGAGGGCTTTGCTTTGCCGTCCTTACTGTCACCACATGCCACTTTTATATTACTTTTCTCATGTCTCCCAAGATAGAAGGAATTTTTTCAAAAACTGAAAGGGATGAGCCACACGCAGCATGATACAATGCTCTGGGCATGAACCTAACATGCGTTAGAATGGTGCAAATTGTGCATTACGATGGTCCTTTGTTCATGGGTGTTTGTCAGACCTGACAAAGATTGTTTCTAGCAGCCTTACCCAGGACGTTGAACTGTGGACTGGCCTCCTGATAATATATTACACTGCAATTTCTATGTACTTCTTTAAATATGTGTATTTCAAATACACTGAGCACAGAAGAATTGTTAAAGCAACATTTTAGTTTATAATCTTCTGATTATAAAGTATTTCATGGTTACATATATATATATCTTAAAGAAAACCTTGGTACTTTGTAGAATTGGGTATAATAATCTAGATTTGTTTGGAAGAAAAATAAATTTCAGTGCCTCACACAAGATTTATGGTTTTCTGTATGGCAGCTGTGTAATTTACCTACTAACAATAGCAGATTATTATCCTCTACTATTTAGAAATGGCTACCAGAGAAACCAACAGACATAGTGAAGGAAAAAGGAGGCTGTGAAGACATTTACCGTCTTTTGATATCAGAAGAAAGGTAATTCGTCAAATCTGAAAAGTGAAGTTAGTAGTTGAGCAAAGACAGTTCAGATACTAGGTAGTAGTGGAGTTCTATAGACAAAGCTCAGAAAAGCTGAGGCTGCACTATCCCTTATGCGAGGTATACCTTCATACTTGGTAAACAAACCAAGCATCTTAATTATAAGCTGGGCTTTCAATAAAATCCAGGTACATTTGGGGAAATATTTAATCTGTCCAAAGAGGGTAGTTACTCACCACATCAAAGGCAGTAAACACGTGACAGTAGTGGTGATTTGACTTCAAATCTTTTGTGATATAAGCAAATGTTGAGAGATCTTCTGGGTCCTGGGCAGCACAGGAGATATTACGAATTTCATGTTCGGCAATTATGTTCTGGAAAAAAATAACATAAATGACCATTGTTTTCCTTCACAAACAAGCACATTTTAGAACCAAGGCAAATGACCTAAGAAGCGGCTGCTTTCTCCCTTTCTAGAATGTTCTAGACCAGCGACATTCAAAGTCATCCAACATCCTATCTGTGGGTACATGTACGCCAGGTCTGGAAGGAATGTTTTCATTTAATTAAAAATCAATCTAAAATAGTCATATCCTGGAACGGTGGTTCTCACCAGGTGCTATGCACAGAAGCAGTCTGGGTGCCAGACACTTTTTTTTAAAAAAGAGTAATTACTAATCATTTTACTGTTTCCATCCCGCACTATACCTGTAGATAGGCAACGCTGCCTCCTGCTAACTCTGTCCGGAAACTCTGTTCTGCACGCTGGGAGGAACTCTGCTCTGAGGAAGCTGACCCTTCACCATCTTGCTGCCCATTGTCTTGTGCCCTGCCCTCCTCCCCTCAGAGCAAAGGCAGATACAGAAGGCAACAGGCAGGTGGAAGCGTTAAGGTGCTGTCTCTCGGAGACTCCATGGAGGCTAAGGTGTGGGGAAGGGATGAGGAAAACACCACACTGCACTATTTAGGCCTTGGATGCCTTGCTTGATACAGGGCTCTGTGGATGACAATGCTTGACTAACTACACCCACTGTATATAATTATGAGTGAGTGCTGTGGTTATCATCACCTTACAGGTGAGGAAACTGGTACCCAGGGAGTAGAAGTGCCTTCCACAGGGCATATGGTGGAGCTGGGACTGAAATTTGGGGTTGTCTGACTGTAGAGCTCAGGCTCTTTCAAATACATTGCTATGCCCCTCATTCCCACCTCTCTCTCCTTGGTTTAGTATCATTTCACTTTTTCCTCTGTAGCATTTCTTCATGCCATCTCCCCCCAGCCAGCCCTCTTATCCCTACCTGCCTCTAAGAACAACTGGTGGGAGATAAGTGAGGAAAGGTTTAAGTACCATTATCCTGAAACATACAATAATGAAGGAGCATAATTCTGGCTTCCAGAAGTTTCCTTTTGCAAACTTCTTTGGAAACATAGATATATTTAAAAAGCAAAAAAATTCACATAATCGTGCAACTATTTTTTATCTTATAATATCCCACTTATGTTTTTTGTAGTTGTCATAGATATAAAATCCTCAAAACTTTAGTTACCCTAGTTACTTTTTAATTGCACAGTCTTAATTAACCTGTTGGCAATATAATGCTCCATGTATACCCACCAATGCCTAAAAACGTTTACAAAATGTCCTTCCCTACCAGCATCCCCGGCAAGTACTTCATGTCCCTCACTCTACTGAGCTGAGTGGCTGGGAAGCAATTACAGAATTAACACATAAAATAAAATAAAATTAAGACATTCTTCACCATGGCCCTGTATGTTGACAGTACATGAAGTGTTTTGTCAAAAATAACTCAAATTGAAATTAGAATCCCATAAACAAGTAACATTCTATTGCAAGACACAGTTTCAAAACAGAAGGTCATGATCCTTTTCTGACATTCAGATAGCATTTCTTCAAGCAGAAATCTAAATTAGGAACTAGGGAGTCTAAACATCAATTTAAAAATAATAAGATCTACATAGTCTTTACAGGTATGATGTTAACAGGTGCCGAGAGCCTCCACCATCATTTTAATTGGGGGCTGTCATTACCTCAGGAGGATTGTGTGGATTTGGTCTCCCCTGTCCAGGATGCACTGTTGCTGAAAATAGAGCATCAGTTCTAACTGTTAACTAAATTGGCATTTTGTGTTCTTGAGATCATTTGCTAGCATAAGGTAGATCAACTTCTTGGAAAAGTATTACAGTGAAAAGTGCCCTGTGATTTTTATTGCACTGAATTTCTTGAATCTTGTCAATTCACAAGATGCCACTCTTGATTTTTCAAAAGTGACAGCATCGTAGCCCTGGGCGAAACTATAAAGTAGGTAAAGTGTATCTTTGGAGGTTTCCCTTTATTGTGGATTGTATGCCTGTGTCCTCCCCAATACATGTCTGGAAATCTTGGCTTCTGATCAAAATGGTGGAGTAGGTGAACGCTGTGCTTGCCTCCTCCCATAACCACATCAAAATTACAACTAAACTACAGAACAACCATCACTAAGAACGGCCTGAAGTCTAGCTGAACAGAAGTCCTATAACTAAGGACATAGAGAAGCCATATCCAGACTGGTAGGAGGGGTGGAAATGAGGAACAGGCTGGTCTCACACGCATGTGTGGCAATTAAAAACCAGAAGGGATATCTCAGCTGTGGAAGTCCTCCCTGAAGAGCAAGGGGTTCCAGCCCCATACCAGGCTCCCCATTCCAGGGTTCCAGTGCCAGGAAGAGAAGTCCCCAAAACTTCTGGCTGTGAAAACCAGCAGAGGTTGTGGCTGAATGAGATGGAGGGCTGCTGGAGTCCCAGGTGTTCCTTGTAAAGATTCACTCGCTGAGGGACTCACTTGCTCTGTACTCCAGTGCTGGGGCAGCAGCTCAAAAGGTGCCAAGGACATTTAGGGAGGCAGTGAATTGTCAGGCTTCAGAGCAAGTGCTGCAGGGGCAGCTTTCTCCCAGACAGATGTGCTGGCAGAAGCCATTGTTCCTTTGTTGAGCCCTCCCCCAACCCAGTGTGCAGACAGAGGCAACACCATATATGAGTCTCCATCAACCTACCTAACACTGTTCATTCACCCCACCCTGGTGACTCCCTGAGATTCCACCCCACTCAACTTGTGGGCCCACGCAAGCCACTTCCAGTAGCTTTTCCATACGAACAGCCTCTCTTGGCTCATGCTGCTGACCTTCCTAAAATCTCTCAAAGGTTCACAAACCCCAAACAAGCAGCATCTGGCCTTGGTACGCCTTGTACCTCTTCCTAAGCAGCCCAAGCCCAGCACTAGTGACAGCTGGCCTCAGCTCACAGCTTAGCCTCTCTCAGGTACCTCCAAGCCCAACACAAATAGCAACCATCTGCAGATCACTTTGTAGCACAAACCAAATGACCCCGAGCAGAGCACAGGCAGCAACTGACCTTGGCCTGCACCAGAGTTCCTCCAAAGAGGCCTCAAAACCAACATACCCGGTAGTCAGCTTCAGACCACACTGGAGCACCACCTCTAAAAACGACATACCAGGGCAGACTGGGCAGGCACCAGAGCCCCATTAAAATGAATCCTGCTCTGTAGGATCAGCCCCTACACAACAGCTTTTCCACTGTCCAGGCCAGTCCTCACAACCAATCAACCAGAGGGTAAATCCCTCCCACTGATGTGCCAATAACAATCAAGTTTCAACTATAATAGGAGGGCACACACAACTCACACAAGGGGCACGCCTGGAGCACCCAGCTCAGGTAACCAGGTAGACTGCACCACTGGGCCCCATAGGACACTTACCACATAAGGCCACTCTACAAAGACCGGGAGACATAGCAGCCCTACCTAATACATAGAAATGAAAACAGAGAGGCAGCCAAAATGAGGAGACAAAAAAATATGTCTCAAATGAAAGAAGAGAACAAAACTCCAGAAAAATAAACAAAATGGAGAAAACCAATCTACCGGATACAGAGTTCAAAACACTGGTTATAAGGATACTCAATGATCTCAGTGAGAACTTCAACAAACAGATAGGAAACAAAAATGGAAATAGAAAACATAAAAAGAACCAGTCAGAAATGAAGAATACAATGACTGAAATGAAGACTACATGAGAGGGAATCAATAATAGATTAGATGAAGCAGAGGACTGACTCAGCAATTTGGAAGACAAGGTAGCAGAAAACACCCAATTAGAACAGCAAAAAGAAAACAAGAATTCATAAAACTAAAGATACATTAAGGAGTTTCTGGGACATCAAACATACCAACATTCGCATCATAGGGGCACTTGAAGAAGAGAGAGAGCAGAAATTGAAAACCTATTTCAAGAAACAATGACAAAAAAAACTTCCCTAACCTAGTGGAAATAGACATATAAGCCCCAGAAGGACATAGAGTCTCAAACAAGATGAACCCAAAGAAGCCCACACCAAGATACATCATAATGAAAACATCAAAGGTTAAAGACAAAGAAAAAAATATTAAAAGCAGCAAGAGAAAAGCAGCTGATTACCTATAAGGGAGCTCTCCTTAATATTGTCAGCTGATTTCTCAACAGCAACTTTGCAGGCTAGAAATGACTGGCATGAAATATTCAAAGTAATGAAAAGCAAGGATCTACAACCATGATGACTCTTCCCAGCAAAGCTATTATTTAGAATTGAAGATAAGATAAAGAACTCCTCAGACAAGAAAAAGTTAAAGGAGTTTATCACCACCAAACCAGTATTACAAGAAATGTTAAAGGGACTTCTTTAAGAAGAAAAAAAATATATATAACAAGATGGCAATAACTACATATCTATCAACAATTACCTTAAACATAAATGGATTAAATGCTCCAATCGAAAGAAATAGGGTGGCTGAATGGATAAGAAAATAAGACCCTTCCATATGCTACATACAAAAGAATTCACTTCAGATCAAAAGACATACACAGACTGAAAGCAAAGGGATGGTAGAAGATATTTCATGCAAATGGAAAGGAAAAAAATAAAAGGCTGGGGTAGTAATACTTATACCAGACAGAATAGACTTTAAAACAAAGGCTATCACAAGAGACAAAGAAGGACTCAGTGATTCTACTTCTGGGTATTTATCCAAAGAAACCCAAAACACTAATTTGAAAAGACATATGCACCCCTATGTTCATTTCATGCAGCATTCGTTACAATAGCCAAGATACGGAAGCAACCTTCGTATCCATCAATACATGAATGGATAAAGAATATTCCACACAAAGAAATATTACTCAGCCATAAAAGAAATTCAGTCTTGTCATCTGCAACAACATGGATGGACCCAGAGGATATTATGCTTAATAAAATAAGTCAGAAAAGACTAATACCATACGATTTCATTTATAAGTGGAATTTTAAAAATAAAATAAATGAACAAACAAAACAGAAACAAACTCATAAATACAGAGAACATTTTGATGCCTGCCAGATGGGAGGGGAGTTGGAGGGGGTGGGTGAAAAAGGAAAAGGGATTAAGAAGTACAAATTGGTAGTTACAAAGTAGTCATGAGGATGTAAAGTAGCCTAGGAAACATTGCCAACAATATTGTAATAACTATGCATGGTGTTAGATTGTTACTAGATTTATCAAGGTGATCATTTCATAAGTTATGTAAATTTTGAGCATTATGTTGTATACCTAAAACTACTATAATATTGCATGTCAACTAATTAAAAAAATTTTTAAATTATTTTTAAATAAAGAAATCTTAATTCCCAATGTGATGGTCTTGGAGGTGAGGCCTTTGGGAGATGACTGGGCCATGAGGGTGGACCCCTAATGCGTAGGATTAGTGCCCGTATGCTGAGCTAGCTAGCTCTCTCTGGCATGTGAAAACACAGAAGGAAGATAGCCATCTATGAACCAGGAAATGGGTTCTCCTCAGTCACAGTACCAACCTGTAGAACTGTGAGAAATAAATGTTTATTGTTTAAGCTACTCAGTCTATGGTAATTTGTTAAAGAAGCCCAAATGGACTAAGACATTTTTACTGTGTTTACTGACCCTCCCCCAATTTTCTGGACCCCTTGCCCCTGCCACTTCTCTATTCCCTAGGAGCCGAGGGCTGCCTTCCCCCCACCCACTTCTTCCACCCCTCTCCCTCCCCTCCAGTTCAAGCCATTGTTTCTCAGTCTAGTTGTGTAGGACACAGCTCCCAGGCCCATGCCGGTTTTATGAGCCTTGTGCTCCCCTGGGCTGAGGCAGTGGGTCACCAGTCGTCGGTAGGCCACTCACAGTTCACAGCATAGGAGCACGGCGCTCTCACCGCCTGAGCCACCGCACTGGGCTCCTAGGGCTGTCTTTCAACTGCCTGTCCAGGCTACCCTCCTCTGTGCTGCTGCATGTCCCAAAATTAGCCTCCTCTCCCATTGTTGAAATTTTTATTCCTGTGTTCCCATGGTCTAAACTAGAGGGGAGGCAGGCTAACACAAATATTCTATACTCAATTAAGAATATTTGATATTTTATCTTCTCAATTGGTACTTAAATAAGATGCTGTTGAATGAATGCATATTGAAGGTCTGTGTAGGGAGGTACTTTTGAACAGAACTTCTGTGGTGCTAGAATGTGGTAAAGACCTGGGATCTCACCACTGAAACACTGCCATTACTCTGATGTCATCATGAGGGACAGTTTAAAATTAACTCCTCTTATATTGCTGAACCTCCACATCTAAGCATGTTTTAAGGAGACCAGAGGTTTTAAAAAGGCTCAAGAGAAGGAATGGGGAGGGGATCACCTTGTCCCTTCTTTGGGATAGAAAGTTCGGCAGCTCAGTTCCCTTCAACAGGGAGAGATTGTTTTTCCACCTGTTGTCTTTCATCATGTCGAGAAACAGCTTAAAGAGGTGTCTGGCTGGCAGGTGTAGAACAGATTTTTGGTGCAGCCCATTAATAGGTTCTAAGAAAGATGTGTAATAATGAAGGGACGGAGCCTAGAAATCAGCTTCTCCCTGCTTTCCTTTCTGGGCTCTGACAAGTAGGGATTTCTCCTCAGTCTCTGCCTCAGGCCAGGCCTTTCCTGAGAGAACGCCCCTCTGGAGAGGGCCCCCCCCCCAACAGAAGCAGCAGCCGTGGCCCCGGAGAAACCGGAGACAACTGCAGGGTGGGGGTGCAGATGAGAAAGCATGTTTACGGGCTCTTAATTTGACTCCGAGATTCTCAGGAGAAGGATGTGTTATAAAAAACCAAACAGGAGCTTGTTTAGGCAAATATTCTAAATTATTTTGTGCCCCAATAAATAGCATAATCCCTGTTTGAAGTTGATATGCAAAACAAGTGAACAGAAAACTAGCGCGGGCACTGACTGTTCCTAATTTAGCAGGGTGGGAGGGCTGAGGAGGGGGTTGGAGCAACCCAGCCTCCGCCACACGCTGGATGTGGGGGTGATGTCACCTCTGGAAGATCCTGCTGACTGGAAGATGGGTCTGTAACTAAAGAGTTGTAGTCCTCTGGGCCGAATGCCATGCTACTGCTGCCTCTGGGCTACGGATCTGCAGAAAGCTGATGTGCTTTAGCTACATTTTAGTACCAAATCGATTCCAATTTCCACTTTTAATTCAAGATCATTTTCCACTTCTTCCTTCTTGAATCAGGATTAGTGATTCGTTTCCTAAGTTGCTAGGCAATAAATTTGAGTTTATAACTCCGCACGGAACCCTTCCCCTTGAACTCAGCCAAAGACACTTATTTATTAGAGCAAAACAGAAGAATTGCTTTTGTGAGAGGGTCCATCTTTCACACAGTCTAATGAGGGCTAAGAGGAACGGAAGAGTAATTAACACATAATCAATTATCCATTGCACTTCAAACTAATTGGTGGAAGGGAGCTGTGGAGTAACCAAAAAATGTGTTAGTCTAGGGGCTGGGAAAGTCAAGTTGTAGTTCTTCATGACCAGGTGGCTGTATGAGTGCAGGGCAGTGTCTCCGGGAAGGGTCTGAGGTTTTCCCTGACTCTACCTGTCCAGCGCAGGTGGAACTACCCCTCTGCGGTACCAGGTCAGGATTAAAGACATGCAATGGTTAGGAGAGGCCTGCTGAAGAATACAATACAGTAAAAACATCAAATATGAATGTGAAGGTGTGACTTTTGGTTGTGCCTTGTCATGGGTTTAGACTTCAGGTATGTCTACATGTCCCACGTTCTTCCCTTCAAATCAAAGTGGTCATCAACACACCACTTCCTTGGGGAGAAATCTCTGGTACACACTGACAGCAGGACTCTGGAATTTATCAGTCTCCTCCTTTCCTGCTGTGGGCGTTAATTGGAGGTCGGGTTCTGCCATAGAACAAAGTGGCACACTAAGATGCCACTGCAGACATTGCTAGAATCTAGATGTATGAGAACAGCTCCTTCCACATCATAACTTGAGGCTGTTCCTTCAACTAACGGTCCTCCAGGACTTTTGACACCAGTCATTGAGCCCCAGTGGTGATAGTGTTTCTCAGCCTTTTACAGTCCAACTCCACCAGTGTGCCCTTTCTTCTATCCTAAAGACAATCTCTCTCCTTTGGCTTCTCACACAGCAACTACTAGACTATCACCCGAGCCATCCACTCTCTCCCTATCCTGTAACACTGGGGTAGATCAGCTACCCCAGGTCACTGGGATGGGGACCCTCTATATCCATCAGCATTGAAGTAATGTCCCCAAATTCCTGAAAACTCCAGGCACATGTCACACAGTCATAGAGAGGCTGGCTCCACCTGCCAGCAACATATGCTTTTGCCTTTGCCCTAGAGTTTAAAACTATGCTGACGACCGTAGTGCAAGGACTTGAAAGATATGCTGACCTTTATTTAATGTCTTTGTCTACACAGAACTATCTTTTGCATATCTTTCGGTGCTCATACTTCCAAAGAGTAGTCATCTGTGAGCAGAGCTCCATGGGTAACTCATGGATCTAATTATTGGCAATTGAAGCAGAAGTGTCTCCTCAAGGTATAAAAGATCGAGGAGGGCTAAGGCCCTTGATGTATCCATAAGCAAAATGCAACAGAACTGACAGCTCTCTCATTCCTCTGATCATGGAGAGTGGGTTAGAGAGGATGCTATTTATACAGACACATCCAGTTGTATCATCAGTTTCATGGTATGACAGCCTTAAGACTCTGGGAACTTCTCAGGGCAAATACCACTCATGTAAAAATGGTCAGAATCGAAGCCTGCTAATCTGAGAATTGTTAAACTCATACACTGAAAACTCATATTCATGGTTTTCAAATGCAAATGGGGGTAGAGACAGTTGTTCCAGGTTAGGGAAAGCATCCAAATGCCAAAGCCTTTCTTGAAATGTAGATACAGTGGTAGCAATGATATCTTCAATGAGAGTTTCATGAAGTCTTGAAACTTTTTAAACCTAATCTAAGGATAACGTAAGTTTATGCACCAGTAAATATGCTTCCAAGAAATAAAAAAAGCAAATCAACTGGGATTTTTCTGACAAAGTCTCCACAATTATAATCTGACAACAACAGCTGCCACCAAGACATTGCAGAGTTGAAACGAACAGGCATCTGACTCGGAGATGCTTTGAATGCTGTCACCCAGCATGACTGTGCTTGGGTATAGGCATTCTGCTTGATTTTCAGAACTGTTCCCAAAACTGGGAGGGTGTTTTCCTAAGTAGATTTGGGGAGCTTTGGCATATCTGATGGCTAATGCCATAACCTCCTTTGTTACAGAAAAAAAAAATCAAGAAAACTTCAAATTGGTTGAGTCAGATGCTCAGGTTTCTGACCCAAGAGTCACTGCCCATGGGACATCCCCCAGTATCTGAATCTAGCTGCTCTGGCCCAAAGATGTCATTGTTTAAGTTTTATCTGTTCCATGACTTTCTTTTCTCTTTCTCCAAAATGGAGTGGGTCCAGGTGGGAGGTCAGGTGGGCAGTCCAGAGAACAAATGGTATTCACCAATGGGGATCGCCTCATTTCCCCTCCTTCCACACTATATCAGTTGGAAGGATGTAGAAATAAAACACGTGGACATTGCGGGGTTTTGTGAGGAGAAGCCAGTCAGCTTTGAGTTCCTGGAGAGCGACAGTGGTCACACCCAAGCTTTCTAGTCTAGCCCCGGCACGCCGTCATCTCCCCCAAGAAAGGAATTCTAGGACACTGTTTCAGTAAAATGCAACCCAGTTGTCCACACTTGACCTTGGGGACTTTGTCTTTCCACTGTGAATGCAAAGTCCCACTAGAGTCCCAAGAATGGCCTGGGCTTCTTTTCTGATTGCGTCTCTTCAGAAAACAATACAGTTGAAACTCTCTTCCATCTCAGTAGCTGAGAATTATTACAATTACGAAATAGCAAAGTCAGAGGATGTGTCCCTTGTGTCAAGTATTCATCGCATGTATGAAAAGAAAGGACATATATATCTCTAGAGAAACGGCAAGACAAATGTTTTAGCCCTTCACCTGGTAACAGTTCCTCTGATGGGAAAATGATAACACTGCTGCATTTTCATTCTATACGTAATAGTTTTCTCTGTTTTAATGTTCTTTGGATCCAGAGAAACATGCCAGATAACAAGTGGCCACAGTCTATTAGAGATGGCACCATGGACCAGTGAAAGCAAAATATGTATAAGAACCCTAGATCAAGTTCCCCAAGTAAAATGTGCCTTTCTGTATACTTGTCTGAGTGTGTGTGTGTGTGTGTGTGTGTGTGTGTATCTGCTGTTGTGTTTAGGGAGCATGACGCTGGGGCTGACGATTAAAACGGGGGATGTTGGGCATGATGGGAAGCAAAGGACGTCAGGGCATACTCGTACTCAGGACTGTATCTGGTGTCTAAACCACAGCGACGTGTGATACCTACCTTATTTGTTGCGTCAATAAATTTGACTCCCTTATAAGAGACTGAAAGAATAATAGTAGGGACCTTCTTCATTTGCTCTGTAGACTTCTGAAATTAAAATTAGAAAGCTGTTAGAGCAGTTGTGTTGCATGGCAACTGAAGCACATAATTTTTCCTTTTGAAAGATAAACATGAGTTCAAGTTAAAAACCACACACACACACACACACACACATCAAACACGCACCAAACACACTCTAATTTAAATGTATGTCTCTCTTCTCCTGGGCTTAGCTATGGATTGGGCTTATAAAGTGTCTGTCTTGCACTTGAGGATCTAAAAAGAGCTTGTTCTGCTGCTTCATGTGGGTGAAGGAATCCTCCTTTCCCCTGACACCAAAGGGAGAAATGAACAGCCCTGTCTCCTACTGCAATTTCAAGCGACAATGCTTTTGACTAGAGTTAAACCATGTCAGATTTAACTCCAAGGGTGAGCTTAGCATTAACAAAATATATGCCACCATGCTTCCTTTTTTCCTAGTCACTCTCTTTCTTCAAGGCACAAGGTATGTCTGAATATGTATTTCAAATAGGGACTTACAGGTCATTGTGAATTTTTCTCGAGCCTGGCCAAAGCTGTGAAAGTTGGTAGTACATTTATAGCAGACTCACTTGTGACCCCCTAGAATATAATACCACTCTGTAACAATTAAGCCCCCCAGGAGCAGTCTGCATTTTGAGCGACAGCAAAATGGGACAGTCCAGGGTACCTACTTTGTGGTAGCACTGCTCTAGTCCCTTAGGCTAAGTTCTTACGATAAACTCTCACACTGGCTTCACGTGCTTAGAATTTCCAGCTTCTCCAGTTTTATGCATCTGCAAAGTTTCTCTGTCAGTTAGGGTGTGCCTTTTTTGTTTAGTTTTATCACTCGTCACAGGTCACCAACAGTCTGTTTACTTTATTTCCGACTATGGATACCCCCTCGTAATCACACTGAACACCAAGAAGAACCTACCTGGCAGTTAGCCTGATGGATTTTCCAGACGAGAGGAGGTGAGCACATCACAGGAAAGAAGATACATAAAAAGGTGAGTGGAAATCACTTCAATAATTCACCAATAGCATAAATTCATTAAAAAGTAAACAGAGCATAGGCATTACAGCGATACGTAGAGGCAGTGAAACTGTGATTTTAAAATGCTACAGGCTTTTACAGACCCATCTCTCCTTTTGTTTTTCTGTTTTGTCCTCATTCTGTTTACTGAATGGCAGTCTTATGACTGACATGCAAGCACCTCCCACTTGAGTGTTCCACAACCAGCTGTCATATGTATGTTAAGGGAATTGGGAGAAAATATAAACTGTCTGGATTTCTTCATCTATATTATTCAATTTTCCATTTTTAAATTCTGACATGTGACCAGAATTAAAGAAGGTTTTTAGTTGGATGGTGGGAATGAAAGTCACTGAACTCAATAATGGTAATTACATTGCATTTTTCACTTGAGCCATCGAAACCATGTTTCACGTTGTCCTGATTTTGACACGTTTTTGATAGTTACTATACCTGTTTCAAAGGTAAAGAGAATGGATTACTAAGAGTATTACCACTTAATATTTATTAAATGTTTCATACAGTAAATAAAAAAGTAGCTCTCTTGAAGTGGTTTTTAACTAGTTTTAGAATTACCCAGACTCATGAGGTTTTCTTGTGTGTGACTGCCAAAGAGATATTATGGAATTGGAATGTAAGGTTAGATACACTTTCATCTTTTCAATGCTTTATCCAACCAACTCTTAAAAACATGCAAGATAAATCAAAGGCAAGGCTAGAAGAAACAACACACCGTGTGGATTTTAAGGCAAAGCAGTGGCTGAATTCTGGAAAAAGAGGGCTATGGCAGCGCAGACAGTAGTTTCATGCACCGAATGTGCATGTGTATGAAGAGTTCTTTGCAAAGAATGACAATGGATTTCAACAAATCATCTTGTTCATCTCTTGTCATGAATACATTCTCCTGAGCAGATTTATTGGTAACATGAAACAATACATAGCTAACATAAGAGTAAAACACCAACATTTTATTTAGTATTAAAAAAAATCCCCAAAATTAAAAATTAGAAAAACACATTTTTCATTCATTTCAGCAACTGAGTGGTTATACGAGGAAGCCCACTGAGCTTACTGTTGGAAAGACTCAGATCTACTTCAGGAGCTGTCACATAGACCTCAAATTGCGTGTAAGTTGTAGTCTGCTGAAAGTGGCTGTCTGAAGTGCCGTGCTGAGAAGGATTCTGAGCCTGTGTCTGTGCTGGCTGGGCAAGAGGGCGGGGAGGGATGTCAGCCATGGGAGAGGGAGAGGAGGAGCAGCACAGGAGCCACGCATGGCTTTCCTGGCCTGGTCTGATACAACGAACAGCTACAACACAAACGCTGACAAATGTGACAGAGAGATGAACAGTGTCTCCAGAGAACTCAGCTGGGAGAGTCTCATTTTGCATGAGAGGGTGAGGCAAATCTTCATTCATTCATTCATTCATTCATTCATTCACTCATTCATTCATTCATTTATTCATTCAACAAACACTGATTGCCTGCCATAGGTGATTGAGCTGGCTCTTAAAGGATGATTAGGAATTTCCCAGGTGGCCAAAAGAGGGCAGAAGAGGCAGAAGAGGGCAGAAGAGGCAGAAGAGGCAGCAGAATCAGCGTATACATACACACATGCCGGGAAATAAGAAATAACGTAGTGGGTTTGGGTAATTGGTGGGAGAGGGGGCTGGTATAGTAGGTTTGGAAGATTGTGACTCTGCAGAGCTAGGATCCGCTGGCAGCTTTTCAGTAGGGAGTGACACAATCAAATCTGTGTTGCAGAGAAGGATCTGGTGGTTGGATGGCTGGAATAGCTAGAGGCTAATTGCAGGGAGGCAGGGAGCTGTGGTGCAAATTCAAACACAAGTCTACGCACCTGCGCTGAAGTAGAGGCATGGAGGAATAAACGAGGGAGCCACGATTCTGAGGAAGAATCCAGAGGATGTGCTAACTGATCCACCAGAGAAGACGAGTGAGCAGGAGAATGTCACAGACAAAGAGGCCATTAACTGGAAGGGGACATGCTTTTGCATGAAATCCTTTTGAATGTGCTCAGTTTGATAATCAGGTGGAGATGTCCAGGAGAAAATTAGAAATAAGAATCAGACGTGGAAATCCATCCATATGGAGAGGGTGGCTGGGGAGACGGGAGCAGAGGCTCAGGAGTGAATCAGAAGAGGGCTAGGAACCACCCCTCAGGGAAGAAGGTTAATCCTTGAGGGCTGGGGCAGAAAGAAGAGTCAATGAGGCAACCTGAAACAGAGTTGGAAGAAGCCTGAGAGCAGTATCACAGAAGTCACGCAGATTCCTTAGAAGGTGGGGGCAGTGCCCGATGCCACGAGGACTAAAAAGACCTAAAACCCTGTGCCTAGCGCAGTGGCTGGCACACAGAGGAACGGCTACTTTTGCTGGGTTGCCTGGGTGAAATCTCTGGCGTTAGCAAGTAGAAACATTTGTAAGTGCTGATCTGATTAAGAGCAGCATCATGAGAATGGTGGCAGCAGACAAGACAAGAACGCAGTGCGCTGTGCCATCAGTGCCCGTGAAAAGGAGTGGAGCGCTTGAACAACAGATAGGTCAGGACGTGCTCTGAGGCTGAAATGAAGGCATCAGCCGTGATTTCTGTCCTGACACAAAGATTCCACATCATTTACCCAGCCAGAAAAGCAAAAGGGTGGTCATTTCTTTTTCTTCTGTGGGTGCCAAGAATCCCTGCTTTCCTCCCTGGAGGCAGCACTGGGGTGGCCCTGACGCAGGCTGCGGACAGGCCTCTGTGAATGGCAGTGTTGGGGGTGGTCATGCAGTGTGATCTGGCACCTCATACGGACATTGCTGCTTGAGTTCCAGAGCACGCACTGCCAGGCAACACTGGTTTCCATGACCTACCTGCAGCTTTGCTGGAGAGCTAATGTTCCCAGATGCGTATGTTCAAAATTCAAGCCTTGTTTGTGGAAACCAAACTCTCCTCTTCAAGCCCATATCCCTAGAAGACGCTCAGGGCAAATCTTATGTTATGGTTCTCTTTTGTTTCTAGTTGCTTTTTCCTATGCCATGTTCTTTGTGGAATTTCCGAGGTTTCCCAGAGTCCTCAAATTCGCGTCCCTCAGAGACAGATTTATAGGAGACTCATTTGTAATGAGGATCTCTGGATACTAGGCAGCTGAATACTCCTGGGTAATGCCCCCCAATTCACCTAACCTCTACAGCAGCTTGTTCTCCTGCTAAAAGTACTATGGCGCTATTCAACGGTACTTTGTTCACAATTTCCCAAATTAAGATGATCATCCTTTCATTATTCCAAGAGAAACAATATTTAGATAGACAGAGATATTATATTTCTGAAATCTAAATAAAAAGCAATTTTTGAATCTTAAATTTAAAGCCAGCCTTACGTGTAGCACTTGGGTTTGTATTGTCTGTAAGCGTTACACAGAACAGGGGTCATAATTTCACCTCTGGAGGTGGATGTGTGGACTATTGTTCTCAATAGGGAAAGCAATTAAACACTTTTAGAGCATTTTTTTTTTAAGAGGGATTTTTGGATTCACCAAGAACTCACCATCTTTTTTCTTTTCCTTTTCAATTCTAAATCATGAACTGCATGGAATCTTTGCATCAAGTCAGAAATCACCACTGGTGCTTTTATTTTAGCCGTAAAGCACGTCCTGAAATAAATCGTTTCTCATTTTCTAATGCAGAATCAGCAGTAAGAGAATATCCTTTTGAGAATGCAGGGACGATCTCAGACCGTGACGTTCACAAATGTGAATGAGAGCAAAGAGGCTTACGACTGGGAGCGCTCAGATCTAAACTGCAATGTTGGGTTTGACGTTTACGTTCCTAATAAGAATCATGTGTGCCCCATAATCAGCACAGAGAGGGAACAGTGAGGCAGGCAGTGAGGATGACATCACTGACCCTTCATGCTTACAATACCCTGATCATTCCCCATGCAGACCAGGGAATAGATTTCCAAATGGTCTTCTGCCATCCAACGTATAGTATATTTTTAACCTACACAGGGCTACCCTGAGAATGCTTTCTCGTTAGTCAGTGCTGAGTCATAACTATTAATTTTGCCGTGTAATATTTCCCTTAGTTTCAAAGTTTAATTATTATATTCAGTTTCAGCAATTAAATTATAATAGGATCCAACAATTATGTTTGGTAGCCCTAAGTGACTTTCAAATGATTAAAAAAAATACACAAAGCAAGCATTATCATGGTGATTTTGTATGCAGCGAAATTAGCTGTCCTGGGGTTATAAGAGATAAAAAACAGACCACAAATCAGCAATTTGAAATGAACTCTTACCCATCGGAACTCAGTTTAAATGTCACTTTCTGGGGAGATCCTTGTCTGGCCTCCCAGACTGATGGAATGGCTTTCCTCTTGTTCCCTGCCTCCACGCCATGACCTCCGGCCTGTGTCCTGGGGCTGTCTGTTTCCCTCATTATACAGGAATTGAGGATGGTCCATACCTTTCTTGATTTGCCTCCCCCATAATAACTAGCACCTAGTCTTAGGTTGCGCCCTATGAAATTGCCATTTTTAAGGGTCAAAATGGCTAACTCTGAGCGATTTCATAGGATTCAACTGAACAGCTGCTGAAATCCATGACTGTTAAATGAATGAGCAAATGATCTCATGTGTGTGGTAATGAGCACGAAGCCAGCTTTCTAACGAAGAACCACAGTGCCAGCCTCTCAACACACAGAGAGCTCAGCAAACTGTTCAGAGAGCATCAGTGCCCAGAGCGAGGCATGGAGGCCTTGGAAGAACTTGGAAGAGAACCACAGATATGATTAGAGATAAAGCAAGAGATTCCTATGAGGTGGCAAAAGCTTCATAGATCTTGAGATTTTTCAGCCTCAAGGAAGAGAAGGGTTAGGTCTTCATTTTGACAACAGGACTTCAGCTTACATTGCAAGCATGGAGATGAGAAGGAAAGACTCTTGAGAAGGCTGAATGATTACTAGGGGCAGCTGAAACGATCCTCCGGACATCTTTAAAAATAGTTTGGATTTTCATCTGTCACTAATGACTTAGGGGTGTCTCATTTGGCTGGGAAATAGGCTAAATGACCTCTCAAGGGCTTTTCTGGTCACAGAAATTCTGACACAAAGGCTGGGTGAACACAGAACCTAAGACCATATGACAAAAACAGTGGGCAAGTGGCCATTCATAGTCCTCCGGCAGAAGACACAGCTGTTGTACCGCCAGTGTCCCTCACACCCGGGTTGAATCTGGTACAGCGCAAAGTGATGTCCTCTATCTCTATTCCTGGAGCCCCAGCGGGTTTCCAGGTATTGAGGCAGAATGATTCTACCAGAGCAGCCTATCTACACAGCAGCCTTACTGGAATGCCCAGAGGCCCGAAGCAGTGGTTCCCAAACTTTCCAGTGCATATGAATCACATGGAGGGCCTGGTAAATAACTCACTATTGGGCTCCACCCCTAGAGTTTCTGATTCGGTAAATGCTACTGAATATCTGTGTCTCACCTAAATCCGTATGTTGAATTCTAACACCCAATGGGATGGTATTAGGAGGTGGGGCCTTTGGGGGTGATTACATCATGATGGTGGAGCCCACATAAATGGGATTAGTGTGCTTATAAAAGAGGCCTGAGAGACCTCCCTTATCCCACCTGCCATTGGAGGGCACAGGTGAAAAGACAGCTGTCTATGAACCAGGAAAAGTGTCTCGCCAGACACTGAATCTGCCAGTACCTTGATCTTGGACTTCTCAGCTTCCAGAACTGTGAGAAAAATACATTTCTCTCAGTATATGGCACTTTTGTTACAGCAGCCTGAACGGACTAACACTGTAATTCGGAGGTAAGGCCTAAGATTTTGCATTTCTAACAAATTTCCAGAAGCGGCTGCTGTTGCTCGTCCGGGAACCACATTCTGAGAACTTCTGCTCTAAAAATGCAGTTGATCAGTTTGATTGAAAGTTACTGTCGGAACCGCTCTCTGCTGCTATCACGTAAACTCAGTTGTACTGCGTCCTAAAGTAATTCAGAGAGAAGGTAATTTATCAAAACACACTATTCTCCACTTGACAAATGATTTCCCCAAATCTTTAGCACTTAACTGCAACTCTTGGTCTTCAGAGCAATTAACAAGAATTATTGAATTCTTCCATGATCGCTCAGGGACTGCGAAAGTATAAACCATTCTTCATATGAAACAAAGAGTTCAGGTCATAAAGACAGATTTTGGAGTTACGTCTGGAACAGATGTTATCACAGAGAGATGATAAGCCCAGGGGTCAGGCTGAAAATGTGTGGTTTCTCATAAACGTTCCCCAACTCTCCCTCAACTACCATGTTTCCCCGAAAATAAGACTTGGTCTTATATTAAGTTTTGCTCCAAAAGACGCATTAGGGCTTATGTTCAGGGGATGTTATCCTGAAAAATCGTGCTAGGAGTTATTTTCCGGTTAGGACTTATTTTCTGGTTAGGTCTTATTTTCGGAGAAACACAGCTGGAGCACATCCAAGGTATTAAGTATATGCCCTAGCGAGATGTGACAAGCAAATGTCAACAGGTTTTTGTGTACTGGAAGAAACTTTTTGGAAGGCACTTTGGCAATTCTTACCCATTTTCAAGTTGTGTATACATACCCTTTGATCCAGCCATTCTATATTTAGTGGCTTATTCTAAGGAAATAATCAGACCAGTTTAAAAGATTTAGATATAGGGTTGTTACCCTTAGTATTGGTTATAATTTGAAAAAAATTGGAGATGGCCAATTGACCAACAAGGGTAAGTAGTTAAGTTTGGTTCAGTTATGAACTGGAATATTGATCAACCAACACAGATAATATTGGGGCTGAGTATTTATTAAAATGAAAATATTTCACATTATATTATTGTGTTTAAAAACAGATTACAAAACAGTAGGCACAGAATATTTCCATTTTTATTTTTTTTAATAGAAAAGTGATGCCTATGAATGCACAAATAATCAGCCTGGAGAATTATATACAAACAAGGTGTTAACAGAGGATGTTTACCACATCTGGATGGTAAAATTACAGTGGTTTTTATTTCTCCTTTTTGTACCTGTTTAAAATTTTTATGATCTTCTAAGTTAAAAAAGCCACCTGTATATGTGTGAAAAAACACACTGACTTTTTCAGTCCATCACTTATACTGTGTTTCCCCGAAAATTAGACCTAGCCGGACTATCAGCTCTAACGAGTCTTTTGGAGCAAAAATTAGTATAAGACTCGGTTTTATTTTACGATAAGACCTGATATAATATAATGTAATATAATATAATATAATATAATATAATATAATATAATATAATATAATATAATATAATATAATATAATATAATATAATATAATATAATATAATGTAACATAATAATACCGTGTCTTATTTTAATTTTTACTCCAAAAGATGCAGTAGAGCTGATGGTCCGGCTAGGTCTTATTTTCGGGGAAACACAGTAAGTACAACTTCAGAGTGTGTGTGTGTGTGTGTGTGTGTGTGTGTGTATGTGTGTTCATCTTTAACTTATGAAGGGGCTCATTGATAAGCTCCTTCCTGCAGGGGGCACTATCGTGCAGTAAGTAAGGGCACAGGAGGGTACAGCTTGATTTCATGTCTAAGTTCCACCCTTTTGGAGCTGTGTGGTTAGGTATTTAACCTCTCTATGTCTTAGTTACTTCCTCTGAAAAATGGGTATGTTAATATAACATCTACTTTGTAGAGTTGTTGTGGGGACTACATAATTCAGGGCCTAGCATGTAGTGAACAGCAACAGATTTAAAGATTCCTGTTATTCTGAGGATGAACACTTTTATTTAGCTTTCTAAAACACAGCACCCCACTGGCAAAAGAGTGCAGAAGCAAAATCGAAGTTTGTGAGCATAATTGAATAATCTCTGGGCTACCTGCTGGGCTGGCAGTGAAATGGTGTTTGCAACAATGAACATTCAGCAGAATAACATATCTGGACCAATGACAGCTGACTCAACACATTTAGAAAGAGCTTAAGACAAGTGGGAACTAAAGACGGAAGAGGGTATTATATTGGAGGAAAAGCGAGTCACACGAGCAATAAAAACAAAAATAAAAAATTAAGACAACTGAGGTATGAACAAGATGGGATAAGATAGTTGGAACTGTTTAGTCTTCTGTTGGGTAGACCCCTAGGAAAATATTCACAAAGCATAAAGTGCACATGAACACAGCTCAGCAATGAGGATTTAGAAATGTAGTTGTTTCTTTGTGTGTAGTACTATTTTAATACACACACACACACACACACACACACACACACACACTTACGAGCTTAGATCTCTCTTTACCTGGCTTGCTTAGTATTTGGGAGAGAGTGAAAGATAAAATACTTGATTCTTCCGTGAAACTTGGGCAACAGAGACTTTAAAAAAACCAATTGTTTGTAAATTTTTCCCAGCCTGGTTCCTAAGAAGTAGTCCCTAAATTATTTCTGAAAGTGACAATTCCTCATAGAAGGGATTTGTATAAGGACTGAAGAACTAAACACGACTTTAGTTTAAATCTTTTCTAAGGAAAGAGGCTTCTTAATTTAACATTTCCATCTAATTCTAAACTAACTTTTTTCAAGCTTTCCAATCCATCCTCCACCATTAATTTGTTTTCTTGTAAGCACAGAAAAAAAGAGTCTTCACACTTCAATCAATGCACAATTATTTGGAAAATTCAACTTTAGAATTGCTTCCAGATCGACAGTTTAAAAATCATACAAGTTAAGGAGAACAGACTCAAAAACAAGTCTGAACTACGCTAAAACTTTAAGCCCTTTGGGAAATGAAGGTTCTAAAACCGAAATACACCAGAAGATTTGCTTATTCTTAACTTCAAGATAATTTTAAAATACTTCCTTTCTTACATCAGGAAGGCAGATATCTACTTTATTGTAGTTGAACTCAGATATTTTTTTCCTTTCAAGAGAAATTTTCTTGAGCACAAACACGTGTGACCAATACTAACCATTAACTATGGGATTAGACAAAGTCAGATTTCAAAGAGTATTAAATTGAATATAATGGCACACCTCTTTCAGTAGCAGATGTTTCCTAATGGTGTATTTAATAAGGAAAGTAAGAGTGTTGTATATTAGTGACAATTATACCCTGGGGCAAAATTCAGGAAGGGAGGCTGGCGTATGTGTACGTCTAAGGAGGCACAAGAGAATAGCACAACCTCGTCTGGCCAGAGCAAATCCCTCATCTCACAAACACTGTACGTCTTAGAATCTTTGAAGTGGGAGCTATTCATACCAAAGAGAGTGCTGAAAGACCAAAGCAACAAATGTATTGTTTCGGAAAGTTCAGTCCTGTTGACACATTATTTAAAACAGGCAACTCTCAATCGATTTAGGAACAAATTACCACCCTCAAGAATACATACACCATCTATGTACAGTTTTCATTTCCTCTCCCTTCAGTGTTCAGAGAAAACCTGGGTAATGACTGGGGTACTGGCATTATAGCTGGAGAAAAACAAATGAAATAATCCAAAGTGAATCCATCCATCAATTTACCTGTTTTTCAAACATTTGGAGGAAGAGGTCAACACATTTTGAGACTATACTGAACTAGACCCCTTACAGGCATTAGTTCATTGAACCCTCACAAGTACCTTATGAGGCAGCTATAATACAGCAGGCCCCGGGGATATCATATATTCTTTATATGGTTCCTGCCCTGTAAGGGGCATGGGCATCAGTAACCAGATGTTTATGCAGGCTCGGGGCCCAACCACCATAATAAAGCAAGTACTAATCTTTTTGCTGGTAGAGGGTCTTGCCTTCAATTTGCAAAAAAAATGCAACATCTGTCAAGCACAATAAAACAACGTGCAATAAAACGACATATGCCTGTACAGTGTGCGGTGAGGTGTGACAGAGGGAAGGCTCTGTGTTCTATGGAACACATTGGGGGCGTAGTATTCAGGATCTCAGAGCTAGTGCTTCCCCTTGGGAATCCTTCCAGAAATGAAGGCTCTGTCTGAGCACTGGTTTAGCTGGAAAAACCAACCAGTAACATAAAAGGCAACACTAAACAAATATGTTTAGATTAAATAGATACCTTTACAATCCCTGCATTACTACTACTACATAGTATTACTACTATGTGCTTTTAGACTTTAATTTGAAATAGAAATGTCTCCAAAGCTGTCATGGTAAAGGAGATAAGCATCCAAGTTGTACTACTAAGGAGAAAAATAATTAATAGACATCATTCTTCCTAAAAGTGTGCCCCAATATGAAGGCATACTCAATCTCTTAGGCTTCTATTAAGGAAAACTCTAAGAGATAAGGCAAAAATTGCAATTTTACTTAAAAATTATCAGGGTTTAATGCAACTTCCCATTGATTCTTCTTCACTAAACACAACTCAAGATAATTTTCAGAGAGACATTATTTAGGGTTTGGACCAGAGGGAAAAAAACCTTAAGAGGAAAACCTGCATACAAATATTTATAGCAGTTCTATTGATAATTGCTAAAACTGAAATGGCCTTTAATAAGTTAATGGATAAACAAGCTGTAGTACATCCATACAATGCAATATTATTCAGTGATAAAAAGAAATGAGCTGTCAAGCCACAGAAGACATGGAGGAACCTTAAATACACATTGACTGCTAAGTGAAAGAAGCCAGTCTGAAAAGGGTCCATACTATGTGATTCCCACTACAGGACACTGTGGAAAAGGCAAAAACTGCAGAGATAGTAAAAAGGTCAGTGGCTGCCAGGGGTAAGGGGGCAGGGAAGAGGAGATGTGAAGCGGTGGAGCACAGGGGATTTTTAGGGTGTGAAAATTGCTGTATGATATTGGTGGATACATGGCATGATGCATGTGTCAAAACCCAAAACAGTGTATAACACAAGAATAAACTCGAATGTGAACAACAGACTTTAGTTCATAATAACGTATCAATATCGGTTCATAATTGTGACAAATGTACCCCACTCATGGAAGATGTTAATAACGAGGGCAGCCATGAGCGTGATGGTGGTGGTGGTGGTGGGAGTATACATACAGGAACTCGGTGCTTTATGCTCAGTTTTTCTGTTAACCTAAAACTGCTCTAAAACATAAAGTCGATTAAAAAAAATCTTAAGACAGTCTGAAGAGGAAAAAGACTGGTTAACCTGAACAAAGAGAGATGTGATTCCATTTTGCAGAATGATGTGAACTGCTATCATTTCACATATGTTAGTTTATTATGGCATATTTTTAATTGAAATAATATGTATAATAAAACATCAAGTGATGCATGTAGAATTATCTTTATTTCAGAACTAGAGGGGACCTTAAAGGTGAATAAACAGGTTTAGATAACTCAGAAATTAACCAATTGTGATGATCAAATACTCCAAATGTTTCCAAGAGGAAAAAACCCTGTTTAGTTTCTGTTGGGGTAAAGTGAATGTGTTAAAGTTAGTGTTGTAGAGCTAAATACTTTCCAGTATCTAGGTTTGCAATAAAAACTCTCCTGAAATTTTTTATTTATGTTAACACCCTGGAATATACACCAAATCACTATATATGGCTGTACCTACTAAATGGTTGAATTTAGCTAGTGCTAATCTTACAGGCTCTTTAGGGTGCCTAAAGCTATTTCTTTATCAATATACATGGATCATCTTTTCAGCTATTTTAAAACTCAAAAACTCATGACAGTAAAGGTTGCACTGGCTCACGAGAGGGACGGTACAGCCTGGGGTTCAGAGGTGGGGTGGTACAGCTAGACTGCCTAGGTTCAAATCCTGGTTCCACCAACTTGCTGGCGGGGTGACCCTGGGCGAGTTACTAAACTTTCCTTGGCCACTGTTTCCCCACCTGTAAAGTGGGGACAATAGCTATACTTACCTCACGATTAAATGAATTAACGCACATAATCACTTGTGCAGGGCCAAGCATACAGCTCTCAAGTGTTAACTGTTATTAGTCCCAATACACTAATTTTAGGAGACCAGGCCTGTCTCATTTTGGGGATCATCAATGAGAATGCTTCAGGTTGATGGCAACATGAAGACACCTGTATGATGATACTTCTGCTACTTTGGGGTAATTAATGGTAACATGTTGGACCTCTCCACTGGATTGTAAACTCAGTGAGAGCAGGAGCCAAATCTTAGTTATTATTGTTAACAAGTTGTGTGTAAGGAAATATTTTTCAGAACACGGAACCACACTGATTTACTTCTTACTAGGAAAGAAATTCTAACTTCAGCTGAAATGCCTACTATTGAATTGAAAACTTTTTTTTTTTTAAGTAAGAGAGGAAGCCAGGTGAAGTTTTAATCTACAAAACTTTGGCCTGCTATTACTGTTTATCAACTTTCCAGATCATCTGTGTCCTGAGTATTTTCTGTGGGAAGACCTGATTATACTGGGACGTGTGGCTAAAATGCCACCATATCCAGGACAGAGAAAACAGCTACTTGAGGTTCAAACTGAAAATTAACTGCAAACTGACATCCACACCATTTTTAGTTGGTGAAACTTCTAATTCACAATCTGATGGTCCCCGGTGATAGATCAAAGCCGCACTTCTGGCTGTGAAAGGCTGTGGTGAATCCAGTGAGTGCAGCTTTAGCTCCTGTACCAGAGACTAATACTTACTTAATCAAGATGGGAACTAAGGGCCTGTGATATTCTGAGAAGCAATAAAGTTCTTATTTTCATATAAACTATTCAAAATAAACACCAAGGGCAGCAAACCAGAAAAATGCCTCCACGAAGAATGGCTTCTAAATAGACGGTCTTTTCTGTTTCATTTGAAGCGACAGACAAGTATTTAACTAAATTATTCTCCACTGAGACTATTAAAATGGCTTTGTTATCACTATCAGAATGGAATTTCAGATCCATTTCATTTCAAGAAATTGACTGAAATTCAAATCACAGATTGGGTGTAGTTTAAACGGTGCTCTGTGCTCTACCCACTGTTTATGCTGATTACGACACCGAAGTAGCTGGGCTGTGATAACTGAGTTAATAGTACTAAACCAGAAATGCCAAGTTAATTTCTTAGGTATGTTCATTATAACTCTTACAAGGTTTGATGATTGAAAAACTTTCCCATTTTCCTATTGTTCATTGGTGACATAATTTAGATCAGATATATATTTAGCATATAAGATTTCCAGAATTATAAAACCAGGAAGAACCCTGTAGGGCATCTTACCCAGTGTTCTCATTTTCTAAGTAAGAAAATGAGGTCCAGGAGAAGCCGGGGGAAGGGGAGGGTGTATCAGTTAAATGCTTGGGCTCTGGCTTCAGACAGACCTGAGTTCCAGTCCCAGACTGGCAAGTTATTCACTACGTGATCTGGGGAAGGTAATTTAATCTCTCAAAGCCTCAGTTTCTTCGTCTGTAAAATGGGGACAATAACTGTACTAATCTCACAGGTTTGTGGTAAATATTAAATAAGATAAACAAGCACAGGACTTAGCACAGAAGACTGCCACGTTGTAATTACTCAGTTATTATTATGACTAAAAAGTGACTCCTGAGCCAAGTAAGCAGCAACAGAACTAGAATTTAGAGTTCCTGACACATATCAGGCCTTTTTTCATCTAAACACAGTACCTGGAATAAACATTCATTGGTATGCTGACAATTTAAGTATAACTTTGCATCAAATGGAAGGATATCTGTTCCAGTCCTTCTGTTATTGAATTGATCAAAATATTAAATCGGCAATCACATGCTGAGGTCTCAATTTCACGAAGATTCACACATATTTAGCTTTCATGAGCAATGGATATTACACGCTTACTTTCATAACTGTTTTAGTTCAATTATATACTTTTAAATATTTCCCGCCCAAAGCTGCTCATATAAACTAAAAGACAAGGTGTACTGGCTACAAATAAAGTTAGGGTTTACTCGCTAATGATCTTAAATTTGACTCTGGTTAGTTGCTACATGAAGTAAGTTCAATATTCTTAATTCCGTGTTTCCCGAAAATAAGACCTAGCTGGACAATCAGCTCTAATGTGTCTTTTGGAGCAAAAATTAATATAAGACCAGGTCTTATTTTACCATAATATAAGACTGGGTCCTATATAATATAATATAACATAACATAACAACATAACATAATAAAATACCAGGGCTTACATTAATTTTTGCTCCAGAAGACGCATTAGAGCTGATAGTCCAGCTAGTCAGGGAAACACGGTTTGTACTGTCAGTCAGATATCGCGATAATCCTTATACATCTGCCGTGGAGGAAGCAAGAATAAGGGACCATAAAAGACAAAGGTAACGTGCTTTACAGTATGAGTGAGATACAGACTCCTAGGAATCCAGCAGTCACCAATCACAGAAGTTTGGAATGGCTGTTTTTGTCAACATTTACTGTTATATGTTTCAACTCAAGAGTTTAATGTGCTTCTTATACTAAACAACAAAAAAAAAAGAATAATTAAGCCTCAGAAAGAATTTCAGCGTTATATAATATGCTGTCAATACTTCTGCACTTCATATTTTCTAGTTAATTGGCAGTTTTTACAGTATTCTCAGACTGTCAAGTGGATGCTGAAAACATTTCCTTGTAATACACCAAAGATAATTTTTATCCTAGTTTGGACAATGATCAATGTATAGACTATTAATTTTAGATCTTTAAAAATAAGAATAAATGTAATATGGTATAAATATATCAAATAGACATCAACTCAAACCACAGTGAGATAAGCTCAGGAATAAATATGAACGAAGCCCTAGCACCATTTCATGTAACACCATTTCATGTGATTTAGCAGACCAACAGATGAAGAAAAGAGTAATTTTAAAGTGGCAATTTGTATCCATACCCAGTATTTAGTATTTCAGCGACTAGAAATAAAATCATTTGGCAAACTCACCCGCATTTTTGCACAAGCATCTTGGGTTGATTCTGTCCCCCTGAGCTCTTTTATCAGCATAGAACCTAAGTACTAAAATATAAAAGAATTCAACGATTTATTAAAAACAGAGTATAAACATGGTAGTGATATAAAAACAAATTGTGGAAGTACTATTGGCTAGTGTCCTGGCTGTAAATTGCACAACTTGTAAACATGAACAGTAACTAATGCTAAAAATTAAATGCATTTATAGAGAGAATGCAGCCAAGTTAACCACAGTTCTGAAAGCTACAAATTGCTCTTTATAATAAAACTGCATCATTTTCTAAAGACACCATCTTTCAAATCATATTTAACTGCAAAATGGGGCATCTAAAAATGTTTTCCCTGTTTTTTTGAGGCAGCAATGTCTGCAAAAATAAATCACCCTACCATCTATGTAATTATAGGGTTGTATGAGACAGCTGAGAAGCTGAGCAACACGCACCCCATTTGGGCTTAGTTGGCTGCATAGGTAATTAAAGTTAGACTGTTCTTAGGCGGATATGCCATTTTGGACCTTTTTCATTCACAGCTGTGTGCCCTACGATGGTTGATCCACCTGAGAACGGGATGGGAGCGCGCGGGGAGGGAGAATGTCATTCTCAGTTGTTCCACAGCGCAGGGAGCTGAGGCCCTGGTGGAAACTGACACTGGAGGGATGAATGGGGTCGGAGAAGAATGAGAAACTCTCTTCTCAGGAATTCCCACCCACTTTGATGTTAGGTGACAGGATCCAATACTACCTTGGAACAAAACACCACTCATACTCCAAGCTCTGGCTGGGGGCAAATAGTTTTTAGCAAAATGTCTATTTTGCCTTTCTATCAATTGACTTCTTAACTTTTTGAAGCTTCAGTAGGGTTCCTTCCTTTCGTCATTTTCCCCTCTCTAATTTCCTTCAAAAAAAAATTTAAAAAAGCTCTAGGTGTCTTTTTTTAAAAAAAATGAATTCATTATTTTCCTGACATGCCTACAAAAACAGGGTTGGCAACCCATCCTGCAGACCCAGGAAGTCCCTGCCCTGCAGAGAATGTGCGAGGGCACAGCAGCAGAGAGCCGGGCCAAAGGCTCTGAAGTAAGGCAATGTTCAGAAAGTCACAGGGACTTGGCGTTTGAGCTTTGGAGGAAGAAGGAGGCATTTCAATCCTACATATTTGGGGAGATTTCTATTGAAATAAATCTAACGCATCAAGATAAGTAAGCACAAACTGAAAAAAAAGCCTAAATTGCTATGAGATAACCAGGATGCCCACGTCTTAATTAAGGAAAGTGCTCTTGGTGAAATCCTTATCTTTTAAGGTATCAGGAAAGTTTGTCCTAATTGAAATATTTCTCTTTAAGAGAGGCAATTTCAACGTGGGTTCAACTGAATGAGGGTTCAGCCACTTCCTGCTGTAGTCATGACAACCACCTGCTCCCAAATCTATGGTATCTTTTGAACATTTACCTGTTCAGGTCACTCTCAGTTCTCAGCTAAGCTTGATTCCCTCTCCCATTGAAAAAAAAACACCCAGTAATATAATCCTAATGATAACAAGGAAAAGAATCTGGTATTTATATAATGCGATAGATCCAAGGTTTTGAGACCGCTGGTGAATGGAAATGCCTATATGTGCTATATTTATACTCATTTCCATGTAAAGATTTTACTTTATGACATTTCATTTAAAATTTACAACTATATAAGAAGAAGGCAAAACAGATCTTAAACTTACAAGGTTTAAAGGGTTATAAAGCTATTTGGACTTTCTCAGTGGAGAGAAGACAACTTTAAAAAAAAAGGGAAGGGGACAATCTTTTAGGAAAATGGACATTCTGGTATATTTTCAATATGAAAGCAAAGAAGCCAGAAATATACCATCTATCCCTACTCACACCCAAATACTGAATTCAGGATAACTTACGAAAGCTTTGTAATCACATGACTGGAAGATGAGCTTCTCTGGGTGGTGTTGCCAGTACTGTACTGGAGTTGAGGCTGTGGCTTCATTTGGAGGTCGCAAGGTAATGGAAGGTTCTCCCCAGTCTCCTGTCTGAAAATCACATTTATTCTAGAGGTAATATGAGCAGTAGTTCATTCCCTATAGCTAGCCTGAGTTCATCTTATGCACGTGTGCTGAAATGTGCAAATACATTTGTGCATATTATATATATATGAATACTTTCACTGTTTATTATGGTTTTATATGTATTAGATTGGTGCAAAAATAATTACAGATTAAAAGGTTAAAAATTATTGCAAAAACCACAACTACTTTGGTACTAATCTAATAGTACCGTATTTTCCAAAGCTGAGTTAATTTTTCAGGTGTGAAAGAAGTTAAATTATTCTATTTTTAGAATGATACGCTAAGCTAAGTAATTTTAAAATAAAACATGAAGATATTAATAGTGTAATAATTAATAATTTTCTGTTACAACAAAAAAAACCATAAATCTTTGAAAAAATTATCTATTTTTAAACGTGACCATTTGAAATTTTTAGTTTGACTTGCTTTTATGTTCCGAATACTCAGTTCCGTAAATTTCAGTTCTCAAATATGCACTATGTCCTTTGAATAATTTTGTCTCTGGAGAAAAGATACTGTGTGATACTAAAGTTTAGAAGAAAGATTTACTAATGGATGACATCTAGTTTCCCTCACCTGAATGCATTTGTATTGATATAATGCCACTGTGATTGTTTTGGATGTATTCAGCTACCTTTTTCAGAAAACCTAAAGCACAGATGAGCACTAAACATTACAATACCAAGTTCGGTTGTATGTGACATGTATGTACTTAAGGATTCTGTTTCACAAATATTCACTTACAATGGGATATCATATAACACATACGCCCACTAAGGCAGACCTAAAACAGAAGGGCATCCGATCCATCATTTTATTTACTATTTTTCATGAGGTTGGACTTGGCCTGTTTGACTACTATCAGCATACCTCAGAGATATTGTGGGTTTGGTTCCAGACTACTGCAATAAAATATCTCCATAAAGAGAGTCGTAATCTTTTTGCTGGTGGAAGGGCTTGCGTTCAATTTGTAAAAAGCGCAATATCCATGATGCTCAGTAAAGTGAAGTGCAGTAAGATGAGGTCTGCCTGTATAACGGTTTAGTGTAAGCAACTGTAAAGTCAAAGGCCTTTGTTGGCGGGTTTTTTTCTAGGCTCCAGTCTATTTAGGTATCACACATGGGAGATTTCTTACTCTTTTCCCTGGTCAAGATTCTGATTTTTCAAAATTTAGTTCTCAAACAGAAATAACAAAACTAGACAACAGGCTGATTTCCAAAGCCACCCTTTTCTACCCTGGATTTGGCTGGTCTCACAGAATTATGAGAAGTTACCTTTCTCAAGAGTTGAAAGAACATAAAATGGTCTCATGAGCTCCCAAACCAAGCAAAACCTTGGTTAGAGACCAAGTTCTATGATGGTACTAGCAAATGGGTTGGCACTGCAGGATTTCTTAAGTAGGATTTTCAAGGAATCCAGGATAAGAATGCAAACTTTTGGAGGTATATGTTTTTTGCGAAAAAGAAAGTCCATAACTTTCACTACATTCCCTAAAAGGATCCAGAAACCCCCAAAAGGTGAATAACCACAATTCTCCAGGAATAGCTTCAATAGGATGTGTGCTTGGGGGAAGAGGACTAGCATGCCAATTTTCTCTGTGCAGCTTGGACTTACATAAAGATGGCTGCCAATGCTGGAAAGTGTGAGGCACAGGCTTTGCCTTCTGGAAGCTTCTACCTGGCTTTAAAAAACCAGAAGAAAACTCTAGAGCCCCACAGGAATGCACAGGCCTTTTCACAGAGGTAGAAAGCCCGAAGCCTTTCTCTTTAAGATGGGTCACCCCAATCACAGGAAGAGCTAAGCTTGCATCATGCTATTTCCTTGGCTCCTCACTGGAGTGTGTGACCAGTCAGAACCCCTTTTGCTCCTCTCTCATGCCTTATTTTGAGCTTTTCTGTGAGTTAGTTTTCTTCCAGTTGCTGGGTTTACTTGCATACGTCTTGGTTCTTCTATCAACTGACTGTTGATATTATTACGACTTCACCTGGGATATTCTATTTTAGCATTTTTGTCTATTTTATGATCCATCATTGACTCATTCTCGAGTTTTTATATGAATTTTTATTCGGTAAAAACAACTGACTGCAATTAATTTTAGGATTAGGTTTTCCTCTGACTTCCTAGTTTGATCTTTTCCTTTCCTTCTTCCTCAAACATGTCGATCTTTATTATGTCTCCAAGTCTTCATTTCAACTGGCTGTGATTTGCTCTAAAAAAAAAACTAGCATAAAATTCAAAATGTAGGCTATGTGGATTTCAATATTATTTGGAGGTTCAGTGTAATAACTTTTAAGTGATAATAGTTACAACTCTGGAAACATGTAGCTGTGAGTTCTTAATTAAAAGTTCTTCCCAAATCTAGCAAATCATCCTCTAATCTCCTCCATTAACTTACTTCCCCTTTCTCCCTGCCCCTGCCCCCCCCCCCCAAAGCAACAACAACATAGCAAACAGGCGTCGTACACTTAAGTCACAGGTAACACTGTTAACAGAACAACAGAAGTTTGCACGCAACTCCGTGGAATGATACAAAAGGAGCTGGTTGACATCAAAAGATCCTTCAATCCAGAGTCTGCTCATGTAACAACTCAAACCAAGCATCAGATCTTCATGTTAGCCTTGTTATAGTTTAGCTGAGGTACCTTGGCCGAGCTCAACAGGCAGTTTTCAAAACAGCCTAAACAGACACGGCAGGAGCTGGGGACACCAGAGGCTATTGGGCAAGGGTTGGAAATAGGGTTGGGGGAGGGGATGGTGGGGTGAAGCTGGGGTTACAGGAATATTTCAGGCGTTAGTACATTAAGCATGCAAATCATATGCAAACTCATTCTCTAATTGTTGAATTAACTCAGGCACTTTCATAATTAAACTTCAATATGAATTCCATACACTTAAAGCAGAACTACAGCCAAATGCTGATCCAAATATTTACATCATCCACATCAGTCATAGCAGCCATTTTGGGAATAACAAGCCCCAGCACAAACCACCTCCGTCTGGAAATCATCCGATCTCTTATTAGATAACCACTTGAAGAAATCAGTGGCACATCCATTGAGCTTTGTTTAGGCAGCACCATCATCTGCTCTCCTATGATTCCATTTTGTCCAGAAATCACAAACCACCTGCTTTGAATCATAGTGAACTGATAAAGTCTCTCCTATGTGTATGGGGAAGATTATACGGAAGAGAAATATAATCCTTATTTTCTTTCTGGCCTTGAAACACTGCTCCAGTCCAAATATTTTTAAATTCCCTACCTTGATTGAATCTACCTTTCTGGAAATAGAAACTGAGTTGTGTCATACGGAGTGGTATTTCCAGAAACTCGTTTTCAAACAGAGGGAAACGTATTCTTAAGATTGAATTTATAAGAAAGTACATTTCTTCCTGGAAATTCATTGTTTTTTTTTTTTTTTTAACCTTAGATCTAAGAATATTTAGAAGATTCAGCTTGTACATGTCGATTTTTCTCTTTGGAGTTAATTTAATGAGATGAATGGATTTGGCATTACACTACTATAAAACGCATGTACATATGGCCTTGGCCCCCGGGTGGGATTCAGCTTCACCTGGTTGACTGACAATAAAAACAAGAGTTCAGAGGACAAGGGTGCTTTAGGTCTCACCCCTTCTGGAGGCTGAATTACAGCAGGAATGAGTTAGGAGGAGCTAGGTGGAGTAGTTCCTACGTGGAGTAGCAAAAGAGACCAAAAGCAACTACGGGTTTTTGCCTAAAATAAATTCAAATTGTGAAGCACAGTATTAGGTCTTGTTAACTAGTGCATTCATAGCCAGATAATACCTATATTTTTTCAGGTAAATGAAAAAAATTAATTTAATAATTTTCCAGTTAAAAATGTTTATTAAACACAAAATAAAAGTCAATGGATCTAGAAGTCCTTTCGCCTCAAATAATGGTTTATAATCAAGCCATATTTTTAATGAAAAGTAGGTCTAAACATGGGTAACAATGAGGCAATAATATTTAATTAGAATAAAAAAACAGGAAAAGTTTGGGGTAAATTCTGTCATATTTTAAACTGTTATTGATTGGCAGGACTTTTAAAAGGCTTAAGTAATTACAGAAGAGAAATTAAAATGATGCAAGCCACTTTTACTAAATGTCTTCAGGCTCTCTTTAGAGCTTGAAATACTTAGAGAAGACTTTTATTTTAGGTTTATGTATTGAATGATCTTAATATTCCAATAATTTGGTCATGGCTTAAAAATCTCATTTACTTGGTATGTATGTATTTATTTCCTTTAGGATATATTGATTAAACAGAGGAAAATGCACATCATTATCCCTTTAAGCTCAAATAAAAATTAACCTTCTCCTATAAAAAAAAAGCATAATTTGAGACTGGAGTTTTAAATGGAGACTGGATTCTGTTTAACAGGTTATTAACCAACTGCTAACTAGAAATTCATAATCTAGCTAAGTTTGAAGGACTATAATTGAGTTGTACCTAATATGATGTAATTAAATTAAATGTCTTATACCACCAGCTGAAAAATATAAAACCACTAGCTGCATTTAGTTATAACACAGGAAAAATAATTCAAATTCTATAGATATTAGATTTTTATTGGACGGCAGAGTCCAAAATGCAGCTTTTAAGCTTTGCATTATTTCAAAAGGTGGTAAAACTGCCTGGTTTTAGTTCACATGCACCAGATACCTAAGGCTAGCGCTAAAACATCACAGTGTATAGCTCTCTCCCCTAAAAAGGAAAACTGAAAATATTACATATTCTATATGCTTTGAGAATACAAAGGGAAAACAAGGTCTATATTCTTATTTTCTTCTTGAGGAAAATGTATCCTAGGAATGTCAGTAAATAAAAGCCATGGTTATGACTTCGCTTTCTAATATGAACAGAAAGGTACGGTATTTTGGAGGAACGCAAAAACATAAAACTCTTTTAATCATTTTTCAAAATTAGAATTTAATTGGTTTTTTCAAATAGAGGCTTTTAAATCTTTTCTACTAGGAACTGCTCCCACCTACCTGCCTGTAAATTTAGATCTGAATATTAACAAACATCTATTTCTTCAGAACACTTAATGAAAAAGTTAAATGATTTTGAACGACCATTGTTATTTTAAGGTTTCCTTTTCAGTTATTCTGACAAATATCAGAGATGGGCTCCCCAAACAAACACACATAAGATCTATGTGATTACATTTACTTTCCATTACCTCTACGGCTTTGAGGAATAAATGTTACCGATAACTCTATGCTTAGAACGATACACGTACAGAGATCTGGATAGGAATGTGAGGAATAGCCTCCTACAAACATTTGCACACACACATGAAAGCAGAATGCTGTGGTGGTTCCTTTAAAAAAAATCTTCAAGAATAAAGAATGTGAGTTCGGTCAAATGCAGTTGGTATATTCAACTGTGTTCCCTTTGATGATGAAGAGCAGAGATGGCCACTTCTGAACACGAAGAGCACTGGTTAGCATGTACAGGTTCAGGAGGAACTGCTGGGTCACTGGAGCGCCAGCACCAGGCAATGTATCCGCCCCACGGTCCCCAGGAGCCAGAAGTCCCATGCACAGGAGGAGGGCGTGCGTGATGTGACACCCCGAGAGAGGCCCTTTGCATGCCGCCCCTAGAGCTCTGCTTAGTGATTCTCAACCAAATGTCTCAACCTCTCAGACAGCAGGTTATCCAATGGGACAAATTTAACAGATGTGAAAATAAGAATGTATTTTAAAATACTACACGGAAAAAACCCAGACATTAAAATGTTTACTTTCCAAACAAAATGATTTTTTAAAAAAGTATGCAAAGGTGAAATGTGAACATTAAAAACATATTTTTAAATTAAATTTATTGTGATGACATTGGTTAGTAGAAATGTGAACATTTGAATATTAAGCAGCTCAGAGTAAAATAGGTCACGGTTTCACACATGTTCCAAAGATCAATTCAGTACTGTCAAATGGAAAAAGGCTGAGAACCACTTTTAGCTGTAATTGTGCCTCTCCTGGCTACCCGCCTCCCCCATTTGCATAAAATTTATACAGAATATCATGCAAGTCATACTCAAATTTTTCTCACGAGTAAAGCACATGAACCTTTGAGAACTGTTAGACACAATGGCTGCAATAGTCCATGGACATGAGGAAGTACAAAATGGGGAAGAAAAACACTGATATATACATGTGTATATATATCAATTTACCCTTTTCCTTCTTCCTGTAAAAGCAAGTTAACACAGACACCTGGGATGAAAGCCAAAACTCACACGGGACAGATTTTAACTGTAGACTTCAAAACCAAGTATGTTGCTCATTTTAGGACAATGTTTGCACGTCAATAGTCACAAGGCACAGTGAATGAAGTATAATAGACAAAAAAAATCTCAGCAGTCATTAGACACCACAGATTTTCTGCACGGCCGGGACACTGTCCCTACGGCTACTGACAACATTTTGCAACACATTACATAGCGCAAACTCAGGACGAGTAAATAACCATTTGTAACCTTACATTATGAACCTGATGGATGGCTGAGAAAGGAAATCCAGCGTTCTGATTCGTCCATATCTCACAGACAGACGACTGCTGATATAAACAGAAAACTATCTCATCTTGTCAATATTTAAAACATGGCAGCTACCAAAGTAGCATCAAGGAAGAGAAGGAGGAAAATCATAAAAAGCAAAGCAGCACATTTCTAAAACAAAAAACAAGCAAAAAGAACCCCCCAAAACCAAACCAAAAAAAAAAGGGTCAAAAAATGCCCACGGTTTAATAATTGACTTTCAAGCCATTCTTTTGCTTAATAAACACTGTGGGTTGGCTAGAAAAGAAAGTATGCATGTATGCATTAGTTTTATATCAAGGGAAATTACCAATCATGCTGGAAGAAGTGAGCTGTGTTTTACATTTGCCAAAGACAATGGAAATACCTTCCTTCTTCACATCATTCATTTCGGAAGATCAATATTTTCATGAAATTCAAGAAAGATAGGGAACAAACACTTTCAACACAAGTCAAACATTTAAATTTTCTTATCTTCAAATGACCATGAGCAAACGATGCAATAAAATGATTTTCCTAATTTGGTCATTGCTCCATTTGATAAACCCAGGAGATATTTTTCCCTCCAGACTTCTCAAGGGCACAACTGTGGTTAACAAGGGGGGAAGTGTCAGTTTGCTACCCAGCAGTGGGACTGTGTGGTGGAGGAGGTGCCAGGAAGGAGGCTGGAGCAAGGAGGGGTTGGGGGAGGCAAGCTCAGTTCTGTCATTCAAACAGATACTTTGGGGAACAGCATTTTTGCATGTAATGAATCAGCTCCGTAATTTGCTCTTTCCACCACACCATTACCAATCTAATAACTAACAATTATTAAAAGGCAATAATGTTTGCTTAGGACCAAATGCCAAACTAACCAACTACCCCTCCCAGGAGTTAGAGTAGAAACCACTAAATAAACTGACTAGGATCCTGGCTGACCTTCACAGAGTTCTTTTCCTGAATTCTATCATTCTAAAAGACACTGTGAAATTGAATCACAGAAAATGGCAGAGCGCCTAAACTTATTCAGCAAGCGCTAAGAACATCCCCAGAATTCACAAAGAGATCGTACAAAGATCAGTGCAGGAAGAAGATAAGAAAGAACATAACCACAAAAGGGTTTAGAAACCCAGCAAAGAATAATATCATTGGCAAAAGAATTAGGGAAAAGAAAGCTTCTCCCTGGCTAAATGTTTCCTCCACCATTACCTCCCAGAAATGCTCACCAGAAATGTAGCATCTCACACACCTACATCTTTGCTTTCCATCCCTTCTGTCATCTGGATGGCTTGCTGGGGACAGACTGTCAGGTAACTGGCATTCTGTTAAACAAGAAAGATCCCTGGGTCTGACCAAAAGGCACTTCCAACCACCTTCCACTTAAACCAGCTCTGCTTTCCCAGTGCCCTCTCTAAACTTCAGGTTATTTTCTCCACAGGGGGATCTTCCTCTTCCTGCTTTTCAAAAATTAAATCTCTAGCAAGTTAAGTCTTGGGCCCATTCCCCTCCCAGCCTGGTCTTGAATAGCTGCCATCTGATTTAAATATATCAACTCCATGCTTTAGTGGGATTACCATCTGACACTGTACCAGCTATCACAATATTATTGACTATATTCCCCATGCTGTACATTACATCCCCATGACTTATTTGTTTTATACCTGGAAATCTGAGTCTCTTATTCCCCTTCACCATTTCCCGCCTTTTAAATTTTTCAATTACAGTTGTCATTCAATATTATTTTACATTAATTTCAGGTGTACAGCAGTGGTTAAACATTTATATAATTTAAGAAGTGATCCCCCTAACATCTGACATCATACAAAATTACTACAATATTATTGACGAAATACCTTACGCTATACCCTATATCCCCACGAATACTGTGTAACAACCAATTTTTACTTCTTAATTCCTTCTTCTTTTTCACCCATCCCCAATGCCCTCTCACCTGGCAACCAAAAAAATGTTCTCTGTATCTATGACCCTGTTTCTGTTTTATTTTGTTCTTTAGATTCTAATTATAAGTGGAATCATGTGGCATTTGTCTTTCTCTGACTTACTACATTCAGCCCAATATGCTTTAGGTCCATCCATGTTGTTGCAGATGGCAAGATTTCGTTCTTTTTTAAGGTTGAGTAATATTCCATTGCATGTATGTACCACCTCTTTATCCATTTGTCTATTTAAGAACACCCAGGTGGCCTCCAAATCTTGGCCTTTGTAAACCATGCTGCAATGAACTTATGGATGCCCTCAAAGTAGCATTTTCGGTTTCTTCAAATAAATACCCAGAAGTGGGATTACTGCGTCCTTCCTTGTCTCTTGTTACAGCCTTTCTTTTAAAGTCTATTTTGTCTAATATAGTAAGTATTACTACCCCGGCTTTGTTTTGTTTCCATTTTTCATGAACTATCTTTTTCCATCCCTTTACTTTCAGTCTGTGTCTTTCGATCTGAAGTGAGTCTCTTGTAGGCAGTATATGGAAGGGTCTTGTTTTCTTACCCATCAAGCCACTCTATTTCTTGGAGAGTTTAATCCATTTCTACCTGTTTAAAGTAACTGTTGATAGATATGTAGCTACTGTCATTTAATTATGCATATTTTTGATTTTTTTTCTTCTCCTTATAGAAGTCCCTCTAACATTCCTTGTAATACTGGTTAGGGGGTGATGAGCTCCTTTAGCTTTTTCTTCTCTGGAGGCTCTTTACCTGTCCTTTGATTTTAAATAATAGCTTTGCTGGGTAAAGTCATCTTGGTTGTAGATCCTTGCCTTTCCTCACTTTGAATATTTTGTGCCTATCCCTTCTGGCCTGCAAAGTTTCTGTTGAGAAATCAGCTAATAAGACTTATGAGAGCTCCCTTGTAGGGAGTTAGTTAACGGCTTTTCTCTTGCTGCTTTTAAGATTGCCTTTAACCTTTGGCGTTTTAATTATGATGTGTGTTGGTGTGGGCCTCTTTGAGTTCATCTTGTTTGGGAGCATCTCTGTGCTTCCTGGGCTTGAATATCCACTTCCTTCATCAGATTAAGGAAGTTTTCTGTCATTATTTCTTCAGATAGGTTTTTAATTTCTTGTTCTCTCTTTTCCTTCTGGTACCTCTATGATAAAACTCATGTTGTCTCAGAGGCTCCTTAAACTTTCCTCATTTTTTTTTGGATTCTTTTTTCTTATTGCTGTTCTGATTGGGTGTTTCCTGCTACCTTATCTTCTAAATAGCTCATTTGATCCTCTGCTTCAGCTAATCTACTGTTGATTCCCTCTAATATAGCCCTCTACTATATTCATTTCAATTACTGTATTCTTTATTTCAGACTGGTTCTTTTTTATGTTTTCTATCTCCACTTTTATGTTTCCTGTCTTTGTTGAAGCTCTCCCTAAGATACTGAGTTATAACTAGTCTTATGAACTCTGGGTCTGGTAGATTGCTTGTCTCCAATTTGTTTAGTTCTTTGTCTGGAGTTTTCTTCTGTTCTTTCATTTGGGACATATTTCATTGTCTTCCCATTTTGGCTGCCTCCCTGTTTCTGTTTCTACGTATTAGGTAGGGCTGCTATGTTTCCCAGTGTTGGTAGAATGGCCTTAGGTAGTAGGTGTCCTGTGGGACCCAGTGGTGCAGTCTCCCTGGTCACCTGAACTGGGCGCTCCGGGTGTGTCCTTGTGTGAGATGTGTGTGCCCTGCTGTTGTAGTTGAAACTTGATTGCTGTTAGTACGTCAACAGGAGGGATTTACCCTCAGGCTGACTGGTTGTGAGGACTGGCCTGGACTATAGTGGAAAAGCTGTTGTGCAGGGGCTCATCCTACAGAGCAGGATCTGCCTCAACAGGGCTCTGGTGCCTGCCCAGTGTGCCCTTTGTGTGTGTTGTCTTTGGAGGTAGCCATTGATGTTCTGAAGCTGGCCATTGGGCGTGCCAGCCCTGGGACCTCCTGGGAGACCAAGTTCAGCCACAACCTGTGCCCTGCCCTGAGCCACCTGGCATGAGCCAGAAAGCAATCTGCAGATATCTTCCACCTGTGTTGCGACTTGAGAGACCTAGCATGAACCGAGGCTGGCTGTTGCTAGTGCCAGCTTAGGGCTGCTCAGCCAGAGGTATGGAACACAATGCAGCCATATGCTGTTTGTTTTGGGTTTTGTGAACCTTTGAAAAATTTTAGGAAAGTCTGCACCATGAGCTAAGACAGGCTGTTTGTATGGAAAAGCCACTAGAAAAGGTTTGGGTGAGCCCGAAAGTTGGGTGGGGCAGGGTCTCATAATTACCAGGTGGCGTGAATGAACGGTGTTAGTAAGGTTGATGGAGACTCATATATGGATGGCATCTGCCTGCATCTGCATGCTGGGAAAAAGAGGGCTCAACAAAGAAATAATGGCTTCTGTCAGCTCTTCTGACTGAGAGAGAGCTGCCCCTCTCACCCTGAGCTCTCACCCTGAGGCCAGACAACTTGGTTCTTCCCTGTATGTCCCTAGAGCCTTTCCAGCTGCTACGCCAGTGCTGGAGCTCAGAGTGAGTGAGCCTGTTAGTGACCAAGACTGTGTGAGGGCCTTTTAAGAGGAGCCCCTAGGACTGCAGCTACCCTCATCTCACTCAGTCATAATCTTCGCTGGTTTTCACTTCCCAGCACTGACACCCTGGTCTCAGGAGCATAGTGTGGGGCTGGGACCCCTTACTCTTCTGGGGGGACCTCTGCAGCCGAGATATCCCTCCTGATTTTTAATGGCCACACACATGTTTTGGACCAGCCCATTCTGCGTCTCTGCTCCTCTTACTGGTCTCAAGGTGGCTTCTTCTGTACGTCCTTAGTTGTTGTGCTTCGGTTCAGCTAAACTTCAGGTGATTCTCAATAATGGTTGTCCTGTAGTTTAGTTGTAATTTTGATGAGGTCATGAGAGGAGGTAAGCAGAGTTTACCTACTCCACCATCTTGATCAGAAATCCCGACAAGGGCCTCTTTCTTAAATAGCAGTCGCTGAGTTGTCTCTGATGGTTGTCACTAGTTCTCAGTATAACACTAACTTGGCCTCCGATGACCTCTTGTAGGACCTGCCCTGCCCTGGGCTGTACTCCCTGGAGGGCTTTGCTCGGGTGTGGAGGGGGCTCCCACTACACAGTTCCTGGTGTGAGAGATGTGGCTGTAGCTTGAATTCCTTCACTCAGCCCTCCTTGCGCACATGCATGCCCCTTGGGTAGGACACAGGGGAGAGGGCATAAGCCCAGCCTCCCTCTGCAAGCCTACTCACATCAAATGGACACGTCCTTGCCATGAGGGCAGGCTGCTCGGTGACCACGCCCCCTCCCTGCTAGGATATCTCTTTCTAATTCTCTATTCTTCCCATCAGGTTGGTGCTAGGTACATCTGCCTGCAAGAAGTCCAACTGTGGAAAGAGATGCTAGTTTCCTCTCCTAGCAGGCTCCCCCAGTATGGATAAGCAGTCCTCTTGGAGTCCATTTCTCTAGGCTTGCAGTGCGTAGAACGAACTCATTCGTCTCTTCCATGGGAAGGGAGGAAAAGCCTCAGCTCTTCCCACAGTGGTGCAGACAATTCTGTGCTTCCTCAGCACCAATCTTTGCTATGTGGACTGGTCACTGACTGGCAGGACAGGTCTACCTGCTTTCGGTAAACCTCAACCACGGTGCAGCTTTCTCTTTAGAATGTGTGGTACTTAGTACCTGCAGGAAAATTCCCATCTAGCGTCCTGCTACGTGAATATATCTTCCAACAGTCACAGAAAGTTACCAGAGAGTTAATGAGGAAAACGAGGGTCTCGCGCCATACCTACTTTATTTTTAAAAATCCGTATAAAAATTTTCTTAACGAAGGAAAAAAAAAACACTCTGAAGAGAGTTCCTATGTGGCTCACTTGCCTTTTAAAGAAGTTACAAGAACTATTTTCCATTTATAAGCTATGTTTTAAACTTTGAAAAAGTAAAACCTCTATAATTTCCAATAATTATGTGACTCAATGCAAATGGTAAAAAGTCAGATTTTTAAAGGAGTCTAAAATAAAGGTAGTTAATTGTATTTTGGTTATGAAGGTTGTTTTCTAAAAAAACTGATACATTTTAGATCTCACAGTAATTCTGTTGGCAAAGGATTTATCAGGCTCATAGAGCAGTGGCTTATAATGGACCAGCTGTAACTGGTGTCTTCAGAGTATGAAAAGGCTCTTCTAGACACATGGTTATTAGACTGAGTGCTAGAATACATTTTTTTAAATATGAAAGTTTCTGCTGCAGAATTTCATTACATTTATGAAGATAACATTTCAGGATGCAATACATATTAAAGTACTGAGGTTTGAAAAGTTTTGAGAAAGTCATAAAATTTCATCTGAGGCCCCAATTCTTGGAACAGTAATGGTGTAAATCTAAGTTTTAATTAAGCCTTAGAACATCTTCATCTGTAAAGACGGATAATAGTACCTGACCTACATATTTCACTAGGGTGTTGTGCAGCTCATGGCAAACTTCATCAGAGAGGGAACTTTTTCACAATTTCTAGGACCTAAACTTCTAGGACCTGCAATGCAGAAGGCTGTCAAATGCATTCACTGAGTGAATGGAATCACAGAATATGTTCAAAACATCGTGTTAAATGGTAAAGCACTACAGGAACATTAATTAATGTAATTTTTATCGCTTGTAGTTGGTCCAGTTTGTTGCTGCCACTCGTGCCTTTAAACGATGTCACTGCTTACACACTTCTGGTGAAAAGCTCCAGAAATTAACCCTGCAGATTTCTTGTTAGAAAAGTTCTCCTTTTTCCTGATAAAGGCTGAAAAAGGGCTGCTGCCTTTATTGAAGGGAGAAGGTACATCTGTAATTAGAATACCTATATGTTACAGAGATGCCTGTGGAGGAAGAGCTCGGAAACAATTCTATAAAAGGATATTAAACATCCCGTTGCAATTTCATTTGCCTATTAATTTTCTCTCAGTCCCTTTCCTACATATACTGCAAAGGCCAGTGTAGTTTATCTGAACCTGAATTAACATGAAATCCAAATAAATGGGGTTTAAGTACAATATAGTAGTCTTATAACTGAGATATAATTAATAATTAAATGTTTATTCAATGAAGTCAACACATATTTGAAAAGGTGTAATTTTATCTTTTGTTCAAACCTGTCTCCTCACTCTGGAAACATTTTCTTAAAATACAACACACACCTATTTCACTTTTCTTACCACCTGTATCTCATGTTATCATGCATTTAGTTCAGAAAATAGAACATATCTGCATTGAAATCTAAAAACAAAACAAAAGCATATCTCCAAAGTTTTCCTCCTATAGTGGACTTCTTTTCTGTTCAATTGGTAGCAATCCAGTAGTTTGCAATAAATTATCTCTCCTTCATCATCCATTCTCTCCCCTTTCCTGAAGCATTCCCAAAAAGTGCTGTAACATCTCACAGTCAAAGCAAACAGATTCCTTCCCTTGACTCAACATCTTCCTTGAGCTCCTGCTCAATTTTTGTTCTTCTTTAAGAAGCAAACCTCCCCAAGATTTATCTATCCTACCCAAGAGAGGTCTCCACAGTCTCCACTTTCCCTTTTCCTGCCTTCACTTGAGCCCACACTACTTAAACTGCTCTTCTCAGTAACCTCCACTCTGTCAAATACAGCTTTTCATTTGCCTTGACTTACCTGACACACATGATGGCTCATTCCATTTTCAGCCTCCTTTGCTGGTTCCTATGATCTGATCATCCTCTGATCTCTGGAGAATCCATCCTCAATCTTTTTCCTATCTCTGTCTATACTAGGTGGTCTCTTCCTGTCCCGACTCCCCAATTTGTATCGTCAGCTCAGATCTCTCCTCTGAACTCCAGACTCAGATATGCAGCTGCCTTCTTGACACCTCATCTTGTACTTTACTCATCTTGTACTTTGATGAGTAATAGGCGTCTTAACCTTAAATTAAATGCCCAAAACCAAGCTCCTGATTATCTTCCCTCTGCTACAAGTTTTCTTATCTCAGCAAATAAATGCCAAACCCCTTCTTCCAGATGGACTCATCCTTTCCTTTCACTTCACATTTCACACTCAACCCAGCAGCAAATCCTATTGAATCTACTTCTAAAGTCTTCTCACCCTCCTATCACTACCTGGTCCAAGACACGACCTTTTTTTACTTGGATTATCTTATTAGTTTCCAAACTGATCTCATTATTTTCATCCCTGCCTGCCTTAGTCCTTAATCTCAATACAACAGTCCAAATGTTCCATTTAAAAGGAAAGCCAGACCATGCCACTCTGCTCCATTTAACTCAGCAGAAAATTCAGACAATGGCCTGACAAGGAACAATGGCCTGCAAGGAACTCCACCCTCTGGCACCATCCCACCTTCCCTTTCTGCCCTCCTCTCGACTACACTTCCTCTTGCTCATTCCGTTCTGAACAGCAAAGCACACTCTTGCTTCAAAGAGTTTGAATTTATTTTCCCTTCTGCCTGAAACGTTCTTTCTCCAGATACTGCAGGACTAGCTCCCTCACTTCTTTCAGGTTCTACTCCAACGTTACCTTCTCACAGAAGCCTTTCCCGAGGACCCAGCCAGCATGTTACAGCCAAATCAAGTCTATGCTGCCCACACTATAAAAAGATTATTCTTTCAAACAGAAACTGAAACTTGAAAAGCTTTAGAGCATAAGTCTCCCTGGCACCCCGACATTCATTTAAAACAGTTACTGCTCATCTATTGGGTGCAAGGCACGGGACACAAAATGAGTAGGGATTCACTCTGCTTTTAGTCCATGTTTCTGGAATGGAAATTGTGATGGACACCATCCTTTTTCCATTGTCAAGACCAGCAGTAAACTGGACTTCAGAGGCTGATGGTGGAACGGAGCAAGCACACTCTGGCTCCATCTACTCGACAACACCAATTAGGCTCTGAAAACCTTCTGGGAGTTCACTGATGCTGCACAGATAGGTTAATAAAGAAACTTGTATGAATACAGCCCTTGGTCAGATTCTATCAAAGATGAAATTTTCTGCCTTGTTCTAGCTCTGAAAAAAAAATTGGCTTTTGCTTTGTTTCTCCCTTATGTGTGTCATAATTCTTTCACACTACAGGTTATTTAGAAATTGACCAGAAAGACTCCATCGAGAAATAGGACGGGTTCACTGTGAAAGCTAAAGGAATAATAATCAATTCCTTCTTTTGCATGACGGTGCTTCTAGAACAAAAGGAAAACAAACTTGAAGTGTGAAAAAACAGCTTCCAAGGCAAAAGAAAAGTACATCCCACCAAAGGAGACCTCAGTCAGCAGCCAGCAAACTCCAAGGCTCCTTGAGCAGAGACTAAAACGAGATGAGATGTGCCAAAGGATGGAGTCAAACAAATTCAGTTCAGTCAAGGAATAATGCACCGAACACTTCCTATGCTTCTTTGCTTCCAGCAGTGACAGCCCACGCTTGCGGCTTCTTCTTTTACGGGCACTAACTGACCTTTGCCCGGAAATCAGAAAATTACAAACTTTTGTCTCTCCTGAGTTACCCAGAGCCTGCAGGCCAGCATCTTATCATTTCTTATGTTTAGATGCAGGAACGATCCTCCTTCTCTGGTGAGTTTTGTGATACATACATGGTCCTCCAGCAACTGTATGTCATTCTTCTCTTCAACTATACTGTGAACATCTCAAGTTAAGGGTTCCTTACCTCTGACCCTTTTAACAAAAGGTTTCAGATAAACATATTATATGCAGGGAATGCTGGACTCAAGAAAATGCTTCCTCCTGTCATTTCACCATCTTTCTGAAGAGCGGTCCTTGCAAACCTTCATGCTCATGACCTTTCCGTGTCTACGGGGAAATTCTTGGACAGATCGGAAATTACCAGCTAGAAGTGAAAAGCCAGGCCAACAGTTGTGTCTCTGTATGCGACCCACTATTGCTGGTGTCAGCATTAATTACTCTAACAAGAATGGGAGGAAGTAAACACCATGTTTGGCCCCATCCTAAGTATACTGGCATGATACATATTACATTATTACCTGTAGACTGCACCAATTTACAGTCATCCATTGCTTCCTTCTTTCCTTCCTTCCTTCCTTCCTTCCTTCCTTCCTTCCTTCCTTCCTTCCTTCCTTCCCCCTTCCTTCTTTCCCCTCCCTCCCTTCCTTGTTAACTCTGACTCTGGTATTGACAGCACGTAAAATAAGCCCTCAGCTGCCAAAGTAGGAGAGAACTATAGGCTGTGTGATTCCTGTTATTCATTTGTAGAGATAATATATAGCATGCATTTCCTAATATGACAGTTGGAGCCCTAAATGACATTACACAATTATTTATGAAATCTCTTCACAGGAAAAAAATAGAGCAGAGAAAAAAATGGAACATTGTAAATCCAGATCCTATTATACAGCTCCCCAGGTCTCTGGATGTTGAAGGAAATTTAAGTCAATTGGGATTATGCTGTTTATTGCAATATGGGTTAGTTTATTTGTTTGGATGCCACCACAAATGTTTTTTAGGACTACTAAAAAGCAGAAATATTAATAACGCATTCAGAAAAACAGCACTCAGCTTTCTTTTTTAGTATCATAACTTGAAATGCTGCAGAGAAACTTGACTTTACAAAGCAATATCGTTCTTTGCCTATAATATCTCTTTAAAATATCTGTTATGTTCATTTCTTGCAAATCGAGGGGTCACATTTTCCTTATTTAAACCCATTTATTAACTATGTGTTCAACATTGCTTCCTGCCTCTGATAAGAAAAGATGTACTGGACAGAGTCATTCATTCAACAATGTTTACTGAGACCCCATGATTTCCTCATTGCATCCTTATGGAAAATACAGAAAAACAAGGTCTAGTTGAACAACCTTTTTGAGTGATGCCAACCTAAGAGGTCTCTGGTAGAAGGCTACAGTTTTCCCTCAGCTCTGTTTGTTCAACACTGAAATCAATAAACTGTAGGATCACTTGAGAGGCATGCTTTTTTTGAGGTCAGATTTTTTAATGAGTACATTACATATTTGGGAAGGATCACAGATATACCGAATGTTCACCAAGATTTTAAAGGGCATTGGTAGCCTAGGATTATTGGATAAACTTGATAAAACTGTTTTAGCTAGAAAGTAATAATGTAAATGTAAAATCCTGCATTAAGGTTACGCACACACATACACACACACACACCACACACACACACACACAGGCTTATGGCCATTGATAAAGGCTAGAAAACTTTCATAAAGAAAAGCTCAGTAATAATTAACAATATGCTCATATGGTTAACCATGAACATCTACAAAGCAGGCGTGTGCCCAGGGCGGGGGAATCAAGATGCTGAGTAGCCCACATCAGCCTTGTCAGAGTGATACGGGCAAGGAGCTGGATAAGGTTAATACAGTGATAGGGAAACAGCAAACTGTCTTCAGAACTAGTCTCATCAAGAGGGAGCAGTTTTACTCTCCGTTGTTTCAGAAGGTAGCGTGAACTATGTAGGAGAGTTTTAGGAAGGCTTAGTTATGAATTGGAACTTTTCTCGCCATGGGGCTGTCTCACAAAGTGGGGGCCACCTTTCCAGTAACAAGTTTAAGCAGAAACTTGAGACCGTCTGTTAAGGATGTATTCAAAGGGACGACGCATCAGGGGACAGGACTACCGTGTTTCCCAGGAAATAAGACCTAGTCGGACCATCAGCTCTAAGGTGTCTTTTAGAACAAAAATTCATACAAGACCTGGTATTAAAAGGTACAAACTGTCAGTTAGAAGATGAATAAGTCCTAAGGATCTTATGTATAGCATGGTGACTGTAGCTGATAATACTTTATTGTATAATTGAAATTGGATAAGAGTATATCTTACTCTTATCTCACCAAACAAAAAGAAGGTAACTATGTGAGGTGATGAATTGTTAATTAACTTGATGGTAGGAATCCTTTCACAATGTTTACGTATATCAGATCATGACATTGTACAATTCATTTTGTCAGTTATACCTCAATAAAGCTGGGGGGAAAAAAGACCCAGTATTATATTTTATTGTATTATATTATATTAATTATATTAAATATACTAAGTTATATTATAATATTAATTATATTATATTATACCCGGTCTTATATTAAAATAAGACCAGGTCTTATATTAATTTTTGCTCCAAAAGATGCGTTAGAGCTGATGGTTCAAGAAGGTCTTATTTTTGGGGAAACACAGTAGATATACTTTCTGGCCCCTTCCCACTCTAAAATCCTGTTTTTCTTTAATAGAAGGAACAGAAGAACCTTCTGGGCATTAATGCACATAAAGAACTACAACCTTTTGTGATGCTGCCTTCAAACCTCATTAAAATAAAGAGCTATACAGAATGGCGGGGATCACATCATTTCACAACTGTTTATATGAAGCAATTGTTTGCTATCCCTCATTTGTAAAGAATGAAACATTGGATGAGAAGACAGAAGGGTTTTCTTCAAATACCATGCTCATCCATGCTACCTTAGGGATTCAATTCTCTACTAACCTTGCAGTTACATAAGGTATTAGATATTAATAGAATTTGTAAAAAGGACTCAAAACATTGCACTGGAGCCTTTTGGGGTTCTAGAATTTCTAGGATGTTTCATGCCGGCTGGTACCCAGTTTGTAGGGACAACTTGGGGTGTTCATCACAATGGTTCAAGTGCAGGCTATGAAGGTAGACTGCCTGGGTTCAAATCCTGTCTCTGCATCTCATGATACGTGTGGCCTGGGGTTAGCAATATAAACTCTCTGTGCCTCGGTTTCCCCACTATGAAGTTGTATTAATCAGTGTTGACTGACAATGATGGCAATGAACTGCCAGGTCTGAGCTGGGAGGTGATACGCCACTGTTCTAGGTAGTTTAGTTCTCTAAAATATTTGAGATCATCTCAATTTGTGTTCAATGTGGAGTTCTAGGAACCTGTGGTTTTGTGGTGCCTACAACTGTGTATTTATGGAATGCTTATTATAGGGAATTGAAAAATGACCAGGGAAGAGTCAGGCCTTGTCCTGACAAAGCTAACATACACTTTAAGAGAAATAAAACACTGTAACATAAAATATAATGATATATTTTGACATGTGCTAACTCATAAACTGTTTAAAAGTACTGAAGTATGGATATCATCCGTAAATCCTTTCCAAACAGCTCCAGTGCTAATAGGTTATAACACAGATAGGAACTGCTTATACAGTGTTTGGATTCCTAAGAACCATTGTTTCCCTGTCAGTACAGAGGTATTAGTTTGGGCTTACAAGTGGGAAAATAAAAATAGTTTTGTAAAATGTAGCTACATATTATGAGCTTTACTTTAAAATACATTTAGGCCCAGTTGCAGTTGAAAAAGCAGAAAAAAGCTAGAAGTCATCTCAAAATAATAATTTCCCAAACCCAAACACATAGCTTTGTAGTTTGTAAAATCCTTTGACAAATACTATTTTCTCTGTGCCTCACAACAATGATGCGAGCTGGGAATTAATCTCACTTTAGGAAGAGAAAACTAAGGCTCTGAGTAGTTAAGAGGCTTGTTCAAGGTTACAAAGGTAATAGATATCAGAGATGGGATTTTCAACCCTGATCTCCTTACTTCAAATCTGGTATTTTAAAAAAGCTCATAAATTAAGTATGAAAAAAAAGAAATCAATACCATTGTGATACAACAATTTTCCATCAGACATTGTCAGAATTTGAAAGTCAAATGGGTTTATTCAGGCATCTACTATTGCTCTCTCTGTCTTACTAGAAACCATACCCATTTCTGGTCATGGCCCTTTGACTGCAGGAGGAACTCCCTTCTCATTTCAGTCCGGGTGGTTCCGGTGGAGCTAAAACCACCTTCAGTCATGTGACCTTTGCCTGGTTAATCTCTCTCTCCCCCCCACCCCCGTCTTTCTCTCTCTCTCTCTCTCTCTCTCTCTCTCTCTCTCTCTCTCTCTCTCTCCCCTTTGTGATTAGCTCAGGACAAATAAGCAATCCAAACCAGGCTGATCAGAACCAATGGGACTCAATCTGGGATTTTTTGGGGGCAACTCTTGGAAAGAAAGCCCTCTTTCTAGTATGTTCAAGTTTCGTAGGAACTGGACTTTGAAACTGCTCTCATGTAGAGAAAGCCTGTCTGGGAAGAGAGGAGAGCAGAGCTGAGCTATGAAGAGCCAGAGGGCAAGACATCAGACAAGCATGGGGATCAGGTCTATCTGACTTTGCAGTGAAATGATTCAGATGCATGCCATGCCCTTTTCTGTTTAAGACATCTTGAGTTGGATTGTTACTTGCATGCGTCCAGAAAAGTTCCTACTGATATATTACTTTAGTAACACACAAACGGAATGAACTCAGACAGCACTGCATAAGCAGCCCTATTTCTTCTAGTCATTAAGAAAACCCTTCTCTTCCTTTCTCTCTCTCTTTTTTTTTTTTTAAACACTGGAATAAAAAGAGGGAGAAGGAGAATAAGAGAATTCTTCTACCCTTGAAAATTTAGAAAGGTCAGATTATACCAGCCCAAACTCTGACCAGTGGACCCGAGAACAGGACTGAATATAATGAGAAACATTCCAAAACTTGAACAAGTAGAACAGTAACCTGGTGTGCCTTTTTGTGAACAAGCCGCTCAATGTCAGCAAGCCTAAGGCGCCGTGAAATATCACAAGGTCGATGCCACTGAAATAGGGTTTTTATGTATTGTCAGATTTCTGATTTATTCAGTTGAAAATAGGATCTTTTCTATTGATGTTTTTTTAAAAACCCATGGTCTAGTTTTAATTGGAAACCTTCACACTGGTTAATTCCCAGTACGCGGAGGGAAAGTGGAGACATCAGAGCTTCCCTAGCAAAATGACTGGAGGTGTTACGTCTATCTGGCATCTGCCTTATTTGCCTCACTGATGGGCTTGATCGAGAATAAGAGAACGAGACTTGTAAGATGAGTATCAAAACGTAAAATGCACCCACTTCTTCCCATTATTTTTTAAAGACCAATGTACAGTATAGACAGTAGCATGGCAATGTGGCCTGAAAGACACTAATCATATTGCAATTTCCAAGCCCGAAGTTGTCACAGGGAGAGCGGCGTATATTTTGAGAAAAGACAATTAACTGTTCCCATTAATAAACCGGGTGCACAACCCATCGATTTTAAGTTCCAAGTACAAAAGCAACGTTTTCCACTCCTGCTTGGTATGATGCCTTTGGGAATAGATGGCGGGTGGTTTAGAGTTTCTGGCTTGAAACAGGGCGCAGATATCATCAACATCTCAAGTTATGTCTGAAGCTGGTAGGTCAGCTTGTCAACTCGACAAGCTGTCACATCGGAAGTTCCTGATGGAAGAGCTTATTGAGTTTCTTCTTCTTCTTCTTTTTTTGTTTTGATTATATATTATCTGTCTGTGCTTAAGTATAACAGTTGCTCTTTAGACCTTCATGGGGGAAAGTGCTGAAGTTATGGACAGGCTGAGCCTTGCTGAGGAGCAGCTAAGTAATGAAAATCTAAATTAAAAACTAGCCCCTAACTTATAATTTAAAATCTGACATAACACAGTAATAAGAAAACTTGTATAGTTTCTTTGGGGGAAAAAATCACTTTGGAAAATGCTGTTCCTCTTAACACAGTTGTACTATTTTCTAAAGGCTGCATCTGTAGATTCCCGTAATGCCAGAGCAGAGTGGAGAATTTCTAGGAACAACAGGCTTTCCCTCCCAGGACAAGTATAAAAGAATACACTACTCTCTTCCTTCTTTCCTAAGCATTTGCTTCATGGCTTTTTGAGATATCCATGCTTCTCTAGGTAACAATTTTGTGTACTGCGTACTTCAAACAAGTTCTAAACTTCACTTAAGGAAAAAATAATCCTTTCTTTCTCACTTAATGTTTAATCTGACCATGTTACAGTAGCAACAGGTTATTACTGTGAGATATCCTTTGCTGCACACTTTTGGAACCTGTATGTGCGGAGAACTATTCTATCTTTCCCCTGCTTTTCCTCACTTTGATGATCATTTTGCACAGATTCCCTTTCCACCATGGTCGACGCTCCTTGGCAGCCTTCATATTTATACAATTGAAATCATAAAGAGGGAAATTCCAATTCCATTCCCAATATACTTTCTAAGCATGGATAACACTAGCACAAAAAGATACTTTTTATAGAATGCTACAACCACCTGAGCACTCACCATTATTATAGCTTTTGAATTAATTGGCCCTATGAAGAATCAGAGACCTTTGAATTAGGGACTGATGGGTGCTATACCTGAATTGATAGTCATATCACATGTATATGACAAGTACTATATATATCCCGGGGGTGCCAAAAACTGTATACACGACTTGTATTCATCTTTTGTTATCAGTAATACTGAGTTTTACAATTTGAATATAGTTTTTCCTTTCTTAAAATGTGTACACATTTTTTTGGCACCCTCTTTATTGATTTACAACTTTGAACACGCTTTTACATAATTATCTTAATTTATCCAAACCCGGAAGGCAGGCATTACCCACATTTTAAAGACAAGGAAACTGAAGTTCAGAGAAACCCCATGACTTGGTACAAGTCACACAGACAGACAGAAACCAAATCAGAACTCCAGCTGAAGAAGCCATGAAGGAAACAGCATCCGCGATTTAGAGAAACCCCACAAGCAAGCTCATCTCTGTAAAAGCGGTAAACCCCACAGCAACCTGCAAAGCTTTTCACAGACATAGGAGAAGGACAGAGTTCTACCAAGGCGTGCAGGGTGGGTTTCCACTAAAAGGACCAACAAATAACCATTAGAGTTCTGAATTTACGGGGTTTCATGATGACAACCGTGAGCTGATTCAAAATGAGTTTCCACTAAACTATCAGTGATTTTATCCCCGTTCTGCTCTTTGTGCCTATGTAAGTGTAATCTATTATAGCATATGAAAAATTAACATTTGTTGAACTGTTATTAAACTATTTTATATCATTTAGAGGCAGCCCAGAGGGCAGCAGGAGCCACGGAGGAACCGGGATACGATCAGGCAGAGCAGAGCATGGGTGCTGGCTGTGCCATGCACCAGTTGTGAGGCAAATCATTCACCCACCTGAGCTTCCTTGGGTACAGAAAGAGCTGTTGTGAGGATGAAACAAAATACCGCACCTGGAACCCCAAACATGGAGCTGGCCACGGCAGGGCTTCTGTATGGCTGAGGTTCATTTCTCTTCCTTATACAACATCAAAAAGATGAATATTTGTGACTCCAATATGTGAAATGCTTTCAAATAAAGAAGGAATTGATCTAGTCATACTTATTAAGTAATACTGTTTGGATCAGAATATATTAGACGTTGAACTGAATCAACTTTCGATGATTTAGAAGCAATTTACACAAAGCCTTCATAGAGCCTAAGATACTGCTCCAGGCAAGTCCTAATTTGGTTTCTTGCTGGCTGTGTTACCTGGTACTCGGGCGAATCATGTAGTTCATCAGTTTCCTTGTCTTTACAATGTGGCTCATGCCTGCTTTTAGGTTTGTATGTATCAGAGAAGGTCACCATCCCAGGCACTATTAATATTTTCATTTAGATGACAGCATTCAAAGCACAAGGACTTCTCCATGGTGAATTTCCCTCATTCCTATAGAGCTAAAAGTTTGTGCAGAAATATGTCTTCCTCTTCCTGTTTAGGAGTCTTTTTAATTTTGTGAAAATAGAGGTATTATTTCATTTTCCCGTAAGTATTTTCTATAAATGGAGGCCTTCTATAAATGAGTTTAAGTTTAGCACTGGGGAACTCTTTTCCCTTTTTCATAACTTTGAAGAATGTGGCCTCTAAACTTTATTAATTCCATTACTCTCCTTTATTATTCATTTTAAGAGTACTTTGACTTCTCTTCAATATCACTTGAGAAAATTTCTAAAGATTGAGATTAGGCTGTAAATACTGGAAGTACTTTTCCTCTTTCTGATCTATTTTCATATACTGTCTCATCTCCCCAGAGCTTGGACTTAGAAGCTGATCTGCCATGTGCCACACACACACACAAACACACACACACACACACACACACACACACACACACAGAGCTGTGCAGGACACCTTGTTTGTGCTAAAATGATAATAACAGGTGTGAATACTTGGAAAATTTAAAAGCTCTATATGCATTAAGGTATTACTATATAAAGTGTGTGTGCAACATTTGTTAGAGGTATGGAAATAGGGGAGCATTTCAGAACTTCTGAGCTAATGTGTCCAGTTTAGTATTATAGGCTAGTAAAGCTATGTTTTTAGCATAATAGGAAACCCATTGTTTAAATGTGTTTCCATCATTACATTCGTTATTTTAAAAACTGCTACTAGTACTAAACTCAATTTTGTTTCTCACATATTCATCTAAGACAATTTGATGCCAGAATATTGTTTATATCAGAATAAAAGCAAACAACAGCTACAATTTTTGCAAATCCCCTATATTCCAAGACATGTATTTTAAAAATTGGTTTAAATTGAAAACAAGCAATTAAACATAACTCTAGTGTTTTTAAAAATATTTTCCAACAAATAAGCTTAAATTTATCTTAATTAAACTGTAAGCACTGGTTTTCCAAGTTAAGTAGAGCATCTGCAAACATCTACTGAGCAGATTTTAAGAAGGCAAAACGCCTATGAATTATTGCAACTACCAAGAACTTAAGGTTTCGGGCCTACGGCTGGGATTCCAAACCACTCTGGTGGGAGCTCAGATAAACTTGAAAAAGTAGGGGGGGTTTCTGAGAACATGGATTTGTCCTGGTGATTTTCTAGTAACTGCATTTTCCTTTCTTTCAGCAAGTAGGAAAGGAACTCTGAGGATGGACTTCTGTGACTTAGCAAGAAACAGACTGGTTAGGCATGCATTCACCAAGCTACAGTAAGCCTCTTGGGAGAAATCCCTTGGGAAAGAACCACGGGGACTGAGCTCCTGGTGGAAAGGAAGGAGATGTAAGTAGCTGTCTGCTTACCGGGATTTTAATTGCTAACGCAAGTCTTCATTCAGGAAGAGTCAACTTTATTGGCTAAGCACATAACTTTGGGGGAAGAATGTGGTTTAGAGAGAGTATGACAGGTTTAAAAAAGCAAATGTATTTAAAATGTATTATAGCAAATGACCAAAAAAAAAAAAAAAAGGAAGAAAGGAAGAATAAGAAGAAACATCAATTGAGTGGTTGAGTGGTGGAAAATAACACTGTTTAACAACAAAATTACCGAGTATTTAATATCTTGACAGGTTAAAGCTTTGAAATGGCATTACTTTTAAGAGGTACACACATGTTCATTTCTCCACGATTTTTGGCATTTCCAAGGCTACAATTAATGTAACCTAAAGGGTTGCAATCCCAGAGTCCCCTTTTCTTATTGATCAGATTCCTGTAGTGCCATCTCTTATTTTCTCTGCAGCAAAAGTGCTGTATCGAACAACAGGATTTAAGAAAATTTCTAATAAGCTCCTGGTTCTTGATGGAAGCCTGCTTCTGTATCAGTCATTTGATCACTGTGGGTCTACACGTGAGGTGAATAAGCACATTCACACAGGTCACCATAAGTCACCAAATCCTATCCACCTGCTTATCTCACTCCTCTTTCTGCTTTTGGGTCTTTCTCACCTGGCCAGATACAAGTTCAGTCAATTTCCTCAAGAGCAACACAATTCCTGAAAGCAAGGCATTATGATTGCACTGACAAGAAAAAGACCTAGACCATTCGAACGGTATTACTGCTCCTACTTCGTGAATCTCATAAAGAAAGGAAGAGAGCAATCTTGTTAGATAACCTCCGAGTGTTCACACATAGGTGGAAGAGTAATTAATTTCCTCTTTGAAAAATCTGTACTATGCGGAGAAACTTCATAAATTATATGAGCAGCTGAGAGAGGTGATTCTGTTCCTGAAGTTGGCATAGTCAATAATAGCTAATGCTCATTAACAATGCACAGTCCTTCCTTACTCAGAGAACAGAAGGGTTCAGAAAAGGCCCAGTTTGTGTTAATACATAAAGACTACGTGGTTCATGGTTAAGACAAATCATGGCTCTGAAACGCTGTCATTAGAAATAGTTAACCACATACTTGGTCCACAAATACTAACAAGCAGCAGGAAATATACAAAGAGTTTGGGGAAAAAAAAGCTTTCAGACTCTGTTTATAAGAACATCAGGGAAAACAGTAATAAGGATTAAAACACAATACTTAACAAGAGAGAACGGGAAAATTACTCTTTTCTTGTCTCTCCTAACATTTTCCATCTCCCTTCTATAACAGATTCTCTGTAACCCCAACATTGCCATTCCTTGCACAAAGAACAATTCAAAATTGAGAAAGCTAAAAAAACAGAGGCAATGTCCCAGGCCATTTCTCTCCAGGGGCATCTGCAGGCAGAACAGCCTGAAATAGTTTCCAGAACATTCTCTTCACATTTGTCTTTTGTAAGCGGCATCATAGAATGTTTACCAAATGCTTTTAGAAACAGAAACGGAATCTCATCAAACAGTTGAGAAAAATATTTAACAACCAAGGCGAAGCAATTACAGTCAAATTTTCACCTCGAGATTTTCATCTTAGGTGTGGGAGGCAGAGAGAAACCTCTTAACACATCGGTCTGAACCTAGAATGAAGATGAAAAGAGTTGAATCTGCCAATAGTTGTCAACAAGTCCGTAACTTAAAAGCTCAGGGCGAAATGGCAGAGCGAGCTGCCCATCTGAATGTGCTGTAAGGACAGCACCACTGTTTGGCTGACTCGAGTTTCTGAGCAGCAAGCTAAGGACAGGCCAGAGACGGACTTCCACACCAAAACCATGGAAAGGTCTGAACGTGACAGAGCTCCCTCTTCAGTTATTTGTGTCAGGCAGCGTCATCATTTTTAACTGCTCAAGGTGACCACATGAGATGACGCAACTAGTCCCAAGAGAATAATTCTATACAAATGGGTACATGTGGGAGGCAGTTAACATTACTCGGAGTTAATACTTCCCCCCAAATTCTGCCCTGTCATCCAGCCGAGTTATGTTTCATAATCCAGACTTTTATTATTCATTTTCATTATGATTCGATTCTTGCTCAGTATTATTCCCTTTAGAGGAAAGACTTTCTGGGTGCAATGAAATCAGACATAGTTTCTTCAGTAAGAATGGATGATAAAGATCTGTGTATACCTTCCATTCCCAGAAAGGTCTGTTCCAGTCTAGTTCAAGCGAGCAGGACATGAAAACCATGACATAAAGTGGTCAAATTCCAGTTGGGGTGGACAACAGGCATCCACTGTAAGCTATTGTTCAATATTAGAAGGCATTACTTGATATGGGTAAAAGGCAAAAGAAACGTCACAGAGGCTTTTAACACCTTACCTGAGCCATCTGCCTCTCCAGTTTTGATCGGGGAATATCATCAAAGTAGTTTTCATTTCTTCTCCTCCTTGCATCGCCCTGCATGATAATGTGAGGAACGTCTAGGGAGCCACCAGTGGTGTAAGTGCTTTGGCTAAGTGATGGAGACAACTGAGGAGGAGTGTGATTACCACTGGGTTCCTGAATGGAAATACATCATGAAGTAAATACCATATTTTTGCGGCTAACCTTTGGTTGCAAAATCGTGAAATACTGACAAGACAAACTGCGGGGGTGGGGAGTCATTTTTGAATCAACTGCTAAGGAATGGATGACACTCCACCACGTTATTAATCGTTAACTCGTTATTATCGAGTTCATACTTTTTCCCCTAAGTCTTTCAGGTCATAGTTTAAAGTATAAAGAATCAGGCTGTTTTCTTAAACCAGCACTATGGGTGAACTCAGGGGAGAGCACACACATGTCGGGCACCCCTGATGCTATCACCTGTGTTTACAAGGGAAGGAGCTGTGTCTTCATGGGGACAGAATGTCCTCACTATGGTAGACGCCATGATGAGAAAGCTTAAATGGGAACCAATGGGTCTTGATCCTCCATCACAGAGTGATCTGGCAATCAGGTGGGGAAGAGGACACAGCATGGAAACACAGCAAGTCACATGTACAGACGGCAGAGTAATGCATATGACAGAGGATACGTTAAGCTGAAGGGAAATGATCAGAGATAAGACAAGGGATGGCAGACAGCTGGGCTCTAGTGTTTGCAAATAAGAGGAGGATTGGATCATGCTGATTCCCAGATCTCCCCCAGATGTTCCGGACCTCTTCTGACAAATTAAGGTTCTGTACTTTTTCTTGGGAATCTCTGTCATTACCCTAAATCTTTTCCAGGGAGCCAGAAGGTCAGGCTCAGAAGGGGAAGGAAAGAGAGTAAAGTAGCAGGAAATGACTACTCTAAAGAGTTATTTTAGGATGCTTACACTGATGGTAGCTATATCTTTCTCCCCTTTCGTGTAGCAAAATGAAGGCAAGACAATAATCCATTTTTAGCCTCATTTTCCTCCCAATTTATTTGAAACTCCTCTTATTGAGAGAGAAAAACAGGTCCTATTTCTACTTTACTATTCTCAACGCCCTCAACTAGCCTCCAAATGTCCTAGTGTATCCCAATTGCCCCAATAATCAATTTCCCTTAGGGCTCCGTCCTGAAGCCAATTCTCTTACATTTTCTGAAATCTTAGTGCATTTCCTTCCTTAAAACTGAATCAGACTCAAATCTTAACAGCTCCTCTCCTGCCCGACCCTCTGCTACGCTTACAGTGGTTATGTTGTTTGCTCAAGTTCCCTGATAAGAGACATTCTACTGCATTTCATTGCTGGCAGTTACGGCTAAGTGCCATGCTGGTGGTGGTCATCATTTATTATCATGACCTTTTCTGACAGTTGCAGAAAGGGAATCAGAAGCAAGCAAGTGCAGGGCTGAGTAAAGAGAACAGAGTTGGAACTCTCCAATGGTCATGGAGATCTCAGCTTTTTGATGAATTTTAGAAAAGTTTCTTTTGGCCTCACGAAACCCAGCGACTGTTGGCTACACCTCCCCGTTCCATTCGGCCTGGCAATCAACTCTCGCATTTTCTCCTCTCTGCTCTTGCCTTCCTTCCCCTTCCACTTTCGTTCTTTCTCCTTCATCTAGGGTTTCTCTCTAGTGTCGCTACCCCATAATTCTAAAATCTAGCTGAACGAGTTTGTTAAATAAAATTCTAGATTCTCTATTCTTAATCTATGAAGTAAGTAAATCTGGGAAATTTTTACTTTCTTAAATAACAGAAGACCCCAAGGTTAATTTTAAATTGATCTTTACTTAACTGTAGTCCCTGATCGGTTTTCTTTCTGTGGGTTTGAGGAGTTTCACAGAAAACTCATTTCCTCTCTCCTGGTGTAGATGGGAGCGTGGGATGGCAGTAGCGGGAGTGGCTCTTTAAAGGTGGTGGTTTGTCAGATGTGTATCTAAATCTCAAAAATATATATTTAACCAATGGAGGGAAAAAAAATCTTGTTTTATAAAACACAACCAAAAGTGAGATTGTTCTCTTACATGGATTAGGTAAGCTATGTGGAAAACAGCCTGTACTTCCTGACCCATTGCTTCAGTCATTTCATTGTATTGCCCAAAATAAATTTGGGGGTAAGAGTACAGAACGACATGAATGTGCTGAGCACTTACCCTGAGGGTGATGGACCGAGGGGGCTTTTGTGGTGGGTCCTCGTGCAGCCTGTCTCCCAGAGATGCCAAAATACGTTTCCTGTGGCCAATCAAACTGATTTTTAAAACCTGGAACGACATATATTTGGGTTAAATATTTCATTTGAGAAAAGTATTTTTTGTATGTCCTAAAAGATGAAGGAATGAAAAGAGATTTGTGCAGTTTACTCCTGCACTATGGGATGTAGTGTGAAATCAGTGTGGCCCTTCGAGTCCAGGGAGATGGGAGTAACATGGAGAAAGTCTCGAGGGGCAAAGTAGTGGGGTTAAGGAGAGAAAGCAGAGACAGTGCTCCTTTTACTCAAGCAGCCCTAGAGTCCCATTCTCTACCCAGCAGCCGCAAGACCTTTTATTAAGTGCAAGTTGAGCTTTAGTCCTCACCATCCGAACCCTCCCATAGCTTGCTATTGCTCTTAGGATAAAATCGGAGCCCTAACCTGCCCTCAAGGCCCAACACGGCTGGTTGCCCTCTGTCGCTGTGTCTCTGCCTCTCTCCCCTCCATTCAGGAGATTCAGTCACACTAGCCATCTCTGTTCCTTGAACGCTCCGGACTCATTCTCGCCTTGGGGCCTCTCCCCGTTTGTCCATCTGCCTAGAATGCTCCCCCTGAGATCTTCAAATGATGCCTTCTTGTCCCTCCAGACTGCACAAGTGTTGTCTCCTCACAAAGGCCTGCCCCCCACCCCCTCCCCGCCTCAGTGAAAGAACTGTGCCCACAACGCGCTCACGCTGGGTTGGGTAATGAATTCCCAAGGTACCCAATGTGTAAATGTTTTATTTAAAAAATTTTTTTCTCTTTCCAAATTTTAAGAGGAAAGGATGGGCATTTCTTTGGGCATTTCATCTTGTGCTAGCTTGAATTTTTATTTGCTTATTTGTCAATTAGCTTATTGGCTTTCCTGCCTAAATTTATTTAGATTTCAAAATAGCATTTAAACTAGAATGTCCCCATGCACCATATCCCAATGATTTTTATAAACCTTCATCCTCCCAGGCTGATGAATCCTAATCTTTGCAGTTTGTTTTCATAAAGCAGTTCCTCTTTCCCACAGATCATTTCTGTTGACTTTCTCTGTATCTTCTCCCACCCTAGCACAACTGCTTAATGTTTGTTGAACAAGTTGCTCATAATATTCCAGGTATAAGTGAATCTGGCTTTACATTTGAGCAGGATACTATTTTTTGCTTTTAATACCTCTTTTAAATGCCCTTTCTAAGCACTCCTGATTTCTGGCTGGCCTTTTACCCACAGTAGGGATAAACTATGGAGAAAAATGTACAGTGACAGTAAAATCTTTTAATTTTGCTATAGCTGATAGTTCAAAGCCCTTTAGTCTTGGAAGGACGGTTTGAATTATTTCTCCCTAAATTCCTTATCTTATAGTTGTCCATGCAGAAGCCAATCTGCCATCCCCCCGCCCACCTTTCTCCGATAGCGCTGTATTACCTTTCTGCCCTTATATTAGTCAGCTTGGCATTTCACTATCTGGAGGAGCTTGGCAGTTTTTGCAAATTTGGGAATTTCACCATACACTACTCCTTTCAGATGATTTACAACATGCTAAGTAAGTGTGGTTCCAGTGCTGTTTACTTGCAGGCAACCAACATTGTTTATTTGATCCAGAGAAATGCCTTTATATTCTCACATTTGTTTCCCTTTTTTTTAAAAAAGCATCAAGATCAAAGAATTCCCCCATTTCAGAAAAATACATTAACCTTTTCAAATGCATTTTGTAAGTCTAAAAACACTACATTTTATCATTCTCCCTTATTCTTATTCTCAATTACTTTGCCAAAGGCTTTTCCTGGATATGAATATTTCCCATAAAACCCCACTGGCTTTTTCCCAGTAGGTAATGGGATCTGATGCTGATGGTCCTAGCTTGGAGCCCCGAGTCTTGCTAAGAAACGTTTTCATAGTAATACAGACATTTAAAATTATTTTGAGAATAACTGACACTAAACAACAAATAACTGTGGTAAAATCGAGCTGGTAGAACCTCCATTGCTGCTTTGGGTTTATTCTCCCACAACTCAATGGTGGACAAGTTACCTGACTCATTTGGTCTCTGTTTTTTCACCTATAAAGTGAGGAACTTAATGACAATCTCAAATGTTGGGAAGATGATGAGTGAAATTGTGAGAATAACCAGCACGGTGCTTGGCACATAAGAGATGCGACCTTCGTCACATGCTTATTCCAGCTAATGGACTCAAAGGATGCATGGAAATCCTGACCCAGAAAAACAGGGACTTAATGATTTTTACAATTAATCACGTCAAAAAAATTTGCTGGCACTTTGCATAAAGAGATGTAGCTAACCTTGGAAAAGCCCTCATTGAAGTGATATGTACTGGTAGAAATGGATCTGGTTTCTAGCTATTTAATACTAGACTGAATCTCAAAGAATGTGTACTGTTCTTCCAGGTACACCAGTTAGTCTCTGACAGGAGGTAAGCTGAGCCATTCTTCTACACTGGAGCTCCATACCTGCCTCTTCCAAAGAACTGCCCAGAAGAGGATGGATGATTAGATAGACAGAGAGATAGAACAAATTAACAAAGAACGATAACTCATATCAAGAACATTTGGATAGATCTCCTTATTTATCAGAAATGATCCCAAATCACAGAAGAAAGTGATCAGATAACTATCATTTATTGAACATTTACTATGTTCTAGTTGTGCTAGTTGTGCTAGAAACTGAGCATTATACCGTGTTTCCCTGAAAATAAAACTTGGCCGGACAATCAGCTATAATGTGTCTTTTGGAGCAAAAGTTAATAAAAGATCCAGTATTATATTATATTAATTATATTAATTATATTATATTAATTATATTACATTATATTAATTATATTATATTGTATTATATTATAGACCTGGTCTTATAGTAAAATAAAACTGGGTCTTATATTAATTTTTGCTCAAAAAGATGCATTAGAGCTGATTGTCCGGCTAGGTCTTATTTTCGGGGAAACATGGTATATGTATATAAATGTCTCATTTAATCCATAAAATAACATTATCATTCCCATTTTAGAATGCAAAACTCAGAAATCCTGAGTAACTTGTCTGTGGTCACATTGCTAAGAGGTATCCTGGCTCGTGCACACCCGATTCTTTTGTTTTTGTTTTGTTTTTCTAATTAAAGTTTTGGGGGTGACAATGGTTACTAAAGTTCCATAGGTTTCAGGTGTGCAATTCTGTGATACATCATCTATATGTCACATTGTCGCACCCGATTCTTAGCCTGCTCTTTACCACCTACCATGCTCGTCTTGGTATTAACCTCTACACCTTAGCTACACTATCAGTTATACCATTACGAGGTGCATCTTAAGATGGTGCTTTATGAATTGTCATGTTCAAAACATTTATACTGGGTCTTGACTAGCTGAAAAACATTAAAATAAGACAGCTTCAGTTTTGGACGAGGCTTATCGCCGTGTCAAAGCCAGACCAAAGAGCTCAGGCAGTTACCTCACAGAATTCCCTGTGAAAGGCAGGTACCCTCACTTTTCGAGTTTGCTTTATGCTACTTTGCTTTTACGAAAGATCTACATTAGTACCTGTTTTTGCTAACTGAAAGAAATCTGAAGGGGATTTTCACTTTTACAAAAATAAAAATAAAAAAGGCGAAAATCGAAAATAGCATCAGTGTTTGTTTTGCAGGGAGACGTTATAGAGGCAGCTGTGCCCTAAGCGGCTAGAGTGACCCCGCCGAGCTCCTTCCCGGGGAACCACACTCGGCATCTCAGCATCAAGCCGCCATAGCCTTGACCTGTGTCTGTGAGCATCTGTGCTTTGTCTTCATTATTTTGTGCATCGGTTAGCAAGATGTGTCCTAAGGTAAATTCTTCTTTGCTTTAAGCCATTTCCTGGGAACGCTCTACTTTCAGATATTGGGGGAAATCTGTATAGACAAAGAACAGGAAGTCCTCATCAACCCTAAATCAATCCAAGTTGGCTAATACTAGAGTGGAAGGGAGGGTGACATTTGGCTTCAAAACCCCCAAACTGAAAATATGAAATCGAATCAGCAAGACAATAGCAGAGAATATTCCAAAGAAAGATAGTCACTATAGGAAAGTCAAGTCCAAAGGCAATTGGGTTTGCCTTGACTGAGAACAGCTTAACAGCTGATCATTGTTGTAAGCAGATAGGGAAGTAGTGGAATCCTACCATCCCAAGCACCAAAACTGATGACCAGTCAGTTTATAAACCTTTAGTAGTGTTCAAAAAGCCAGAGCAATGGTAACTGTGGTAGAGAAAAATTCTGTACATTTTTCATTATTGCTTAGGTGGAAGTTAACTGCATCTACAAGGAACCCAAGGGAGTAAAAGTAAAATAATGGTAATATATTGGAGATTCAGTTATTCTAAGACATTGACACAATTCAGTTCAATTCAAAAAAACAATATTGAGTTTCTGCCACAAATTATTTAGAGGATTCAAAGGAGAAACTTAGAGGGATTGGGCACAAATAACTACATTGTCAAATCATAAACTAAGAAAAAATTATTATACACATGAGCACAAGGATGTGGTTCCGACAGATAAGAAATAAAAGGTATTGCATGTTTTCTTAATGGTTTTTAAGACACCTATCATGAGAAATGTGGGTCAAAGGCAAGGAATATTGTTGAAATAACACAGGCCTGCCTCATATTGGTATCATCAATCATAGCAGCCATCTGTAGGAATTCTCTCCATTTTCAATTAAACAAGACAACTTCAGAAACCACATCAAAAATCCCGGCAATAGAATAACTGTGCTGAGTGACAATGCTATAATATTATGTCACTGTCATTTATGTTTCTGGGTTTAGCTGTGGGAATTCTGCCAGACAATATCATGATATCCTTGTACTGAATAGCTCACATCAGAATATATGTCACAGCAACACTGCAAGTCAGTCAACATAGACTTGTTTTTCCTTCTTAAATTTAATGTAATATAAATTAAACCTGTAAAATTTAACATGATGTGAATTAGACGTTGTTTTCTCTTTATCTGCTTTTAAAAAATTAATGTTTTGATTATAGTGACAATACCAATACAATTTCCCATTGTAGAGACAAAAAATACAGAAAACAAATAGGAGAACAAGTTCTCCAGAGGCTATTAGCATTTAGGCTTATTTCCTTTCACTTTGTCCCCATGATTATGTTTTGTAGTGGCCATAATGTAAGTACAATTTTCACCTTCATTTTTTTACCCATTATTAAAGCTAAGGAACTTTGCTACATATTCAACTCTTAGTAGACATTTTAAGTAACTCCATATTACCATATTATCACTTTAGAGAAGCATGTCGTAATTCACTAACCAGTTCCCTTTTTGTTGGAAATTCAGTTTGTGCTTCTTTTTCTGGATATCAAACATTCCACGTCCTTAAAAAATCCTATCACCCTACAATTTCCATTTTCATTGCCATGTATGCATAAACACAATGAAAAAACACCAAAGAAAACTGCAAGAATGCACATGACGCATGAAGAAAAGTCATGTAGCGACAGTCTGTCTCCACGTTCCGCATGAAATCTCAATCCATTTATTGCTGGCTGGACCAAGTCCTCCAGGGAAAATCGCAAATCCACATAATCTTCCTCAGTGTCACATTTTGCATTTGTCATATTTTGGAGTTCAGATTTAGCTGACAGACGTGAAATAACACATGTAGCTGGAATCCTCCAGGGATTTCACAGGCAGCACTACTGAGCACACGAGTGATTCTAGTTATCACCGCCATGGGACTGTATCCTTTTTATTCTGGGTTTTTATTTAGGGAGAGATTTTTATTTTACTTTTATTTAAATGGTATTGAGGATGAAGCAGGTTTGTCCTGCCTTCGGAATCGCCCTTCCCTTTTAAGGGGCAGACTGTTCCCCCTTTGCTTTTCTAGATATTTGCTAACTAAGGACAGCAGCTTCTGTACAAGTCTGGAGAGCTCCTCTGACTTCCAAGTGGCCTCTTCCAACAAAACTGCAAGTGTTCTGAGGAACTCTGGTGGTCTTAAATGTCCAGAAGGGAAGTTGAGGTGGAAGTTTATTTGCTTTGTTCTCATCTTTAGAACTAAAATTGCAATGAAATGTGAAGGATTTTTCCCCTTTCCTGCTTATAATTTCTAAACACTTTCCACCTGAGAGCATCAAGGCAAAAGTGCCTGTGTGTCATCCAATTTCAACTCCCGCAATTCCAGAAAGCCTCATTTGAACTTGCATCTGATTTTTGACTGTGACATTTTCTCTCTTATTTCTTGGACTGTAATAATCTATGTCTGGTAATAGTATGGTGGACAGAAGGACCTCTAAAGCAGAAAATCATGATATTTGGTTCTTCCTCTTGACTCTTTTGAGTGATCTTTTAACAGCTTTGAGTTGTGATATTAAAGGGACAATAAACAAACATTTACTGAGTGTCTTTCCCATATAACCCCTATGCTATGAATTTGTGAGTCATAAAGAAAAATATATTCAGTCCTCTCGGGCTCTCTATCCAGCACGTGGAAAAATATGAAAAAATATGTGTGTGCATATACTTCTATTATCCATCCATCTACCCACCCACCTAACATCTATTCATCTATCTATATAAATATATATGTCTACACAGCCTTCTAAGACTAACAGAGATTTCTGTAGATTCAATAAGAATGATTAGGAAGCTGCTCTGGAAATTATAAAGCACTGAACGATGGCATTATTCCTCTTTTTAGTGTAACAGTAACTTAAACCTTTCTTACTCTATCCTTGAATAACCCTAACAGCAAAATTTTAAATATTATTTTTGTTTTATTTACATGTGCTATCATGTCTATCTCTGGGTAGATATTAGACCAAGAACCACGCCTTTCCAGCTCTCTCTCCTTTTATCTAAAATGTCTTTGATTCCAGCCAAATCTCCTCCATGTTTTCAACTGTGACATATACATCTCTTTCGCCCAATACCTCTGAGTATTCTAGAATGTCTTTTCCCTCCTTTTCATTAGATTCTTGCAAGGATGAAACCAAGATCCACCTAAAGCCTTCCTTGCTCACCTTGGATTACCACCTCTTTCTCTGAAGTTGTCTGGCATTCATCCAGACTACAAGCTCTGTATATTTCAGATACAGTGACATTGGATCCTGGGGAACCTCACATCGAGCACACAAGTACACCTTCAAGGGACACCCTGAAACATCAGATCTCATCCCTTGCACAGTAGACAACCAAGGAAGTGAGGGAGATGTCTCTGAAAGGCAAAGAGGAAAGGAAGAGAACACCCACATCCTATTTCCTTCCCTTCCTACTCTCAACACTTTTCCATTCCTTCTGAGCTTTAGCACCTCAATTCCTTTACACAATCTTGCCATGGGTGATGTAAAACTTCCTTACCTACCACCATCTGTATCTCCTTTCCTTTACCTCTAACACTTCATGCAAGGAAAAAAATTCCTCTGACTAGATTTTCCAAATTTCCTTCTCCTTCTTCTCCTACCTTTCAAAGCAAATAACAGTTTGTATGACAGATGCCAACAAAATGCAACTGTGTTAACCTATGGGAAGGAAACAAAAAAATTTATATAGATCTAGAGAGAGCAAGGGGCAGTGGAAAAGGGGGAGAGAGTAAGTGAGAGGAGGCAGGGGTGTGTGTGTGTTTTCTGAATATAGTCTGTTTCAATAAATAGGAAATGCTAATTATGAGGAAATGAGATAATCCTTGCATGGGGAAGAGACCTTAATGGTATAATTGCCTCTGCGTATTTAAGGGTTCTGGAGGTAGAAAGCCTTTTGTAATCAAGGAGAATCTCAGGTTTATTTGTGAAGCTCTCTGAATTACCTCTTGATGAAGGTACTAATTTTCTGATTATATTTTCACATAAACATTACTCCAGAAGATTAAAAAAAAATACAAACAAACCAACCAATCAGTTCCTAACTAATTTCCCTGTAAGTTACTTTTAAGTACAACTTGCTGCAAATTTGGTTTTCACCGGAGAAATTTGGTTTGCATTGCTCAATAACCCAATCATGGGGATTACAGAAGGAAAATTCTGTTACAAAAGAAAATAGGAAATATGTGACATATCCCACATCTCAAGTTATTCTCGGAGACATGATTATGGGCTAATAAATAGCATTTGAAATCTGCAAATCTCTTTGCAGTATTATTAATACATAAGAATGCTCTGCATCTTAAGAAGTAGAGAGGACAAAGTTTTGCTTATTTTGCTAACCATGCAGGATATTTATCTATCGAGGGTATTTCTCAACTTATTTCCTTTCAGTTTTTGAGATCTTAAAACTTATGATCTTTTGGGGCGGCTGGTTAGCTCAGTTGGTTAGAGGCGGTGCTCTTAACAATGTTGCTGGTTCAATCCCCACATGGGCCACTGTGACCTGCGCCCTCCACAACTATTTGATTGAAACAACTACTTGACTTGGAGCTAATGGGCCCTGGAAAAACACATTTAAATAAATAAAAGTTAAAAAAAAAACACAAAAAAACTTATGATCTATTATATTGTATGATTGATGTTCTCAGTCTCATAAATAAAATTATATTTAACAAAATTCAATATTAACACATGTCCATATATAAATTAAACTGAAATATGCAAAATATGTAAATATACACATATTTGTAAAGAGAGTTTTAAGACAAACTGAATCTCCAGAGACAGTCCTAGATTAAGTGACGGTTGGATTATTCAATTTTGTGATTATAAATGGCCTCCTTTGTGCTGTTTAGCTACTTTAATGGCATGTAACACCTTTCATCAGAGGGTTGAATAGGGGAAAAGGCAATGAATTCAAACAAGTCAATCCTATTTCTTGTCAGCAACTCTGATAAAAGAATTTGGTGTGGGAGGAGGTAAAAATCTATCTGAAACGAGCTAAAATGAAAGTTAAAAAAAATGCATCCATGGATTTTACTTAGCCTAGTAAGCTATTACTGGGCTTTAAAATTGGGCATTATGGTATTTCAGCCCAGGTATAGAGGGAAAAAGGATGTTAAGGGCTTAAAAAAGTATTTCTAAGGAAGGCAGATGTTAGTCCCAAGGACAGGCTCAAGATGAGGAAGCAGGATGATAACGAGAGGTTTTTTTCATAATCCCCTTTTCCCATTGTTTCCTCACCTCCATCCGTACCTGCTTCTTTATCTCCTGGAGAATCACATAACAGAATAAAACTGGGAATCACTATACACCATTAGAATGGATAAATGAGAAAGACAGACAATACCCAGTGCTGGTGAGGATGTGAAAAAATTGCAACCCTCATGTTGCTAGTGGGAAAGTAAAACGGTAGATCCATTTTTTGGAGAACTGCCAAAAAATCTCTCACATTATGACCCAGTTTCTTACCCTATGACCCAGCAAGTCCACTCCTAGGTAGCAGCTCAAGAGAAATAAAAACATATCCACAAAAAGATTTGTAAATGGATGTTCGAACAGCATTATTTGTAATAGTTGAAAACGGGGAATAATCCAAATGCCAGGAACAATAGACTAGCAATTTGACAATACAGTTTAATCAGCTGGTGAACAGATACTAAGTAAAATGTATTATTTTCAATGCAATGGAATACTATTTAGTAATAAAAGGGACTACAGACGCACGCTACAGCATTGTTCAGAAACATTATGCTAAGTAAAGAAGCCAGACACATAAGATTACATGTTGTGTGATTCCATTTATATGACATCTCTAGAAAATATAAAACCGTATTTGGAGAAAGCAGATCAGGTGAATGGGTGCCTAGGGTAGATTGCCTGGGGTAGGAATGGGAGTGAAGATTGACTGCAAAGGCCAACAGGGAACTTTTCAGGGTGATGGAAATGTTATAAAACTGGGTTGCATGGATGGTTGGACAACTGCATAAATTTACTAAAACTCACTGAACTGGATACTTAAAATGGGTGATTTTTATGATCTGTAATTATATTGCAATAAAGCTGTTAAAAATGAATAATACTGTGAGAAAGCACTCAGTATTCAATAAGTGTAGTGTAAGTAAGGCCATTCCTGAAGGCTATAATTCAGGCTGCTCTAGACAGAAACTACTGTCCTCCTCGAATGTACCTTTTACCAGCTGGACTAAAGGGTGAGCAACACGTAAACGAGACGGCGTCCAGCATATTTCAAGGGAAACATGACCCAAGATGAAGCTTTGCTCTGAGTGCCTGGTGTTGTTTAACTATAGGTTAGTAGGTGAGTAGGCCATTCTTGGACATTCTTTGTTATATGTATACAATAAATTAGTACCTATGACTTTCCCACATCTATATTTTAAGTCTTAATCCTCCTAGCTCTGACACTCTGGTAAAAATGTTTATGCTTTCTAAATGCTTCCAGCAAACGGTTTGTGAATGTTTGTAAAGAGTGTAGTGATCACTAGGAGCCAACATGGGTTCTGTAGGGGTAAGGAACGGTGGTGATAATGAGATTCCCTCAAGCGCTAGGGCATAAGGTGGCATTCTAAGCACTAAATCAATCACATCAACAGAGAGAATGGAGACAGAATGCCTTTCTGGCCCAGAAAGAGCCAACAGAATAGACTGGCAATTTGACTATAGTTTAATCAGTGATACTGAAACCCAACTAAACACAGAAGGTATGTGTCAGGGTGGGGTGAGCATGGAAGTAAGAGTAGAGGGCAGATTCAAGCAATGAAACAACACATAAAAGACAATTAGAAAGCCAAGCCTTGGCAGTATTGATGGGAGAGAGGGCTTGAATCTGGAGTAAGTAAACTGATAACTTATGAGGCACGCTCTGCCATTGGGCGGGTGCTGATTTACTAGTTCTTGTACTGATCCAAACGAGACATCCCTCAAAATTGCCTTTCCTCCAATAGCACGTGAATCAGGAAGCAGTAATCACAGCATCAATCTCCTCAGTACCCAGTGCCAGGAAAGGAACAGTTGAAGATGGGGGTTGGGGGAGCTTTGGTCACCCTTCATTGACAGACTGGAAATCTTGATACGCTCTTTTCTTGTCAATAAATTCAGCACCACTGAGGCACAAGAATCTGCTCTGGAGGCACAGTGATTAAGAGCAGGGCTTAGTGTTAGAGTGACGGGTGTGAGCCTTGACTCTGGCATTTACTAGTACATATGACTTCGGGTCAATTACTTAAACTCAGCTTCATCTACGTAATTCATTCAAAATCATGGGGTCAAAAACAGTATGTACTCGTACGCTACTATAGTGTCTGGATTAAATGAGATATAGGAAAAGCACTTATCACAGTGCCTCGCATACAATGACTCCCAATCAACGGGACCCCATTCGGTGTTTTAAGTCCAGTTTCTGCACCGGAAGGGCTGAGCCTACCCCTGGAACTTGGTCAGTTCATCAGTGTCACAACGATGCCACAACCAGAAACAGTTCAGCAACTGGCCAGACGCCTTTTCTCTGGCAACAACCCTGGTGCCATCAGCCATTCTTCTTTACAAACTTCATGGTCTCATAAAAAATGAGTTTTTGCTGCACCATATTAATTTTTTTTTTGACAGAGCTATTAGTTGTGAGGTTGACAGACCAGGAGAATGCCCTAGATATAGTGTCTTCGATTCCAACAAAGCACTCGATGAAGACTTTCATTACCTATACGATGGGGAGCTCTATGAGAAAAAATAAGTGGAATCACAGCTGGTTGTACATCTACACCCAAGAGGCTTGATGAATGACTCTGTCACAGCCTGTAGGGGGACCACTGATTGAATGCCACAGGGCTCTGTCCCTGGATTCTGCTCTACTCCAGATTTTTATTAATGGCCTCAAAATAGACATAAGAGGAATGTTTATCAGATTTTTCAATGACATAAAGCTGTGAAGGATATTTAGTATGGTAATAGGCCGATGCAAAATTCAAAATTCCCTCCACAGGCTGAAAGGCCACGCTAACATAAAATAGATGCCCTTTATGAGGGGGGATAAATGGAATACCCTACATTAAGGTTCCAGAAGAAATCAATTGTGCTAATTCAAGATGGGGGAATATATGGCTTTACCACGGTTCAAAGAAATATCTGAATTTTCAGTAGAACACAAGAAGAGGTGTAGTGGAAAAAACCGCCAGACTAAGGGTCGGAGGGAAAGGAACACACACGAAAAAAATGACTTTTCAAAACAAATGATCTCATTTACATTACCATTCAGTCTTAGAAGTTGGCAATTATCTCCATCTTAGACATGAAACAACTGAGGATCAGGAATTTTAGAGACTTGCCAAAGTAGGTGACAAAGCCAAGATTTGAGTCCAGCTCTGATTTCCGAAATTCATGCTCTTTATATCCGTAATATCCTGCTGCCATTTCTCTTCCAGAGTTGTTGTGAGGCTCAAGTAAGACAATATTAATAGAAGCACTTAGCACAGTGCCTGGTGTACATCCTCTGCTCAAAAGTTGGGGGTCTGTTTCCAGAGACTCGTTTGGCTTTAAAGCTGTGTGCTTATCAAAACGACTGGTACTTTATTTATTGTAGTATGAGCCCTGCAGTTTATTCAGAGTCTTTTCAACTTTGTCCATTAGTACAACTACCATAGTAATGATTCTGTCAATTTATATTCCTTTCACTCTGTCACTATTACTCCAAAACCCTTAATTCCAGAAGAGGAAGCTGTGGCCAGGAAAAAGGTAGTGGGAAATTTGAGGGCAACCAGAAATCTGTCAGTCCGTAATGTTTCCCAGATAATGAAAACTTTTTTTTCTAATTAAGGTAATTTTCAAGGGCTGCATTAGTAGTTTAATGTTGCATATTTACATGATAAAACCTCAATTACCTCTAGATAATGAGGTAGTGTGTTAAGTAACCTTAGTATAATGATATGCATGGAAAAGGTACAAAATTTTCACTTAATTCAATTATTTTTTTAAATTTATTGGGGTGACAATTTTTAGTAAAATTACATAGATTTCAGGTGTACAATTCTGTATTACATCATTTATAAATCCCATTGTGTGTTCACCACCCAGAGTCACTTCTCCTTCCATCACCATATATTTGATCCCCCTTACCCTCATCTCCCACCCCTCACCCACCTTACCCTCTGGTAACCACTAAACTACTGTCTATGTCTATGAGTTTTTGTTTCTCATTTGTTTGTCTTGTTCTTTTGTTGTTTTTGGTTTATATACCACATATCAGTGAAATCATATGGTTCTCTGCTTTTTCTGTCTGACTTATTTCACTTAGCATTATACTCTCAAGATCCATCCATGTTGGCACAAATGTTCCTATATCATCTTTTCTTACTGCCGAATAGTATTCCGTGGTGTATATATACCACAACTTCTTTATCCATTCATCGATCGAAGGATGTTTTGGTTGTTTCCATGTCTTGGCCACCGTAAACAAAGCTGCAATGAACATTGGAGCACACGTGTCTTTATGTATAAATGTTTTCAGATTTTTTGGGTAGATATCCAGGAGAGGGATTGCTGGGTCATATGGTAATTCTATTCGTAATTTCTTGAGGAACCTCCACACTGCCTTCCATAACCGCTGCACCAGTCTGCATTCCCACCAACAGTGTATGAGGGTTCCTTTTTCTCCACAGCCTCTCCAACACTTGTTACTATTTGTCTTGTTGATGACAGCCACTCTGACTGGGGTGAGGTGATATCTCATTGTGGTTTTTATTTGCATTTCTCTGATGATTAGTGATGTTGAGCATTTTTTCATATGTCTATTTGCCATTTGTAGGTCCTCTTTGGACAAATGTCTCTTCAGGTCGTCTGCCCATTTTTCAATTGGATTGTATTTTTTTTGTTGTTGAGTTTCATGAGTTCTTTGTATATTTTGGATATTAGCCCCTTATTGGAGGCACTGTTTGCAAAAATCTTGTCCCATTCAGTTGGTTGCCTCTTTATTTTGTTGATGGTTTCTTTTGCTGTGCAGAAGCTTTTAAGTTTCATATAGTCCCGTTTGTTTATTTTAGGTTTTACTTCCATTGCCTTTGGAGTCAAATTCATAAAATGCTCTTTGAACCCAAGGTCCATAAGTTTAGTACCTATGTTTTCTTCGATGCAGTTTATTGTGTCAGTCTTATGCTTAAGTCTTTGATCCATTTTGAATTAATTTTGGTACATGGTGACAGATAGCAGTCCAGTTTCATTCTTTTGCACGTGGCTATCCAATTCTCCCAGCACCATTTATTGAAGAGGCTGTCTTTCCTACATTGTATGTTTTTAGCTTCTTTGTCAAAAATTATCTGTCCATATTTATGTGGTTTTATTTCTGGGTTCTCAATTCTATTCCATTGGTCTATGTGTCTGTTTTTCTGCCAATACCATCTGTTTTGATTATTGTAGTCCTGTAGTACAAGCTAAAGTCAGGGAGTGTGATACCTCCAGCATTATTCGTTTTTCTTAGGATTGCTTTGGCTATTCGGGGTCTTTTGTGGTTCCAAACAAATCTGATGATTTTTTGTTCTATTTCTTTAAAGAATGCCATTGGGATTTTGATGGGGATTGCATTAAATCTGTATATTGCTTTGGGTAATATGGCCATTTTAACTATGTTGATTCTTCCAATCCATGAGCATGGAATGTCTTTCCATTTCTTTGTGTCTTCTTCAATTTCTTTCAAAAATGTCTTATAGTTTTCAGATATGTCCAAATGAAAAACCCTATAATGTTGTTATCTGCCTGAAATGATCACTTTCCTTTTGTGCCTTATGAATGTCCTGGGCTATTTGCTTTGAAATAAACCACGGGGGAGTGGGATTTGGAGGTTACAAGCAAAAAAAAAAAAAATGTCTTATAGTTTTCAGCATATAGGTCCTTCATATCCTTGGTTAAGTTTATTCCTAGGTATTTTATTCTTTTTGCTGCAATTGCAAAGGGAATTGTTTTTTTGTATTTCTTTTTCTGAGATTTCATTGTTAATATATAGGAATGCAATGGACTTTTGTACGTTGATCTTGTAGCCAGCAACTTTACTGTATTCGTTGATTGTTTCTAATAGCTTTTTGGTGGAGTCTTTAGGGTTTTCTATATACAGCATCATGTCATCTGCAAAGAGTGATAATTTAACTTCTTCATTCCCAATTTGGATGCCTTTTATTTCTTTCTCTTGCCTGATTGCTCTGGCAAGGACTTCCAACACTATGTTGAAAAGCAGAGGTGATAGGGGATAGCCCTGTTGTGTTCCTGAATGTAGAGCAAAGGGCTTCAGTTTTTCACCATTAATTATGAGATTAGCTGAGGGCTTGTCATATATGGCCTTTATTATGTTAAGGTATTTTCCTTCTATACCTATTTTATTAAGTGTTTTTATCATAAATGGATGATGTATGTTGTCAAATGCTTTTTCTGCATCAATTGATAGAATCATATGATTTTTGTCCTTTATTTTGTTTATGTGATGTATCACATTGATGGATTTGCTGATGTTGAACCTTCCTTGTGCCACTGGGATGAACCCCACTTGGTCGTGATGAATAATTTTTTTACTGCATTGTTGTATTTGATTTGCTAGAATTTTGTTTAGGATTTTTGCATCTGTATTCATCAGAGATTTTGGTCTGTAGTTTTCTTTTTTTTGTGTTATTCTTACCAGGTTTTGGTATCAGGGTAATGTTGGCCTCATAAAATGAGTTAGGGAGTACTGTCTCTTCTTCAATTTTTTGGAAGAGTTTGAGCAGGATTGGAATTAGATTCTCTTTGAAGGTTTGGTAGAATTCAGTAGTGAAGCCATCTGGTCCTGGACTTTTGCTTTTGGGAAGATTTCAGGTGACTGATTCAATTTCGTTACTGGTGATCGGTCTGTTTAGATTTTCCAGTTCTTCATGATTCAGCCTTGGAAGGCTATATGTTTCTAAGAACTTGTCCATTTCTTCTAGATTATTGAATTTGGTGGCATATAGTCCTTCATAGTATTCTTGGATGATCCTTTATATTTCTGTAGTGTCTGTGATAACTTCCCCTTTTTCATTTCTGATTTTGTTAATTAGTGTCTTCTCTCTTTTTATCTTAGTGAGTCTAGCCAAGGGTTTGTCAATTTTGTTAATCTTTTCAAAGAACCAGCTCTTTGTCACATTAATTTTTTCTATTGTCTTTTTGTTCTCTATTTCATTTAGTTCTGCTCTGATTTTTGTTATTTCCTTTGTTCTGCTGACCTTGGGTTTCACTTGTTTTTCTTTTTCTAGTTCTTTAAGGTGTAACATGAGGTTATTTTTTTGGGATTTTTGTTTCTTGAGATAGGCCTGTAATGATATAAATTTCCCTCTTAAAACTGCTTTCGCTGCATCCCAAAAATTTTGGTAGGATGTATTTTCATTGTCAATTGTTTCTATGTATCTTTTGACCTCTCCTCTAATTTTCTTTGACCCAGTCGTTCTTTAAAAGTATGTTGTTTAATCTCCATATATTCGTGCTTTTTCCTGCTTTCTTTTTGAAGTTGATATCCAATTTTAAAGCCTTGTGATCAGAGAATATGCTTGGTATGATTTCAATCTTCTTAAATTTGCTAAGGCTGATTTTATGTCCTAATATATGGTCTATCCTTGAGAATGTTCCATGTACACTCGAAAGGAATGTATAGTCTGATGTTTTAGGATGAAGTGCTCTATATATGTCAATGATGTCCATTTCATCTAATGTGTTATTTAGGGCTGCTATTTCATTATTTATTTTCTGTTTGGATGATCTATCCATAGCTATCAATGATGTATTTAAGTCCCCTAGTATAATTGTGTTTTGGTCCATTTCTCCCTTTAGTTCTGTTAGTAGTTGCTTGGTATATTTTGGTGCTCCCTGATTGGGGGCATAAATATTGATGACTGTTATGTCTTCTTGTTGTATAGTCCCCTTTACCATTATGAAATGTCCATCTTTGTCTCTTGTTAACTTTTTCACCCTGAAGTCTGTTTCATCTGCTATCATTATGGCTACACCTGATTTTCTCTGGGTACCATTTGCTTGGAATTTCAATTTCCACCCTTTCACTTTGAGTCTATGCTTGTCCTTGTAGCTGAGATGTGTCTCTTGTAGACAGCATATGGTTGGATTTAGTTTTTTGATCCAATCTGCTACTCTGTGCCTTTTTATTGGTGAGTTCAGTCCATTTACATTTAGGGTGATTATTGATACGTGAGGATTTCCTGTCATTCTATCTTTAGTTTTCTGGTAAGGCTGTGTCTCCATTGTTTCTTTGCCTTTTTGTTGTTGTCTATTATTTCTGTGTGGTGGTATTCTATGATGTTTCCCTCTGTTTCTTCTTTTATTACAGTATATATTTCAGTTCTGGATTTTTTAAAAAGACTGCAGTCTTTTATTTTCTCTCTCACACAGTAGTGCTATGTTTTCTCTGCACTATTCCAGTTTCTCACAAAATGGGGGGATTCTCTGGGAGATGGGCTTCTCCTCTGTTAATAGTTCGCCTAGGTCACAGGGCCCAGTGTCTGTGTGGGTATGCGGAGAACTTTTGAAGTTCAAAGCTCTTTTTGCACCGGATTTAGAGCCCATACGTTTCAGCAGTTCTGTTTACTCCTGCAGGGATCCTCCCAGATAGGTAGGGCCAGGGGCAAGTGAGTTGTGAGAGGTGGCCCAGAGCAATGGCGGTGACCACCACCACAGCTGGTCCTGCTTCCACAGCTCCCTCCCCTTTGCCAGAACCAGTTGGGCTGCGAATCTGTGTCTGTGGTCCATAGTTCTCAGAACAGCAAATAGTCTGTTCTTTTGATCTGACACTGCTACTGTTCCACTTCTAGCACTGGGCAGGTAGGGGCGGGGTGAGCTCTGGGAGGGTAGGGAGCGGGGGGCTAGTCTCAGTGCCTAAGGCTTCCGTTCTCTGCTCGGCAGTGAGGACTTAAATCACCGTTTTCAGCCTTCTTCCCTCAGTCTTTTCTCCGAGGTCTCTGCCGTGAGCGTTGGGTTCAGCCGTGTTATATGCTGCCCCCCTCAGCCCTGTGGGCCATAAGTGGAGCCCTGGCATTCCGAGTTCCCTCTCCCGCAGCTGCGGTAGTTCCGGGATGCACTGAGCTCGGAGCACTGACCTAGGTCTGCGTCCTGCGCCCCCGTGGCTCCGTCTCCACACTTCTCCCTTCCCTCCTCCCCCGCTCATGCGATTCGCCCACCTGGAGGTGAATTCAGTAGTGGGCCTCTTCAATTTTGCCTGTCTGCTGTGCAGGGAGTCCTTTGTGGAGTTATTGTTGTTCGATTAGTTGTAAATTCCAGGGGAGCTTTACAGAGGCTCACCTCACGCCGCCATTTTGATGATGTCTTAATTCAATTATTTAATTAGTGTATTTTATGGTTAAATGATACTTTTCCCCCCGTTGTTGTTGGAATCCTTATTGGAATTCTTCATATATATGTATATATGTATACAAAATATATAAAATGTTTTATACGTATTATGTAATAGTTGGAATTCTTCCTAAATATATTTAGGAATATACACAAAAATACATATTTAGGAAGTATTCCAAATATTATATAGTACATAATATCTATTCCTCCTAGATATATAACACATATACACAATATATAATATACACATATTTAGGAAGAATTCTAAATATTATATATAACACATAATACACATATTATAATCTCTATATATTTAATATATATATACATAAACACATTTGTTTCCCTCCTTGCCTAAGCACAGTTCATTGATGGTCCTTAAGTCTTTCCTGGATATTTGGAATACCGTGTGACATCTGCGTCATGCTTTATGAACAGCATTTGTCACTGGGCCCAGGTGCTGCTGTAGAAAATGGCTGAGGAAGGCACACTGGCTCCATCAGGATCCCAGAAGATTTTGCTCTTCTTAATAAATACTTAGGAGCAGTTATTTGTCATTGTCTCTTGCACTAGAAGCAAGGGCTGACAACATTAGCTGTCTAAAAATTCCAGTTAACAAAGGGTTCATTGTAAAAAATAATTCTTTTGGTGTGTGGGGGGGGTGAGCTCCTTTTCAATTTCTCTCCTTCTTCCTCTTCGCCAGGCCAGCCATGATTCACAAAGCTAGAGAATGGAGAGTCATTAAAAAGATGGAGTCATTAGCTGCTGATGGTGCTGGTCTTGTTCGCCCATCCTAGCGTGGAGAGGGATGGCCACGTGATGACCAAGCCTCATCACCATTGTAGATCCGTGCGGTGGACGGGCTGAGAACCTGTGCTGTGCACTGTCTTATAAATATATGTAAAGAAGTGTCATCTTGTCTCTATCTGGTGAATCCTACTCATCTTCCAATATTTCAAGATCAAGCTCAAGTACTACTTTTGTGAAACATGAAATTTCTACCAACATCTTTGTCATCCATCCCCTGGCACTGATCATACTGTGCTATACAGCTAGGTGTTTCCACTTTCCTTCTCTAGACCAGAATCTTTTTGTACATGTGTAAAAATATAAGCCTTATTTTCTTTATATTCCTAGCATGTAGTATGTTAGCAGGTGACTCAAAGTTAAACCCAAGTAGACTGAAACAAAGAAATAATCAAATAATAGCAACAGACCTTTTGAATGACACTCATCAAATTAGCCATGCTCCAAGAAAAAAATCTGCTTAGCACACTGTATAAAAAAAAATGAAATATATTTATGTTGTATCCAGTTTGCAAGCTTGTTGATTAAATTTATGAGCTCAAAACAAAAAAGTGAAAAGAACAGCAATGCTTTCTAAAAAGCAGATGCTGAACTGTTACATGGAGAGTAATAGCCCCACTTGCCAATGTAATTCAATATAATTTACAGGGCCCCAATGAAAAACCAAGCAATAAACAATGACTTAGTATTTGGTAGAAAATGGGGTGTAATATGCAATTGTCACTGAACTTATTACCTACATATAATGTCATTCACACAGTGAGAAATTACTCATTTTTACTTCAAGATAATTGTAATACTAAGCTGGACAGAAAAAAAATATGATGAAAAATTGGTAATTTATTCTCATATTGCCCTAGAATGATGATAATATGGGACATGTCATTAATTAATTAATATAATGTTATTCATGCAGCGAGCACTTGATATCCATGAAATGCATAATTAATGATGAAAATGCCACAGTGTTAATATCATACTTACAGATGACATCAATTTCTTCCCACCCAGGCTTAAATTAAATATTCCTGAGTCCTGTGTTAATCTTTATGGGATGCAAGGAATTTATGAAGAAATAAAAAAAGACGATGAAAAATTCAAATGCCAAAGTTTACTTCCAGTATATGAAAAATGATTATTTGACATTAGAAGTATTTTAATCTCAACTTTTTAAGGCATTTGCTAACATTATTTCAGGCCAAATGCTTGAAATGTTGAAATCTTATATTTCAATTCCTTAGGATGAAAGGGGTTTTCTTTCCCCAGCATTTCTAGTTTTTATTTAGGTTTAATCTCTTCTCTCATCAAGGTTCATAAAAGATGATATTTATATCTCATAAACATAGCCAGAATGTGTTGAAGGCTCCCTGCGGGAAAACCATGAGCAGAGGTAAAAATCATTGCAAGATCCTGAGCTTCTTAACTGCAGTCTCTTAGAGAAATGTCGCATATGAGAAATGCTAAGTAAGGAGGTTGGGAGAAAAGATGCTACCTTTCCAAAAACAACATTTGAAAAAGCAAGTATTATTAACATAGTGGTTTTATGAAGCACTTGAATTTTACATAAGTATGGCTCACTTTTTGTTTCCTAAAAAAGGATGGCATTAGGGCAAACCAAAAACTGAATACATTGTGAAGTTGAGCGAAAAAATTTGCATCGAGCTAGGATTTTAATAAAATGCAACTTTTCAAACACTTTTCCTATTTTATAATCATTTACATGGCTATTTGCAAAATCTCTAGTCATGATGCTGAAAAAGATGATTTTAATTTTAAAATAGTAACACCGCACTCATTTATGAGGATTTTTGCAGGAAGGAAAATTTTTATATACTATTCATCTCAATATAAAAGGGCTTCAATTCAAGAGTGTTTAAGCTTAGAATTTGAATTTGTTCCTTGGAATGGCCTCATAGCTAGTATCTTGTCTATACGGGTATGCAAGGTCAAACGGATATATCTCCTTGGTTAATTTGGATTGACCACCAAGCAATTTATCAGGAAGTTGGAAGATCTGAATTGATCATTAAAACAACAGAACAAATGGGCTCTGTCTGCTTAGTTGAGTTTACTTGATGGTTAGCTCATTGTGCCTGAAGGAAATTTATTTGGTTTCTAAATGAGACAGACACCCCCATGACATACTTACTATTTAGAACCCTATCTCAAATTTTTAAAAAAATCAATTTTCAAAAGCATAGCATTAGACGTCTTTTGTTGCTTATGTCTTTGCTGAATTACCTCTCAGGAAGTGGAAGAGCTTCCTGTTGCCATACTTCGTGATCTATTGTCATATTCCCCATAGCTGGAGACTTTTGGGAAGATGGGTAATTTGGGTACTAAATACCAGAAATTATAAGTGCTTGGTCTTCCTTTATCAAGTACTTCTTTTCCAAGTGAAGCTTTCCAATAGCTTCTTTTGGAGGCTATTTTCCACAGGTTGTGGGTGATGGATAGATACTTTTAAAGGGGGGGGGGTGCAGCGGAAGGATACTCGAATTCCTGCCAATACTTCCATCTTCACAGCACCCAGGCCCACCAAGACGTAACCTTACACTGAACAAGGGAACGATGTCTTAACTGAGCATGAAGTTCTATTACTTTTGTTCCTTAAAGTGCCAGTTGCTAAAGGAAGAAAGCTGATTAAAAAACCACAGTGTGTTTTATGAAAGTTGGTCATTGTGCCATTGACAGAATTGTTAGAGTCCTAAGTACTGGTTCCCTACTGGCAGCTTCCATTCTGAGATGTGCTTTGGTGGGGGACCTCAATAATGCAGTCTGCAGTTATTCATCAGCAAACACGCATCCAGGGTTGACTGTGTCAGCGATGTTAGGTTGCTGAGGGACATATGGAAAGAAAAAATTATTGCCTTGAGGAGGTCCCAGTCTAGTGGGGAAGACAAGGGATTACGAAGCAAAGTGACAGGTGCTCCAAAGGAATACATTTGGTATCATGAAAGTGCAGGGTAGGGAGTGACAACCTCTGCCTGGGGGACTTGCAGATGGCTTCACAGGTAGGACACAGGCTTTTAGGGATGAGTAGGAGTTTTCCAGGTAGAGAACTAAGGGAAGGGGAATTCCAGGCAGAGGTGAATAGCATGTGCAAAAGTGCAGAGGTATGCAAGAACGTAGGAAGATATGTCTGTTTATGGTTTTAAAATTTTACTTATGTCCCTATTTAGTTTTGGCAAGGAAAAGTTGTACGTGTGAATGGCAGGACAGGAGGCTGGGCTGTGGACAGATTTCAGGGAATTCTAGAGGAATTCGGTCTTCCAACTTAGTTAGATAATACACGTGAAGTGCTTCCAACAATACTTGGCATATAGTGCATACTCAGTAAATATGGCCTGTTTTTATTATGTTGGAATCTTTGGGAAACCAACCAACTTTTAAAAAAGGAAAAGGATGAGATCAGAGATCAGTATTGCTTATAACAATAATTTTGATGTCAATATTGAGAATGAATTAGAGTAAGAAGATACTGTCCACAGGCCAATAAATTCAAATAACTAGAGTGAGGAACGGGGCCAGGAATGAAGTCTTGTTTACTACTGTATTCCCAGAGTCCAGCGTAGTGGCTGCACATATAGGCACTGAATAAACAGTCACTGAATGAATAAGTAAGTGTAATGAGAAGAAGGAGCCCATCTGAGAAATATCTAAGTGGCAGAAGGGCAGAGATGGCGAGCATTAAATGGTAAAGGGGAGGGAGTTTTTTTTGTTTGTTTTTTAAAGATTTTATTGGGGAAAGGGAACAGGACTTTATTGGGGAATAGTGTGTACTTCCAGGACTTTTTTCCAAGTCAAGTTGTTGTCCTTTCAGTCTTAGTTGTGGAGGGTGTGGTTCAGCTTCAAGTTCTTGTCCTTTCAGTCTTAGTCATGGAGGGCGCAGCTCAGCTCCAGGTCCAGTTGCCTTTGTTAGTTACAGGGGGCACAGCCCACCATCCCTTGCGTGAGTCGAACCAGCAACCTTGTGGTTGAGAGGATGTGCTCCAACCAACTGAGCCATCCGGGAGCTCAGTGGCAGCTCAGCTCAAGGTGCCGTGTTCAATCTTAGTTGCAGGGGGCACTGCCCACCATCCCTTGCGGGACTCCAGGAGTTGAACTGGCAACCTTGTGGTTGAGAGCCCACTGGCCCATGTGGGAATCGAACCAGCAGCTTTTGGAGTTAGGAGCACAGAGCTCCAACCCCCTGAGCCACCAGCTGGGCCCCGAGGGAGTTTTTTTTAAAGGATAACTCCAGAAAATTGGATTTAAGAGAATGGTATTGCTGTTCCCTCTAAAGGAGGGAGGAAAAGGTTTGGCAGGGGAGACAAGGCTCTGTAATTACTACTTTCAGTGCAGCTGCTGGTTTCTGTCTCTCCTGAGTGTTGAGAAAAATTGGTCAAGGGAGGGCAAAGGACCGTCACACAGGCACTGAGCTTGGTGCTTTCCTTGTTATCTTGTTTAATCCCACAAACTATCTATGAGTTTGGTATTGTTATCCCTGTTAACAGGTGGGGAAACTGAAGCTTAAGATGACATATTAATTAGGTGGTGGAACCCAGACGGAAAACACACACACCTTTCTGCCCAAAGCCTGTGCTTTATCCACTCTACCATATTGCCTCTGCTGTTAAAATGAGCATTTGGAATAAGGTACATTCCATATTCAGAAATCTTGGGACTAGGGAGGTGAGCACTTTGCAAAGAAATCAAAGCACAACTTTTGTTAACTTTTGGCTTCATTAATACTCCAAACTTGTCTTCCCCATTCACAGAATTATTATAAGGAACCAAAAAATATGTGAAAATCTTTTGAAAAATAAAAACAAGGTGATATAACAAAACGAGAAGAAAATATGTTCAGATTCTTGTTAAGGAATTCTAGAAAAGTGTAAAAGATGATAGGAGCTGGATGCTGTATTAGGGCTGTTTGACTGGCAAAGGCATCTTTTCAACCATGGTTCAGAGAGCTTGTTGAGTTGTTTTTGTTTTTTTTCTTCCATTCTTTATGGGTCAATTTTCCTAAAACCTGAAAATCTGGATCTGAGGTATGGGAAAAGAATGAATTTTGCCTTCCAGTCAGAGAGTTCACAACTCTACTGTTTTCAATTTTGTTTTCAAAGAGGCTTGGTTCTGTACACACCTAAGTTCATACCACCCATGTCTGCAAAACTCCCTCAGGGACTGGGTGGGATGGTCATGTATGGAAAGCAAGTGGCCACTGGGTGCGATGTATTTTGTCCTTGTGCTGGGCAAAGCACCCCAACACCATAGAGGACCAGCGGAGCGTAGGGTGATATGTCTCGGTCCCATCACAACGTAAGCAGGCTGAGCAGAGGCAGCACCCACTTTAATGTGGTAGCCACAGCACCTAGCATGAAGGGCTCATTGTAGGTCATTCAACTGATGCTGGTTACACCCTTCCCTTCATTCTCCAGAGGGCTGGCTCCTTTCCCCACTCCAGTCTTGGCTTAGATGCTACCCCAACAGAGAGGCTTTCCATGGCCACCCTCTTTAAGCAGCTCCTTCAAGCTATTCTACTACTATTCTACTACAAGCTATTCTACCTACTGCACTCTGCTCTTTTTAAAATTTTAACTCACATATTTGCTTATTTGCTTCTGTGTTGCCTCCTTCTCAAACTAGAACGTAGGCCCCAAAAGGGCAGGGAGCATGTCAACTTGGTTCAGACCAGCACCTAGCATGGGCCTGAGGTGTTGTAGGCTGGTAGGACCTATTTGTTGTTTTAATGAACAAAAGATGCTAACCCTGAGATGGTGAGACAGGTGACAGCAAAGCAGAGGGCCACTCAGCACCTGGGAGATCCTGTTCCACAGTTAGGCTTTGTTCTGATCTGAGATCAGGAATGGAGCAGTAGACTGGCTCACGTGTGGACTGAGGCTGCCTCTCTGGTCTCATCAGCAAGACACGCCAACCAAATGAAGCGACTGGTCCACACATAAGCCCCAAAGGAGAAGCACGTAAGTATCGCTATTCCTCAACCTTGGAGTAGTTTCCTTGCTCTCCTAGTTATATATGCATGGTATATAAAAATAATTATGCAGACAGAAGGACTCACAGTTGCTCAAAGTAAACCAGGAAAGTGTTAGAACCATTCAGTAGGTGGTGCGACTGCTAGGGGAGTCAGGAATGTGCCAGGTGTGGGAACAGAAACTACTCCAGGAAATGGTAATGGTACGAAACAATTTACATGTATTAGGGCATGGGAGGTCCTGGAACTGCATTTGTTCCCCTGCATTTCCACCACTGAAATAAACTGGTAACACTTAAAATGAGTGATATGGCTGGAAAGCCACATAGGACAAGTTTACAGGCTTTATGCATAATTTACCACATCAGATCCTTACAACTTGTACTGAAAGTAATATATCCTCTATTTTACAAACGAGGACACAGACTCAGGGAGGTTATGCAAGCAACTAAGTCTGTTAGATTTCAACACTTGCACTTTCTTTACTATGGAGCCAAAGCCAGATAGCTATTTAGGATATAATTCTAAGTTCCTTAGTGTAATGTTATTTCTTACGCACCTTTTGGATTCCAGGAATGTATTTCTGATGGCATGATGGCATTGTAAGTACAGTGGCTTCCAAGATACAGGGTGCATTTTCCACTTGGAAACAAAATTAGGGGAACAATGACTTCCTCAGTGTTAAATAAAAAGGTAGTCATTGAGAATTTCATCTATTTCCTACTGAATGATTTTAATCTTAAACAATTCTTATCTTTTTAGAAATGATCTCTTTACAAACTCTCTTCTTGCAAAATACTTACTTTTTTAGTAAATATCTTCTGGCAATTCTAAAGAAAGGTACATGAATTCTACATCCCAATTATTAGTTGTTATGAGAGTTGAAATATGCAATAGCCATATTTATAGTACCAAAACCTGTTCTTCTGATGTTGCATTTTGCTGATCTGCTCATCCTGAAGGGCTTTGGTGCCTTAAATATCCTCACATGTCATTTATTTCTACTCAATGTGCTTATTCACCATTTTTTGAAAATAGAAGCATATTTTGGAACATGTTTACTTTTCTGATGTTGAAAATGATCACTTCTGGTCTTCACCCAAACTGTATGGAGTACCTGGCACATAGTAGGTGCTCAGTAAGTATAGTATTACTAAATGAAGAAAACAAATGGAGGCTAAAATAATCTTTTTTTTTTTTTTTTTAAATTCTCTCCATACGTAATTTCTTGGATTGCATTGGCTTTAAAGCTGGGACTTCCTCTATAAATATATAAGCAGAGTGAAAGGTTTGGGACAGGGGATGCAGAATTCAAAACTGGCTCTTGGCCAGGATTTGGAAAAAAACCAACCCAAGGTCTTCAACCTTAAACCACAAAACCAGAAGAAAACATAGGCAGTAAACTATCTGATATTGCTCTTCGTAATTTTTTTGGGGGGATTTGTCTCCTGGGGCAAGAGAAACAAAAGAAAAAGTAAACAAATGGGACTACACCAAACTAAAAAGTTTTTGCACAGTAACGGAAACTATAAACAAAATGAGAAGACAACCTCCTCAATGGGAGAAGATATTCTCCAATGATACATCTGATAAGGGGTTAATATCCAAAATTTATAAAGAACTCATACAATTCAACACCAAAAAACAAAAACAAAAATCAAACAATAACAACAACAAAAACAATCCAATTAAAAAATGGGCAGTTGAACGTCTAAGTATTACCTTGTCTTGTACACCTGAAACTAATAAATTTAAAAAAAAATGGGCAGAGACCTGAATAGACATTTCTCCAAGGAGGACAACAGACATATGAAAAGATGCTCAACATCACTAATCATCAGAGAAACGCAAATTAAAACCACAATGAGATATCACCTAACACGTGTCGGAACAGCTAGCACCAATAAGTCAACAAATAAGTGTTGACGAGAATGTGGACAAAAGGAACCCTTGTGCACTGTTGGTGGGATTGCAAATTGGTGCAGCCACTATGGAAATCAGTTTAAAGATTCCTCAAAAAATTAAAAATAGAACTACCTGATGACCGAAGAATACCACTTCTGGGTATTTATCCCAAGAAATCCAAAACACTAATTCGAAAGGATACATGCATCCCTATGTTCACTGCAGCATTATTTACAATAGCCAAGATATGGAAGCAACCTAAGTGTCCACTGGTAGATGACTCAATAAAGAAGAGGTGGTATATATATACACAATGGAATATTACAATACAATATGTACAATAGGAAATATACAAGGCCATAAAAAAGAATAAAATCTTGCCATTTGCGACAACCTGAATGGACCTAGAGGGTATTATGCTAAGTGAAATAAGTCAGACAGAAAAAGACAAATAACATATGATTTCACTTATATGTGGAATCTAAAAAGCAAAACAAATGAACAAACAAAACAGAAACAAATTCATAGATACAGAGAACTGATGGTTGCCAGAAGGAAAGGGGGTTAGAGGACTGGGTGAAAAAGGTAAAGGGATTAAGAATCACAAATTGGTAGTTACAAAATAGTCATGGGGCTGTAAACTATGCTTAGGGAATACAGTCAATAATATGGTAATAACTACTTATGGTGGCGGGTGGATAGTAGACAGATGAGGGGATTATTTCGTACATTATATGTCTAACCACTATGCCGTGCACCTGAAACTGATATTGAATGTCAAATGTAATTGATAAATAAATACCAACCCCCCCACCCAAATCAAGGTCTTCAAATATTTCTGAACTGCAAAATGCCTTTGCTGCCCTTCCCATCCTCTGTTTACAACTGGAATTGTGGCATGATCCTGGCGTGCCACCCTAATCAGTCTGTTCTTTGGTATCCTTAAGTATGGGGAGAGTCAACTTGGCTCCCTTAAGACCAACCACGTGAAGCGCTGTGTTTCTCAAAAGCATGGTTAGTCAGACCTGTACTTTAAAGTCCAGGATGGGGTTATGCTCTGGGACTTAACTGGGAAGAGTCTGTTCTTCTCTGGGCCTGATTTTCTTTTCTGAATCATGGAGCATCCTCTATTTCAGATAAAAGTTGCAAATATAAATAATTCCTCAGTGAATGATGCTCTGTGAAGTGCAGATACCAGCAGTTAAGAACATATTTGTGGCCTAGGACAGCACGGTTTAGTAAATAATTTATATTTTTATGATATATACAATCTAGCTATGATTAATCTACCACAGTCATACATACAAGCCATACAATCATTAATATTAATCAAGCCTCCTCTTTTTGAAGCAGTATGAGTTAACAGAAAGTGCACTGCCTTTGATATGAGGCAGACTTTAATTTGATTCCTGGCTCTAACATTTAGCGTCTGGATCTCAGGGAAGGTATTCACCTTTCCCAGCTTCAGTTTCTGCGTTTGTGAAATGGAGATGGCAAACCTTCCTTCATAGATCTATTGAAAGCATTTAATGAAAGCATTTTTAATGTGTTGATTACATGTATATAAATTGATGTGTTAGCAAATGAGATGACTCTGTGGTATGTGTGTGTGTGTGTGTGTGTGTGTGTGTGTGTACGCGCACTTGCTTGCATGTATGTGCCTGGTGCAGGATTGATAAATGCTGCCCCTCCCTTATGCTTTATTATTTAATATGACTGTGAGGACAGTGGTCAAGCTATTATTTGCCACTTCCTTCTAGGGGTTAGATAGGGTCCTATAACACGAGGATAAAGGGGAGGGCGGCCACAGGCAGATCCTGAATAATATCTGTGAGCCTAGGAGATGATTGCAGCTAGCTAGGGGCAAAAGAGGAAAAGCCAAAACTGTTTTTAAAGCACGTTTTTTTTCTGTGTCTACAAGATCATTAGGAAGGCCCATCATCAAAAGAAAATTTCTATTTGAGAACACAAATGACATGATATGCATGAGTGTTTACTGTTTATTGTTATTAAGTCTTATCTGGTGAGAGGGAAGAAAGAAAAATTATTCTACGAACATTGGTTAAAACATCAACTATTTGGGAAAACCATGCAATGGAGATACAATGATTCGTAAGACATGCAATGAGTTTTCAATTCAATGGGGAAGAATGTGTGTGCGTGAGAAACTACCCTGCCAGGCTGTGGTTCATTCTGTATTAAAAGACAGTGTGCCATTGGAGCACAGAAGAGGAGATAGTTATCTGAGAGGACCAAGGACATTTTCAAGATGGTGGGATATTTCAGTCTTGGAGGAGATACAGGATTTCACAGAAAAGGGATGTAAGGGCACCTGCATGAGTTGGGAATGGGGGATGGTGTGAGCAATGCTTAGAGAATCACAGATATTCTGACACTGCTGCAGCAGTGACCTCGGCAGTGGGGAGTTGGGGTGACACTGCAGGGAGCCTGTTGCTAGGAGGAAAGAGCTGATGGATTATGGAGAGGGAGGGTGGGGTAGACCCAGGGCACAGACAGAATGGTTAGCTTTGGAGAGGAGGGACACGTGTTTCTCTGAGCAGGAGATTCTGGTTGTTACTTGGGTTAAATCTAGAGATAGAGAAGCAATAATTTCTTTTTTTTTTTTAAACTACTTTATCAAGGTATGACTGACATACAAAAAGCTGTTCCTATTTCATGTAAACAACTTGATGAGTTTAGAGAGAAGTACTGCACACTTGGGAAACCATCATCACAATCTATGCCATAAACATACCCATCATCTGCAAAAGTTTCCTCCCACCCGCCAGCAGCAAGTTCTAAGGGAGCATACCTAGTCACTTTCATGCTCTTCGTGTAGTGAGAGGCAATGTTGATTGAATGAATGAGTGAATTTGGCTAGGGTAGTGGCTTAAGAAACATAAAGGTTTGAAGAGCTATTTATGGGGAGCAGTAAACATGAAATGAATGAAGGTATGGCTTCTCATCTCAAGGTATTTACAAGTTAGTTAAAGAAACACATGTTAAAGACATCATACATATTTTCAAAGCAGAGAAAGGGAAATGAATGGTTCATACAATAAAAGGGAAAAGGATGCTAATGAGTTGCTTGAGAAAGAAGTTTACAGCTATACATTGTATAATACACCATGATGTGTCCTCATTTCTGAGGGTATGTGTTCCTTTTCTAACGTTAAAAAATATCATAGCCTGTCCATGTGACCACAGATATGCTTTCAGTTATATTCAGGTTCCTCACAATTTTGGGGGCACAGACAAATTTGGGCAGTGTTAGTAATTCAGTGTATTGTCCACCTTCTCCATGTGGTGGAAGACCCCCATTTCTGGGGTCTTCAGCAGGTCACAGTTTGGGACCTTACTACACTACAGTGTCCCCATAATCACATGGGGGTGATTAGAGAGGATTTCACTGAGAAGGCAGCACAGGGTTGCACTCTTTTTCAGGGTTGTAGCCCTAAAAGAAAGCACTGAATCAATGAAAAAGCATAGTTCAGAGCAGACGAAAGAGGCTGGTATGTACCCAATGGCGTTGAGAGGAAAAGCTGGCCAGCAGAATGGAAGAGAAGCTCCTTTTAGCAGCGCTTTGAGAGGTGGGGCTGGAAGAACAGGTTGGGGTTAGACTCTACATCTTAACACTTTGCCAAGGAATCTGACCCTCACTCCATGGAGAGCAAGGAGCCACAGAACAGGGATGGGATGCTTTTCTTATACTACTGGATATCGTGATGTCTGACCTAGGCTCTCTGACAGCTCTAACTAAACACAACCTTAGCACTTCTCACAGTTTTCCTTGAGGAAGTGAGTCTGGAGAGCCATCTGTTTCCCGTGGGATGAGAGAGGAGCATAGATTATCCAATTATATTAAGTAGACTTCCGACTTCTCTTAGGGTTATTGTCTCTTTCTGGGATCTCAGGCAAGGGAATAAAATGCTTATTTTCATGGATTTCCTATTTGCTAAAGAATGTTGTGTCTAGTTTGTTGTGATACATTTTCCCAAAGACATTCTCATTACCGCGAATTAATTGGGTTCCTGAGGAAAATCAGGACTAGGTTCTAGAAGAGCTTTTGGGTCTCACGCCAGGATTTCTAACTCTCCAAGTAAAAATAAAGAGTTATGGGAGCTCAAGCTACCCAAAATGACTTCAACAGAACATATACATATCTGAGGGTATCTGAGCCCAAATCGTCAAAGAGAAATATTTTGAAAATTCTCCCTGGTTTCTGGCAAGAGCAGCAAATCCTGATTTTTCAGTTCTTTATGAAAATAAGAAAAGACTAACAAGTTAAAACCTGGGTATTAATCAACTATTTAATAATGCCAACAAATGAATTGAGTTCTACTGTAATTCACTGTGGGGAGATTAAAGGAAACCTAAGAGCTACAAATAAGCCATTACGAACAGTTTATAGTGATTCAACACATGAGCTATGATTAATAAGGAATCAGACGTAGAGCTATGAATGACAACAAACAAAAAGGACTCATTAGATTAAGAATTTTATCAGAAAACTATAATTTGGATATTGATTCAATGTTTCCACTGGTAACAAAAGGGAAAATAAATTCTCTTTTATGCAAAGCATTTTAGTTGATCCAATTCAAATTGATACTGTATGAGACAATGCTTAAATCAATACAGCCCAGGAGTTGTAAAAGTATAGGCTTGTGTGGTCTTCTAAACAACTGATATTTATATATTCTATTTTTCTTAAGATCCTTGTAAGCAAAATGGAAAAAGCTCGCTCTAATATTTTGGCTTTTCAGGAGGGAGGCTTTTCAGCTATGCTTATATTTGGGTCAACATACCGACATCTTGATTTGTGACAAAAACATTTTTCCAACCATATTTTGGGCTCCTATTTTCTTTATTACACCGAAAATAATTTATTGCACAGAGGAACAGAAGATAAATTGAATTGATTTTGTAAGCTGCCACAAGAACAGCTCCCAGAAACAAATGCAAATAGAATGAACAATTCTTACCATATGTCTCATGTAGGCTACTCACGTTTTTCCTCATTTCAGGATGATTTAAAAAACCTGTTCTGTTAATGCACGTATGCAATCTCTGCAATCTTAAAGATTTAAAAACCTATGAGTTTTCACAGTCCCGAATATCCTAATACACATAGTTTTCACACCTGAATGCTGAACACAGACACTGAAATAGCTTCTAGGAACAAAGGAATTTGAAAGGGCCCATGAATTTCTCATTGCATGCTGAAGCTGTCCTGTGTCAGCTCTTCACATAAATGCCAAACTCGGGGCCCCTGAATTTTAAGAAAAGCCCTACTTTTTATGTCAGTAAGTTTGACCCTTTGTTGTCTACTTCTGCTCCTTAGAGATACAAGCACGCCTTGTGCTTACTGAATGAATACTAATATCTTAATTAAACCTCGATAGAGGATCACACTACAGCCCTCACTTAAAATATGCACAAAATTAGAAGGGAGAAAAAAAGAGCCGGATGTTGTAGGCCTGAAGAGAGCCCACTGTCAATGGTGCATTGAAAAGACTTCCTCAGACTGCTTTTTCACTAAAGGCCCTAAAACGAAAATTGCTCTCATTTCCCCTTCATTGACATGAGGTTTTTTTCTTTTTTTTTTCTTTGTTTTTTTTTTCGTTTAAGAGGTGAAGGGGCAACAGGAACAGAGTGGTTTTAAGTCCATAAAAGGATCATTGACAGATTTGTGGCAATCTGAAAGACTTACTTCACAGTACATCCATTTCCAAACCCCTCTCCTCTCCGGGGTTAGGTTATGTGGGAAGGACTGTAAATTTTCACACTAGATTCTCTCATGGTAAAATTAAGACTGCTTCAGAGTTGATACTACTATTTCATAATTTCCAGCTCTGAATGGAGGTATTGCTAATAGAGATAGATCCGGCTCTTATTTTGATTTTAGCATTCCTTGTATCAGTTTTCTGGGAGGGCTTTCTTGCAGCCCAATTTCTGATAGAAAGAAAACCGATTTGGTGTCTGCAAAAAAAAAGAAAAACAGAAGAAGAAAGCAAGGAAGAAGACCAGGACGAGAGAGAATTGCTTATTTAATAGATCATCTTTGTTTATTCTAATGGCCCCATGCGGCTCTGTACTGTATGGAGATACGACAGCACCTTCTTGGGGAGAAATAGAAGATTTCAGCAGCTTTAGCAAATGACCAAAAGGATCCATTGTGATGTTGGAGTTACTGTGATCAATTAACAAGGAAAAAAAGTCTGCCCAGTTGTTGATCTCATCAGGAAAATAAAGCCCACAATAATCATCTTTGAAAAGAGGTTAATTAGTTTTAATTCTAAACATGTAAAAGTTCTAAACTAATTTACAGTCTGAAGACAATCATAAAACATTAGAGCTGGCACAAACACTGGTTACTGGAAGATTACTAGATTACTAGAAGAAAAGGATTTTAAGGTTGTGGAAACTGAGACTCAGAAGGTGACAAGTTCAAGGTCACGCAGAGGAAGCCGGGAGAGTACCTTGGGGTGTCTGAGTTCTGATATGCTGCTTTTCTACTGCAAATCAGTTTTTGAGATTCACATGTTGAAAAAGAATCACATAAAGTAATGCTGTCATTTTTTGGCCCCAGTAGCAAATAACAAATCTCTACCACAGACAATGGCATTTAATGGTCCAATATAATCCCTGCACGAAAACTGACAAATCATTCAATATGATCTCCAACACATTTCCAATATACCATGCAGTCATGTCACTGGGGGTTTTCACCAACTCTTAGGGCCTTGACTTATCTGTGACTGGGAGACGCTCATCACAGAGATTCGCTTTTTCAGATACTTTCAGGGATACAAGCAATTCTAGTCTTGCCCGGCATAATGACAGTTTTTTGGGCTCTGTAAGTAGAGTTCACCCCCTCATCCTGTTAGTACATATTTATTAACCATAATGACGAATAATAAAGAGGTTTTGTCCTCTCTCACCTGAGCAGAACAAAACAGCAGGATTTTCCTGCAGCTCTGCGGGACCCTAGCCTCTGCCGCTAACAGGCTCTCCACAGGAAATGGACAGGAGATACCAGCTATGCAAATTAGAGTCCTGATATTCATTATAGGCTGCAAAACCCAAATGGCCCTGAATATGAGCCTGTGAGGCATTTCTGTGCCCTGTGCATGGTAAGGTAGAGGACCCTGATTAGTCTGATCACGGCAATGAACTTTTAATTAATTCCCTTATGGGATACATGAAAATTATTTGCGAATCTCCTTTTTCTAAAAGAGGGACTAAATAAAGTATGTACGTTGTATAGGTTCAATGTTGAAAGAAGGGGAAGAGGGCATTCTTATATATAAATAAATGTGTTCCTCTTTGTGTCAACTTGGTTGACAAATAAAATATGTGGTTTTCTCCTATCAACTATGGATCACTGACAACTGGCTGCAACAGAAACAAACTGGTCCATTAGCCAATGAGGAATAAAATGCTACAGATATAACTGGAGAAATTCTGGAGATGGAGAAATAGTCTGCACGTATTAGTGAATTCTTTTTCCATGGTCATCTTGACAGCAAGTTACTCGTAATGTAGATGATACAAAAGGGTTGGGTAAATATCTTTCAATATTTTGCATTACCTATGCCTGGACGCACTGCACCAGATTTACCTTAAACACAAAAGTGAGCTGATATTCTGGGAGGTGACCTGGAAGCATGCTGAGTGTCATGCCATCTGTGTTACTCACTTCAGTAACGTCAGAGCCAGTATCTCTGTTGCTGGAAGGAAGGAGTGATCTTGTCCTTACTGTTCCCCCAATAAGACGCGGCCTATAACAGGTGCCTGTGATGGTAATTTTGTGTCAACTCTGCTTGGATTCTTCTCTTCCTTCCCCAAAATAACCAGCACATTCAGGGAAGTCTGATTTTCATGCATTTGGTTTTACTTTTCCCAAGGGAAAATTAGATATGCCATCAGTATTTGCGATAATCTGGGAAACACCTTGTCTACACAGCCAAGGGTTAACATCTGGATGTTCTGTGCTCATTCAAAGCCATTAGAAGGGTTTTTGTTTGTTTTCTGAAGACATCTTTCCTAACAAGTGCCTCCTATAAGAGATTTTGAAACTATGTCTCTGCAATACGCAGCATCCATGGATTCTTCCACCTCCAGACAGCTGGATTCCAAGTCTGCAACATGAGGCAAGCCACATCTGGGACGTTCCAAGCAGTCCACACCCAACACCAGTGTCCCAGGCGCAGCCCACACTTGGTGCCCGTCCTTCCGGCCCCCTCAGGCCCCGGGCGCATTCCACCTTGAATTAAAGTTTTAGGTATTTGTGTCTAGGAATTGTTCCCTCCAGACGCGGAGCAGCCAGAGCTGCAAGCACGTCTATTAATTGATCAGTGCAGAATGCGTTTTAACCAACGATTTGATGGGAGACAAAAGAAGACCGTCAGGCTGAGGTGTTTGAGGAAGCGGCTGCTAAGAGTGGGAGGACTCCAATGAATAAAACTCCTCAGTGGCATTGGGAGGCAGCTTCTAACTTGGGGGTGCAGAGGCTTCACCTCCCATAAATGTCAGAAACATTACAAAGTAGTGAATATCCGGAAAGAAAACTGACTTACAGTCTAGAAGACGTAATTTGCTTTGAGAAGTTTATGAAAGGAATGAAGATGACAGCTGCCTTTTTCTTACTGTTAGTCGCTGATTGCTTTTGGCTATATTTCATTTTGATTCCACTCTTTCCTGTCTGTATGATATTTCCATTACATTTTATGCCATTTTAGATTTTCTTTTGTTGTCACGTGTAGGAAATGGATTATTTTCTTCTTGTCTGTGAAACTAGAGTGATTGTTTGTTTGGAGATGGCCTCATACTATGTGGACTAGAGCACAAAAGAGATCAGGTGACAGAATGATTTGTGCTTGAGATGAGGCTCATTGTAATGGCTCTAAAGGGGGATCATTTGACCCATTTGCTCATTTGACCCAAAAGCTCATCCTCACCCATAGTGACAGAGCAGTACAAATCATGACTCCGCTCCTTTAGGTGGCTGCCTCATGGCTACAGATTCTGTTCCTGTAAGAAATTCCCTTTTAGAGGAGATTATACTCCGTTTCCACATTTATTTTTCCCCTTTATTATCCATCTATATAACCTTCAACTTTCCACGTGGGGATTATTATGTATTTATTCATTAACTCAACAAACGTTTATGTGGCACCTCTTAGGTGTCAAGCCAGGTTTGAGGTGGTGGGATGTAAAAAAAAGTATCATTCCCACCCTTGCTTAAAACCTAGTGAGGAGACCAAGAAACAAAGAGACTGTGTAGGTACAGTATGAAATTGCTGCAGTAGATATACCACCGTTTTTCCTGAAAAAACAGTGGAGGGATACTAAAACCAGAGAGAGGAAGGTCAGGAGAAGCTTCTTGCAGGAAGCGAGGGAGCTGAGACGGACCTGAACAGGACATGCTTGTTTGCATGACAAAGGTTGCAACAAGTGGTGAAGGAGGGTTCGGGGAGGTGTTTCAGGAAGAGGAAGCAGCAGCCACAAAGGCATGGGGGCCGGAGAGAACAAACACATTCAGAGCATCGCAGGTAAGGTCACGTGGCCCAGCGTCCTGTGGATGGGGAGACATGGTCAGAGATTACGTTGGGTCTAGTGGGCTGCAGCCAGGTGGGAGAGGGTCCCTAAACCCTGCTTCAGGACTGCGCATCTCAGCCAGTAGACAATGGGGAGTGTGAAAGAATCCTAAGCAGGTGACACCTGCATTTTTGAAAGCTCATTCTAGCTGCAGTGTAGGAAGTAGCTGGAGGTGGGACAAGACTGGACATAAGAAAACCACCTAGAAAATCAGCATATTAATGTAGGTGAGAAGAGACAGGGCCTGGATTGAGGCAGCAGTGCAATAGATAAATTGTGTTCATCTAAGTGCTAGAAATGAAGGAGCATGGTGACTCTGCTCAAGCCACACTGGCCTCTTCACTGCTCCTTAAGTACATGGGGGGACATTCCTGCCTTGGGCCTTTTCACTAGTGGTTCTCTCAGACTGAAGTGACTTGTGTCCAAATATCTGTGTGCTTTTCTCCTAATATCCTCAAAATCTTGACCCCAATGCCCTCTTCTTATTAAAGCCTACGGTAACCACTGTGTTTAAAACTGCACCCTACCTCCCCTGACACTCCTGAATTCTTATCATCCTGTTTTCCACTGGGTCACTTATTAACACCCTAATAGCCTCTATAAACGTAATTACTTTTGTGTTTATTGTTTATGATCTTTCTGCCCTGCTAGAATACAAGATCCTTGAGGGCAGGTGTGTTTTGTTTTGTTTGTCCACTCATGTCCCAAGCTCTAGAACAATGCCAGGTACACAGTAGCCACTCACCTAACACTTGTTGGATGCATAACTGGATGGATGCTAGGACTGAAAATGAAAGAAGAGGCACAGATGATACCCCGTTTTCTTCTGGCTTGGGTGAATGGGGAGAGCAGGTAGAGAATTAATCAAAATGGGGCAAAGAACAGTAAATGAGGAAGACGATGAGTTCTGCTTGAAACATTTGCCAAGTGGTAAGATCAAGCGTCTTAGGATAGAAATGGAGGACCTGGCGCAGAGCAGGGCAAGTTTGGGGCAGACGGTAGGACTGATTCAAGGTCACGAAAAGCATTCTGAGTGGTCTGGGGGCCCAGTCACAGTTAGCCGTCGTGAATACGTACTGGCTGGTGGCAGGACTTTTCTCCAGCAGAAGGCCATAGGCTTGCAACTCAGGGAAGAGCTGATGTTCCAGTTCAGTCCCAAAGGCCGTCTGCTGCAGAATTCCCTCTTTTTAAATTAAAAAAAAAAAAATGTTTTTTAAAACTTTAAGTGTGTTTTTCCAGGACCCATCAGCTCCAAGTCAAGTAGTTGTATCAATCTAGTTGTAGAGGGCGCAGCTCACAGTGGCCCATGTGGGGATCGAACCGGCAACCTTGTTCAGAGCACTGTGCTCTAACCAACTGAGCTAACTGGCTGCCCCCAAAATTCCCTCTTGCTTAGCAGAGGTCAGTCTTTTGTTCTATTCAGGTCTTCAGTTGATTGGCCGACGACCACCCATAAGTGGAGGGTAATCTGCTTTACTCAGTCTACCAATATACATGTTAATATCACCCAGAAACACCCTCACAGAAACATCCTGACCTATCTGGGCAAAAACTCCTCTAATGGCTTTAAATGAGTACAGAGCATCTAGATATTAAGCTTTGGCTGTGTAGATAAGGTATTTCCCAAATTATCTCAAACGTTGATGGCACGACTAATTAATTACCCCTTGAAAAAAAAATACCCAAAGCAAGAAAAACAGACGCTGGTTATACTTGGGGCACTGAGCTAAAATCACCCAAAGTACATCTATACAATGGGATGAGGCGGCGTGGCACCTGGCCCTGTCAGCATGGTAAATGCCCAACAACTGGGGGTGACTGTTACTATAATTTATGACTGTTTATCCACTTTCCTACCTGCTGAGCACTGGGAAAGGAAAGACCTCTGTGCTTGCACTAAAGGGGGAGGTGAAGAGGAGCTTCGTTCCAGAGCACTAACCTTTACTCCATACCTTGTGTTCCAGGCACTGTTAGCTGCCTGAGGTGCTGTTTTCACTTTACCTTCTAACCAGTCCTCTCAGAGAACGTATACCTATTCTGTAGAAGAAATGCACGAAGGCTCTGGTGTGTCCAAGGGCTCAAAGATGATTGGCAGAGCATGATATATGGACACAGGTGCCGGACCTCGCGGCCCATCAGGAGCCCCACTCGATGTGATGCAGAGCTGGTTATCTTGCAGAGCAATACTCCTACCTTCCCCTTCTCTCATAGTGTGTCCCCGAAGACATTCAGACCATAAGCTCCACAAGGACAGGAATTTTTATGTTTTTCTTCATTGTTAATTATACCCACAGTGCCTTCCACTGTGCTTGGTACATGCTTGGTGCTCAGCAAATATTTATTAAAAAATGAAGAGACCCAGGGCCTGAGGAAGAGTCCTTTGCCTCCAGGACCACTTTCCATCCATGTGAGAGTGCATCTTCCCTGAGGAGGGCTGGGCATGAGCCCAAAAATTCTGAGAAGGATAAGTCTTTAGAGAATTGAAGGACTCCTACGTCAGGACAAGACTTGTGTCGACCCAGATGACAAAGGAACTGTGAGACCTTGGAGGGAGTTATGACCTGAAGATTTGCCAGGGGTCTGCCTTTTAGTGTGTAATTCCCAGTTCCGATGAATATTAAAATAACTACAATCCCAGAACTCTCGAGTTTCCCAGAATTTTGGCGACCCTCTTTAATAGGTTCAACAACCAACAGTCTTATTCAGGTTTTGCACTATTCTGATTTTTGAGCTACAGATAGTACAAAATAGCATCTACATACACATACACACAAGTACATATATTTTTGCCAACCCTTGTCTTATGTGGGAAATTTGAATTTAAAACAAAAAGAAACCATGTCCATTACTACTTTCCTCATCATTTGGTTATTCACACACTCACTGTCATTTAATTCCTTTGAACCTCACTCCTTTCTGTAAAATGGGATCAATCACACCAGCTTTATATGAGAACACATGATGGAATATGCTAAAATGCCCCGTAAACTAGAAAGTAGTCTCGTCAACAGCAGGGCTTGGCCTGTGTGTTGCAGGTAAGAGGAATTACCTGGGCTCCAGCCCTTCCTTGGCCACCTGTGATCTCTAGGGAGTTTAGGAGAGCCTGTGCCTCAGTTTCTTTATCTGTAACTAAAGGGTAACAATGTACCCAGCCCCTAGAGTTGTTAGGGAGATTCAATGAGATAATGCATCCAAAGCACTTAGAAGCCCAGAGATATGAGACGTGCTAAAAAAAAAAAAAAATGTTAGCTATGGTTATTACTTTGGATCAGTGTACAAGTGTCGATCAGGCCAATCACAAGCTTCCTAAGGGATTGTTGGCAGTTGTCCTTAGTAGCGGGCTGGGGTGACGGGTGGGCAGATCCAGGTCTATGACCCAAAAAGGTGGTTGCACCGAAGTCATTTTTCCAGAGAGAGAGAAACCAGAGGAGCTTTTTGGGGTATATGTTCTTTATTTCCTTTTCCTCCCTCCCTCCCTTCCATCCTTCGTTCCTTTTTTCCCCTTTCCTATTTAAATAAGCCACAGAATTCAGGACTGCCTGGAAGGAGATGTTAGGGCAGCTGGGAGTCCAGCTGGGAGACGATGAGGAAACAGGCCCCTGTTATTCTATCCCATCCACTCAATCTTCCCCAATTAACTGGAAGTGAGGGGTAATCCCCTAGCCAACTTCCTGCTACTAAGCAAAACTTGCACAGCGAATGTAAACACTTGGCTGTCAGTGTCCAAACAGCTTGGATATCCATCACCCTGCCCCCTGCATGTGTGCCCGCACCCAGGAGGTAGGACCAAGATCACAACCTCCTGTGTGCCAGGCTCCCGGGATGCTTATAAGATGCGTTTGCATGACAAAAACAAGAATGGTCCCTTGTGGGAGATTTTATAAAAGGAGACCTCTCTGTGCACCTGTGTCATTCCTTTGATTATTCAGACTTGGGGTAGAAGCAGGAAAGGTGTCACCATTTCATTTCTTCCTTTCTCAACTAATCAAAATTTCCTCTCACCTCTTTGAACTGGACCCACGTCTTTTTCCCTTTCAAAAATCTGCCTCAAAGACATCTTTTTCATTTTAGCTTAAGAATGACTTAAATGGTCTAATTTTTAACCATTTCTTCATGTAATAGAAGTGATATGTGAGGTTTCTTATATCTTACTCCTTTTGAACTTCAAATTTATTTCTAAATCAATTCCCTCTTGGCAAGGCATTATTACTTTCTGTTCATAACTATCATCCACGATTTTCTCTCTTCCATGATAAAGCATGATTTATATTTGAAATTAAGTTCTGACATTTAAATTCTAAGCACTGTCTTGCATATTAATTAATGTAATTCCTACACTGGAAAAATGCAAGAGCATAAAATATGAAATAAGTTTGATATAAATATAATCATCTGTATTTGACCACGTAGGAAACAAAAGCTGAAAAAAAAAAGGAATGCCTTGTACAAATCCAGAAGGAGTGAGTGGCCCAGCTGAAATCAGAACTGATACCTTCTGATCATTGCATGTTTCCTGTCAGTTCACTAAAGGCAACATCAGTAAAATTGTGAATATCTGATAAGGCAGACATTTCAAACTCTTTCATATGCAATAAAATATACATTTCCCCCATAAAGGAGAACCAAGAAGCAGTTATATCTTTTGAGTAGTTTTTTTTTCTAAACTGTATTCTTATCTACACCGAAATTCTATACAATGATCCATCTAAACCAAGATAATTTATCTCTACAGAGGGAACAAATTACTGGAAATTAAGCAATTTAAAGCCCAATTATTTTATTAATCATAATGAATGTAATGTGACTTCCACTGCAGTGCTGAAAGGGTTCAGACACTGTTATGTGTCCTGGGCCTTTAGGGACAAGTTTTAGTAGTTAATGAGGTATGGCTTCTGTTTCAATTCTAAACAGAGCTACATGGGAAATCTGGGACATTTATAGCAACATTTAGTATAAATTTAAAACATTTAAATAGCTTTGCTCAGCAAATATAGCTCATCATATATCTTTTTAGCTAAGTTAAGTGATTCTGAAGTCCAGTTACGCCAATGGCTCAAATACCGCCACAGACTATATACAAACTGCTATAAGCTGAATTGTGTCCCTCCCCCAAATTCCTGTGTTGAAGCCCTCACTCCCAGTACCTCTAAATGTGACTCTGGAGATAGGGTCTTGAAAGAGGTTGTTAGGGTGGGGCCCTAATTCAACACAACTGATGTCCTTCTAAGAAGAGATTAGGACACAGACGTCACAGGCAGAGGGATGACCGTGTTAGGACACAGTGAGACGGCAGCCATCTGTACGCAAGGGGAGAGCCTCAGAAGAAGGCAAACTTTCTGTCACTTTGATCTTGATCATCCAGAACAGTAAGAAAATAAATTTCTGTTGTTTAAGCCACCCAGTCTGGGGTATTTTGTTGTATTAGCAGCACTAGCAAACTAATATACAAATCCAATACTCATTTTCTTCCTTCAGCCCTGTTGTTTCCCACAGATTTTTGGTTTCTCCTTGATCTGCCAATAATACAAAGACGGGCAGATCTAGAAGGAGGAATCAGGATAAGTTGAGAGGACCCATCTTGTAAGACTACACCTTTCCATGAAATACCATTTTGCCTTGTCTGTCTGGAAAACTCATCCTGATTCCCCAGACCTATAGATGGATTCTTCTTCTTCAGAGCCTTCATCTCCTCAGGGTGGTGCCCCTGCTACATCTTGTAAATCCACCTCTGTCATAGCACATATAACACCGTGTTAGAATTGTTTCCATTGTTGGTCCCTTCGCCATCTTATGAGTGCTTTGAGAAAGTGCCAAATCCTAACCAGTAGAACACCAGAGAACCTTTGTGAGTGCTTTGAATGGAGAGTATGTGATACCAAGGAGGTACTCATTAAATGTTGGTTTAATGAATGAATAAATGAAATAAAAAGATTTCCACTCCTCCTGGGATAAGCCTGGAATCATTAATTCCCCAACACAGTTTGAAGTATAGTTGCAATTGTTTGTTGAGAAAAGTATTAAGTGATACAAAGCTAAAACAATGTAAATAAAATCTACAGGAAGAAAGTACTTATTGATGAGTTTATTAACAGTGAAGAAAGTATAGTTGACCCTTGAACAATGTGAGGTTAGGGACAATGACCACCTGTGCAGCTGAAAATTTGCGTATAACATAAGTCATCCCCCCATATTTGGATTCTGAACTGCCAGTTGACTGTAGAACAATGCAGGCTTGAACTGCACTACATAAATTCAACTGAGGTCAACTGAAAAAATCTGCATATAAGTGGACACGTGCAGTTCAAACTCAAGTTGTTCAACGTCAACAGTAATTGAGGATGAGATGGCAGAAAAGATAGAAGCAAAGACCTTGGGATGAAACAATACAAGCTAACAGGGCTGCACCTTTCCTTGAGGAAAGGAATCACAGGGGCAGTTGTTCTGAACCAGTCCCTATAGCACCCTTCAGCGTGAAGTTCAATGCCCTCATCATGAAGCTCAAGAAGCAAAGATTCAAAGAATACTCCACGTGCAGTTGAAAAAAAAGGTAGTCATAGTCCTGGAGGTAAAAATAATTTTACTCTCCAATAAACAGAATCATGAGAGAATGTGGGAACAAGCGGATACCAATGCACTACGTGTGCGTTACCTTCTGAAGGGAGTGAAAGCGGATGAGCTAATGTCAGTGGCTCACGTAAGGGGGAAAAGAGGTTGTAGACCACAGAAGCCAGGAATGGAGCGGCCTACTGGGTGGCAAGGAGATGATGCAGTCAGTCAGGATGGCTGGGAAATGGCATGAGAAGATGGCCTTGGCTAACAGGTGCAGGGAGATCACCCTCTGCCTGTCTCTTTCACTGTCGCCACCATCCTCTCTAAATAATGAGTCTGGTCAATAGAAGACACATAGAAATCAACAGGAATCCAAGTATTTAGGCACTACAGAATGAGGCAAAAGGAAAAGAGAGCCCTGATTTTCAAACCATGAAAGTGACCCTGGAAATCGTAATTTGGCAAGTTTGCAATATTGTGAGAGAGTAATAAAAAAAAAAATCTGTTAACATCCAGAGGGAATAAACCCAAAAGTAATAAGAAGCTTGCCTTTATGACGGAAACAAACAAAAGGCACGCCAAGTTTGATAGCTTTTCTGATGGAATTACAAAATTACTAGTTTAAGGGAATGGAGCAGATGTGATGTATTTGAATTTTATTAGCGCACTTAGAAGAAAATCTCACCCAATTTCCTTCACAAAACTAAGTGACTTTGACTTGAACATGGACGGAGATAATAAATGAAGGGTAATGATACATTATAATCAACATCACTGGGAGGAAGGTGTTTAAAAGCTGGCGAAGGGCTCCTACTGTTTAGGGTGCATAGAATATGCTTTCTAATGTTCTGTAACAACAGAACGATGAGAGCAACAGACAGGAAACATGGAGATTTATTGAACAAACGGACTAGAAATTTGGTTAAAATCATCTGAATATAGAGAAAACTGAAAGCTAACAAATACATTTATATATTTAGAGAAGTAAATATATTTGGGAAAATATTTGCAAAAATGCAAGCATAAAAGGAGGAAAGAGCTAGAAATTAATAACACGGAGAAGTACCTAGGAGAAGCTCCTTGCCATAAACTTGAACTGTACTACAGATATCAAATAGAGATATTAATGACTTATATCATGCCATACGAAAGCACATTAGGTACCTTGCCCCAAAGCGATTCTTTTAGGTGCAAAAGAGCTGACTTTTACTCATCTGGACTTTATGATGAATTTTAACCCTCAAGTTTAGCAATAAAACTATTAAATCAGTATTAAAGGAACTATTCTAGGGCAGGCACAACTCACCCCGTCTCTCTCTGAGAGAGATGCTGTCTTGCTTTTTATCTGATCCTCAATGAGGCCCAGCTCAGTTGCGACTATTTCTGGATAAATGGACTGTCGTCAGGGCGGTCGTGACCTATTCTAAAAGGATGCTGAGCAGCACTGTGAAGGGTCGCTACTGTTGCTGCTTTCAGAAATCTCTTCAGAGTTTTTTTTTTTTAAATCCCTTACACAAGTGCTCCTGAGCGGGTTTTGAAAATAATGATTATGTCTTGGATTTGGCCACTCTTCCGTTCATGTATTTTTTATAAGCTCAGTGAGAAGTTCTGAAGCCTCTATGTCTGGGTTCAAACCTTGGCTCAACTACCTGCGGCTGGCTGGGTGACCTTGGACAAGTAGCTTGCCACTGCGGTGCCTTAGTTTCCTCATCCAGAAAGGGGATAACGTTAATGCCTGCCGCACAGGAGTATATGAGTCACTGAATTAACACTATAAAAAGCACACAGTGAGCCCTCTATAAATGTGAGCTATTCCAAAACGGACTCCCTGTGAGCAGACAAATTTAAAAGGGATAAGATTCAGAGAAAAGAAAAAACTATATTCAGCACTAGATGCTCATCAACGACAAATAGATGCTCAACGACTATTTGCTGAAAACCAAAAAAAAAAAAAAAAAATGAATTCCATTTTGCTAGGATTACATAATCTAATGATGCCATCTTCAGAGCAGGCAGTACAGTTTAGAGTGAAGAAACAGGATGAGGACTCTAATCCTACTTGCCACATTAGCTATGTGCTTTTGTGCAGGGTTTTGAGTTGTACCTACAAAATGAGGATATTGACACTTGTGTAAACTTCCTCATGGGTTCTGGAGGAAAAAATGATATAAACAAGGTGGAAACAATTTGCAGGGCTACATAAGGCTTATGAAAGGAGTTTTATTTATTTTTTTGACAAGAATATAAAAATGAATCAAGGAGGAGTGTGGCATTCAAATCCAGACAGAACTGTCAACTCTGTATCACAACAGTGGCAATCACTGAAAAACTACCCCCTGTAGACTATGGACCATCTTTCTTCATCCCCAACTTCACCCTCTTACTCATCTCCACATCCAATGAATCCCCAACCTCTGGCCATTTTGACTCCTTGCCTCTCTTTTAGGCCCATCTTCGTCTCTCTGTCGCACAGGTGTGAGCTTGGTTACAGCTCTCAGTATTTCTTACCAGCATCACTATCAGGGCTCAATAACAGAGGAAACAGAGGCAGTTTCCCTGTCTCCATTTTGCCCCTCTCCAATCCACTCTCGCTCCTCTCAGAACTGTATTTCTGCAAAGCTGACAATGTTATTAATAATTATCCTGTTTCAAAACTCTTTCCCGCCGGCCCAATGGCCCAGGTGGTTGGAGCACCTAGATCTCTGGTTCGATTCCCACATGGGCCAGTGAGCTGCGCCCTCTACAGCTAAGATTGTGAACAACAGTTTTCTCTGGAGCTGGGCTGCCGTGAGCAGCCGGACGTTTCTGTGAGCTGCCATGGGCTACCATATGCCGCCATGAGTCGCCAGTGGCCAGCATGGGTGGCCGGCAGCCGGCGTGAGTGGCTGGCAGCCAGCAAGAGCTGCCGTGCTCCGCCAACCAAAGAGTGGCGACCGACAGCCTCAGCCGGGGGAGAGTGCAAGGCTTATAATACCATCATGGGGCAGGGGGCTGTGTCCTACACAACTAGACTGAGAAACAATGGCTTGAACAGGAGTGGGGGTGGGGAGGCGGCAGAAGAAACGGGTAAAAACAAAACAAAAAAGTCTCTGGTGTATAACTCCTCGAGACTCTGGTCCCCTCTGAACTCTTTAGCTCCTTCTTTCATCACCTCCCTCCCCTTCCCCTACTGCCTCCCCTCCCCTTTTCCCCCAGCTGGCCTGAGAAGCAATCTGTCCACCCCTCTTTGCATCTTCCTTTGGAAGATACAGATGCCATCTCCTGCAGGAAATCTTCCTGGTCTCTCTCCCTTCCTTTCTGTCCCTCTAGTTTCTCTACTGTGGCATTTATTGTACTCTACTGGAATTGTCCACATATCTGCAAATGGTGGAAGGCACGGGCTGTCTCATTCCTCTATGTTGCCAGCCTGGGACACATAGCAGGCCCCCAGGTATATGCTGACTGAACAGACCCAGACCATCAACTCAGAGACTGCATCCAATGTCAAGGCAAGTGTGGGCTTGTGATCAAAAGCTCACTGGTTTGGCAAGCAGCATACAGGAGGTAGAAAGGCCAACAAAAGGACTACAGTGATGACACAACCTAAACACTGCTGTAACAAGCAAGGGGATAACTGTAGTAGGCAACCTGTTGGCCTGTGGCCCTTAATTCAGCCTTCCTCAATTCATCTGGCCTAGAAAATGCTACGGTTTAGATTAAACACTGCGGGAACTATAATAAAAAATGAAGAAGGAGATGGTTTTTAAATACAAACAACATAGCAGAGGACGAGGAATGCAGACTGTACCAAAGTGATCTTTCCCACCTACAAATATAACCACACCACATCTCTGTTAAGGTCTCTTCAATGCCTTTCCATCACTAGAATGCTAAAGTTTAACAGTCTCATTTCTCTCCTCCTCTTCCTCACACCCACCCATACTACATTACTAGTGGTTCCCGTAAGACACCCCACGGTGCATGTCTCTGCACCTCTGCACGTCCTGTTTTCTCTACCTAAGGTACCCTTCCCCTCAGCCTCTTCTCAGGTTTTCCTGGTGAACTGATCATCCCCAAAGTCTCATCTCAACCGTCATATCCTCTGAGAAGCCTTCCATGACCTCTCAAGGTAGAGCTGAGTGTGGCTCCTTGGTGACTCTAATGCACCTTGAAATCTACCACATAACTAAACAGATTGTCTGTTTACATGCTGGTTCCTCCCCCACACTACAGATTTTACGAGTACACATCTTTGTATTCTGGGATTCCAGCATAATACCCTGCCCAAATTAAGAACTCAATAAATTATGTGTTTAACTGAATTTGTTGAATTCGCATGGAAGAGAACACTTACTTAGAGCCTGAAAAGCTGAAGTGGTCAATCTTTCGTGCTTTATTCAACAACAGGGCGCATCATTAGAATGAACTACATACAACGATCAAGAATGTGCAGAAAGACCTTCACAATAAGAAACTACGGGGATACTAAACTTTGTAGTTAAGTAAAATGAAGACAAGAGCACTCACAGAAAATAAAATTAGATGGCTTTAAAGTACAGGTAGAAATCACATGATAATTTTAGATTGCTTTCTTTAAAGATGCATCAATGTGTTTTAAAAGGCAAAAAAACCCAGCCTTTTAAAGTGGTATTTTACAACAGGTATTTAGATTCTATTTTCACACTGCGTTTGTTCAGTGTAATTGCACAATAAAGAAAAGCACTTGGCTTTCAGGTCACTGTGCATATAGAGCTAAATTATGCAATTAGATGACATGTAATTAAGCAGAATAGCAACACAGCCAACCTAATGGGGCCAGTATGGGTCTGAGTGACTCATAAAAACATTGTGTCGTTAAGTGGGCATCATCTACAGGAACACTGGACTGCAGTTTACCTACAGCCTAACCAATCCCTCCTGTGACTAAAAGGAAAATGGAAAGAGAGGTCTCAGAGATGGGGCAGTCTCACTGGAAATTCTGCCCAAGCAGAAGCTGAGGTGCCATCTTGATTCTTACTATCCAAAATTTCCAATGAGTCATAAAATCTCTCCAAACATACAGCTGTCAACTTTATCAGGTTGACCTTCCAGTACCAGAAATAATAGGAAAACACCATTAATCAAAGCTTATTTTGAATTAACTTGAAGCAACACTTCCTGACCCATCACTCAGGTAGTATAACAGAGTGAATATTCAGTAAGTGAAAACCAGTGGCAGAGGAAGTATAAATTCGCTTTTTTCTTCCTTCTTCAATAACATATGTGTTGAGCATGAGTGTATTAATAAAGTCACAAACAAGAAATGTTCTCTCTTTTTGAATAAGGTTTTGTTGTTGTCATGTTTTGCTTTTCGGGGGTGATTCTGGTTTTGTTTGCTTGTTTAAAATACGGAAGCATTCCAGTTTTGAAAGGATTCCAGCTAGGAACAGAAGGCATCCTTTAAGAATTATCTAGTTACTGTTGTCTTTAGCAAGAAGAATCTAGCCAATGTCATACTTGCTAATGTGGCAATAACATTTTTTATAAGAAAATTTTAAGTGAGAAATAAAACAATCTAGCCATTTACTCACAAACCTATCCGTCAATCCCCAACCTGAATTATTCCACACATATTTACCAAAAATAAATACACTAGACCTCAATGGGAACATGAGGGTGTGGAGATTCAGCTGCTGACAGTCTACCAGATGAGCCAAATCTGTCACCCAATCTTTATATTCTACTTCAAAATATTCTACTTCTTGAGTATATACATATACTGTAATGTTTTAATTAAAATTATACATATGAAAACCTGGAAGGATACACACTAAAATGTCATCTGGTAGAGGGATAGCAAATTGTTTTACTCTTTTTGTTTCTCTGTATTTCTAATTTTTTTCTATAATGAGAACGTATGACTTGTGTAAAAAAGGAGAAAAAACTCATTTTATAAAAAATGAAAAAAAAATCCAAGTCTGGTAGCCTTATATCTTGTCATCCTTTGAACACTTACAACGACCCACTGCTTACCCTCTGGAATACCCAACAGAGGGTTTTCTATGATAATTGCCGGTCTACTTGTGTGCCTCTCCCCCACTGGTAAGGAAATTCCTTGAGGACAGGGAGCCTGATTCTAGAGCTAAGGCCCAATAGGGATTGAGGCACATTACAGACACTTGATAAATATGTGGGGAAGAAGGCTGGATGACAGGAGAGCAGGAAGAGAGGGCAAGAAAACTGGAGGCAAATGTTTCTGAGGCTTTTAAGGAAACAAGTAGTTAATGTAATTATTTTGATGACAAAAAAAATCAATTAAACAAAGGGAAAACATGAAGATGACATAGTTGATACGGTGACCAATATTGTTTTTTATTGCGCAATCAACTCTACTATTGGCCAGAGTGCCCCCTTGAGAGATGATGGTTCATTATGAGGATGACTGAGCCCATCAATCTGGGAGCAAGGGATTTCCCGTTTCATACAAGGGGACTTTCAAAATCTAAGTTGTTTCATTACAAAAAAAGTATTTGTCATGCCTTAATTTCTATGCATCTCTAAAAGCAGAGACTAACAAAGCAGATCGAATGATGAGGCATCGTATTACGCATACCATTTGTGTGAGTGACAGCCCCTAGTGCTGGCAGAGGACAACCTGTGAGGCCACAGTTCGCCACTCTAGGTTTGCTTGGGGCTTTAAGTTCTTGCCCTCACTATGATTTTTCAGATCCATATGGTTTGAAAGCATCGGTCATGGTCCTAACTTTGGTGATATATTGACATTTGGAGGTTAAGGATGAAGAAAAATGTCTGTAAGAAGTACAGGAACCTTCAAAAGATAGCAACTAGCATTTATTCAGCACCTACTGTGCTTCAGGGGGCTAGCCGTCTACTTGTCTACCTAATCTGTTAGTTCTCAGAATAACTGTTCAAGGTAGACATCTTCACCACTTCACAAATGAGGAAAACAGGGCTCAGAGAGGTTCAGTTCAGTGACTTTCCTCAAAGCACACACAGCTAACTAGTGGTGGAGCTAAGATGCAATTCGAGGTCTGACAGCAATCCCAAGCTCGTTCTTCCTCTGAAGAAACGCAGCAACGCCTACCAGGTATTGTTTCCCTGTTGTACAAATGGGACCTTTTTGCTCTTCCTCATTTTACTTTATTTCTCTTGCTTCTTGTCCCTCCACCATACCATCCCTGTTCTTTCAATGTTTTTGTGCCATTTGATAAACCTTAGTTTTAAATTCTTTAAACAGTGTCGATAGGTCCTCTGAGAAAAAGCACCATAAAATAATCTTTAAATCCTTAAAAATAATCTTCAGTTCACGTAGTATGGATAAATACATTTAGGTTTTCAGGCACCCTGAATATTGGACAAATAATTCTCTTGGAAACTTTATATTCTCTCTCTCTCTCTCTCTCTCACACACACACACACACACACACACACACACACACACACACAATTAGAATCATTTTTTTCAATCAGAAATGACATTTGATTTTGAAATGATTATTCAGTATCACTCTCATTCTCAGCCAAGACTTCCACAATGCCTAGATAAATAAAAAGGGGCTAAAGACTGAGATTTTTCAGTTTTTTTCTTTTCTTCTACATTGTGATAAATAATGATTAAAAGTAGAACATGCATGTTAATGATACACAACAGAAGCCTCTCTGATGCTTTGCAGAATGTAGCCTGAAAGGCCAACCTTTTAACACATCTATGAGTTTTATTTTCTATGGTCACAGACCCTCCCCTCCTTCTTTTGGAAAAATCAAGTGTCCCTAAAAATGAGACAATAACAGCTCATATTTAGGATTACCAGTTTTTCTACCGGAGATAGGCTCAGGTTCCAAGAGAGAAAAAAAAGATTTCCATTAAAATCATTTAAACTGACGTGGGGGCAACAACTGCCACGCAAGGCGCACATGACAATGAAAGTCCATTTAAATAACAAGCCCCTCAAATAAGACACAGAGGAAGGCAGCAGTCACATGAAGCTCGGTTTGGTGGCAATATGCCAACTGGAAAAAAAGAATATAAAATAAATCAACCTTCACTGGAAGTCACAGGTATACCTAACTTTACAAGATGGATAGGTTCCTAAAATGTTCTGTATACATAGTTTTTTTCATAAATACTAAGGGAGAGAGAAAAAGAACATAATGGCATCTTGCAGTAAATTTTTCTATAAGCAGAGAAATCTTGTTATATGGCAAACAGACATCTGCTTTGATTCCCTGACTGAAAAGACTTTAAACAATTATAATAAATGATGATTTGTATAACAGCATGTTCTCTAAACAAAACAAAGCAAACCTGTATTTCACTGCAAATATGAAAAATGGAGAAAAAGCCAGAAGGGTGATTTCCATTTTACTTTTGGTATTTGAATGCTACAGTGCTAACTGACCACAGTAGCAGCGGAAAGAGTCAAATAAATTATTGTTAAATTGTCTTGTAAATTACTCAGGCCTTCAGTCCATAATACACGTGCGTTGCCCATGGTTTATTCAAGACTACAGAAATTCAAAATAATCAGTCATTCCACGTGGCTTTTATAGCTTTCCGGGCATTAAGAACTGGATTTATTGAATGCAGTCATTCAATTAGTAGGTAGTATTAAAGTGCAATTTTCCAGATTAAACTATATTCTGTATAAACTTTCCGTATAGCTTGCTGGTATGCTGACTTGTAAAGACAAGGTTATCTTAGGTTCACCCAACAGACAGGTAATAACTCATTTTTGTTGCTGTGTTTTCTGATTCTACAGAATACATTCTTTTGTCTGTAATTTAAAAAAAAAGTTTCCGAATAAATATTCTCCAAGATTTGTTTTATGTTACAGTTATATAAACTAAATCTTTTAAGATTAACCTGAATACTAACACTACACATTGTGATACTGCTTATGCTATAAAGAAAATTGTACCATAATTTCCAATTATCCCATAGTTAATTACAGCCATTCTACCACAAAAGTGCAATGTTCAACAAATACCTTTTTTCCCATTACAGTGTAAAATATCATTTTGACTTTTATTTAAAAAAGAGTGTGACAAATGACTTTTAATTCAATGCATAAATTCCATGTAATAATGATCAAAACATACCAATGTAAATGACAGGAGGAAAATGAATTTGAAATAAGTATATACTTCACATGATTACTGGAATACATGAAGAAGCATTTAAGCAAATGAATCCATTTAATTAAAGACTAGTATTAATATTATGGACAAAATCCACAAACAGTGGATGGAGATTTTTTTTTCCTTTCAAGAGATTATTCTTGGAAATTCACTGGTTATAATACTTATATTGAGGGTTTTTTTCTTCAATGGTAACTTTTGTTAACAGATCTCTAACAAGACACCATTGCTGATTATGTAACATTGATGATATGCTGTGTGATTTCTCAGCTCTGTACCAAAAGATAAAAAAATAAAACAATAAATTTTATCAATGTTTTTAAATAAGAACATCTTCTAAATCAACCGCTACTTCTCAGGGCAGAGCTAGACCTCCTGAACAATTATAAGAAATGAAAAATAATATAAAGAGTAATATCAATCTTCACAAAATGCGAACTTTACAACATTTGAATTGGAACCATCGAAGCACAAAACATCCCTTTCCAGATAATGTGCAGTATAATTAGCTGGAAAGGTGTGGCAATGCTTTTGGTTATGAGCAGCCAATTGGAAGGATTATCAAATAAACAATCTAGCTATTTCTGCTTTGCTAGAAAACTGATCATTCTTCGTGGTGAATATTAACCTTTTTAAAAAGATTAGAACAAACCTAGCTTTGTGAATTGCTGCATGCTTTCTCGCAAATACACAGTAAGTCAACAGTTTGCCCAATCATCAATACTGTACACTTTAAAATATTGGATATAAGTAATTGTCACTGAAAAACAATCTGCTGCGCGTTCAGATAAAGCTATAGAGATCTGGCTTGTTACCTAGCAACTAGGCAAGTAACTGCCATACAGCAAAAAAAAAAAAAAAAAAAAATCCTTATTTTTTAGGTAGAATGTTCATAAGACTCCATATTAAGATGTTAATAAAGCTGAAATATATATTAAGGTACAATTGCAAACGATTTTAGATACATCCATAGTCTGCGTTTTGACATACAATGCAGTAATGAAAACGGTCAATATTTAGACCTATTATTTGAGTTGGTCACAGATGACAATACTCTGTACTGTTGTTTTTTTTCTCAAAGGCTCACCATACCTTATTAATTTTTATTTGTATTGTTTTACAGACAAAGGAATTCCAGCAAGATCTTATGTACTGATTTCTATTTATTGAAAGGCTGATGCCCACTTATTTAACATCAATAAAACTGTTCTAATTAGCTCACTGTCGGGGATCCCAATTACTTCTTACATTTCATATAACAGCTTACGGCATTAGATTTATATCATTTGAGGGAGTCTGGCTTGCCAGTTAACCAAAGTTCTGTTTCAGTTTTGCTAAAAATCTGGATTCCAGGACTGTCTGCATAAAATCTCTCCATGAGAGCAATAGGTATTTGGGAGCACTGTGTCATTGTCTTCTGAAGTCTACAACATTCAGTGTGTGGCCGATCTTCAAGTCCCCATGACTTCTGATGTGCAGTGCAGGCTGACTGGCAGTGGCCTATATGATGATGGTCGCATGAGAGTGAGGGCATGTACAGCTGTGATTGCCAAGGTCTTCACAGTACCTCAAGCCCATTGCTTACACGGCACTCCATTGATGGCATAATGTATGATACTTTTACTTGTCTTTGTACAGATGGAGACACAATCCAAAAAAGCCCTTCAAATTATTACACATAATTAATACATAGAAGCATATTGAGGAAGAATGAAGCTGTAAATTAAGTATTTGATGGGGAGTCTACCACATTGTTTTCATTGGTTTTTACTCATTCTCACATTTGAGAAGGAATCTGCATCAAATGTGCTAAATAAATCATATTTACTCAAAATCAATAGGCACATAGAAAACAGTCTGAGTTTGGGGTGTGAGTTTGAGAAGAAGGCAGAGGTTCACAAACCCCAGCGTTTCTGAGAACTGGCTGAAGACAATTGGTCACGTATCCCACATCTTGCTTGAGAGAAATGGAAATGTTTCATAGAACTACCCTGTTTTTCTTTTAAACAAGTACTTCACATACATTATCTCATTCAACGCTCGCAAATCAGGGAGAAATATGTCCCCATTTGACTGATAAGGAACCAGTGCTAAAAGAGTGCCCACTGGAGGCCACACAAGCTGGTAAGCAACGGAGCTGAGACTCATATCTTGATTCCCAGGTCAATGTCTTTCCTAAATTACTATGCTTTTAGTTTGAGTAAAATTATCTCACTTTGCATAGGAAAGCCTGACTTTCATTTGCTATATGTACTCTGTACGCATAGGCATATATACTACTGAATTTAAAAAGTGGTGAACAAGGTCCTAAGGGTTATTGTCCCTGCCCTCAAATAGCTTAATTAGAGTCTCACAGAGACTATAACAATGTGTACAGACACCCAAACACAAGGCACAGAAAACTGGGAGTTCAGAGAAGGGCTGGTTATTTCTAATTGAAGGACTGCAAGGAAAAAGTGACAGATGTGACCTGGAACAAAGGGCAGGGTTTGAAATAGACGGAGCAAAAGCAGGGAAGAGGGAAGCAGGAGCAAAGAGGGAAGGTATTTGTGATACAGTTTTAGTAGACCAAAATCTCCATAATTTACTTCTTATGCTGGTTAACCTTTGTTATATCATGGTTCATCTTCCCCATGACTATGAACAAATCTATTTCCATTTGCTTTTGTTAATAAGATCATTAAAACATTTTTGCATTTCTTGATAAAACTGTACAATTTAAGACAAATTATGCTGAATTTTAGGACCAGGGGGAAGATTGGCTTTACAAATGAGGAGCTGAGAGTCCAGAGAGATTAAGTAGCTGGAAGCTGTGTAACTACACTTCTTAAAAAAGTAAATATGTGTAAAGTGCTTAGAACAGTGCCTGTCACACCAAAAGGATATATATTTTACATTGCTTTTTCATTACTGTAGTTATTACTGGCAGAGTTGAATCTAAAATCTGTTTCCTAATTTCCTAATAATGTTCTTTTCACTAAGCAACTTACCTCAGAATATAGCTGTGCTTTAAAATGTATAATGTGCATCTTCTATGAGGAAAAGCTGTATTTAATTGTAAAAGTATACATTAAATTAAAATGTGCACTTGTATATAGATTCACTTTGAAAACAGAAAAATTGAGTCTTCATCACGAATAATTTACAGCTATTTGTTTATAATCAAATCTTTATCATCTTCAAATATACATAATTGATGTTAATAGCTAAAAGCAAGTCTAAATATTCTTCAAAAGGCAGCACCTTACTAGTGTTACTGTATAGATCTAGAAATACAAAATTTCCCTGATCTACACTTCTCATTAATTCATGCCAACCATTAACCTGATACATTTATACTGAAAGATGTCAGATATTTGTTAGATTAAGAACAGTTTATGCTGAGCAGGGAGTTCATACACATACACCTCTTGATTAGTAAGCATTCGTTATACTCTTCCCTATATTTATATTCTTTCCCCAGGCGATCTCATCTTGTCACATGGCTTTAGATACCACTGTGAATTGTAGACTAGTAGATCCAACCACCTGCTTGACCTTTCCATGTGGATGTCAAGTCTCAAACTTAAAAAGCTTAAAATGGAACTCTTGATTCATTCTGTCACCACTAGCCCAATCTGCTCATCATCTATCCAGCTGCTAAGGTCAACAATTTAGGAGTCATCCATAACTCCTCCTTGCCCTTCATCTTTCAAATTAATTGATCAACATCTAAGTTTTATCTGCCAATGCACCCTAGAGTCCGATTTAAGAAGAAAAATTTACACTGCCTTAGAGAACTTCCCTTTTGAATACCTAATGTTTTTTAAAATTGTAAACATTAGGTAAAACAATACTGAATAGTAACAAATCAATGACAGGAAAATATAGACAAATATAAATAAACTTCACAGCTGACAGCCAAGGAAAGAAACAGAAGATTCTGGAGCAGGATAAAGAGGCACAGTGTTGCGTGGTTCTTCACCCTGTTCTCACTCCCCAGAGAGATGAGTCAACAAAATTCTGAGAATTCTTACTAATAACCCTAAATTTAGAGAAAGGTATACTCAATGAATATTCTTATCTGTTTTCTCCCTCTACTAAGGAGCAATGGAAAGGTGAAATGGGAGAAAGAGAGCAAAGGGCTAACTCCATGGAAGTGAAGACTCCAGGGCTGCCTGCCTACTCTAACAAGGAAACCCTGAAGTCCTAGGTTAACTCCAGGGCAGCTACTAGTTCATACGGAACTCTTAAGTTAATTATATAAAGGCCGTCCTTGGTATCTCCCACCTCCCCTCCCAAGTTGGTAAAATGAATACTGATAATAGGGATATTCAACAATATCCGAGAAAGACAGCCCACAAAATCTAACCAAGATTGCATACAGCTTTCTGTGCAATTTATGCCTTTTCCTGCAATTTCTTCAGACTGCTGAAAAGTGGACAGATCTAGGCAATAAACAGCTCAAAGAAAAAAGCAAAATGGTGGGAAGTGATTTAAAAAGTTACACCATGTCTGAACAAAGCTGCCCAAGCACCAGGAAGATTTAAAAAAAAAAGCAGATAGCTTGGCAGATATGCCAGGAAGGGAGAAAGGAGGAAAGGAAGGGAGAAAGGAGGGGAAAAAAAGGAGAGGAAAGAAGGACAGAAGAAGAATGAGAGGAAAGGGAAGAATAAGAAATGCAAGGGTCACAGTATAAGGAACTAAATCTGGAACTTTATTCAATATGAAGAAGGAAATCCTCACACAAACTTTCTACTGTACAAAGAATGAGTTGCAATTGAAGCTTAAAGGCAGAATAATGAAATGATTGAGATGAAAAGAGAGATTGTGGACTCAAGGAAACAAATTAAGGGCCAAAGACATAACTTTAGAATCAATATACAAATAAGAAACATCAAGAAACAGAGCAGACACGTCTGAAAATTGAATTACTGGCACAGAAGAAAGAGTTGCTATACCCACTGTGAAAGCAGATGAATATGATAAAAAGAATAAATTATAAACAATCTCATAGATATGGAAGAGAGACAAAGATGATTCAAAATAAGGGTAACTGAGTGTGAGAGAGCATAAAAGGCTGCAGTCAGAAAGAAAATAAAACATTCTACCAACAACTACTGGAAAAACAAAAGAAAAACCTCTTTCTATCAACTTGTTACAGATTAATTGCCATGAATAACCAAGGTAACAAGACAGCTCAGAAAGAAAATGAAAAGTCTCCAGAAAATGAACTTAAAGACATGGAAATATGTGACTTAAATGACAGAGAATTCAAGATTGCAGATCTGAAAAAACTCAATGAGATGTAAGAAAACACAGACAAGCAGTTTAATGACTCAGAAACACAATCAAAGAACAAAATGAACATTTTACCAAAGAGATTGGAATTAAAAAAATAGAATTTCTGGAGATTAAGAAATCAATAAAAGAAATGAAGAATGAAATAACCAGCTTAGGAAGTAGAGTTGACCAGATGGAGGACAGAATCAGTGACATTGAAGACAGAAATCTGGAAATGACACGGATGGAAGAAGAAAGAGACTTGAGACGTAAAAGAAATGAAAGAACTCTACAAGAAATTCCCGACTCCATCAGCAAAAGCAATATAAGAATAATGGGCATACAGAAGGAGAAGAAAGAGAGAAGGGAACAGAGAGCATATTCAAACAAATAGTCTACGAGAACTTCTCAAACTTGTGGACAGAACTGGATCCTTGAATCTAAGAAGCAAATAGAACATCTAATTACCTCAATCCCAACAGGCCTTCTCCAAGGCACATTGTATTGAAGCTGTCTAAAATCAACGACAAAGAATCCTCAAGGCAGCCAGGGAAAAAAAGACGGTAACCTACAAAGGAAAGCCCATTCGATTATCATCAGATTTTTCAGCAGAAACTCTACAAGTCAGGAAGGAGTGGAATCAAATACTCAAACTATTGAAAGAGAGAAATTATGAACCAAGAATAATATATCCAGCAAAGATATCCTTTAGATATGAAGGAGGAGTAAAGACCTTTCCAGACATAAAGAAGCTGAGGGAATTTTCTAACATACGACAGACATCCACTACAAGAAATACTGAAGGAGGCTATTTGACCAACATAAATAGGGATAATTTGTGGCAACCAAAACATAAAAGGGTGGAAAATGAAGCCCTGAATCAGAATATGGGAATGGAGAAAATAACCATGCTGAAGAAAATGGAATACTCTAAATATGAAACGTTCTTTTACATAAACATAATGCTAATCACTCAAAAAAATCCAGAACTGAAATATATAATGTAATAAAAGAAGAAACAGAGGGAAAAATCATAAAATACCACCACACAGAAATAACAGACAACAACAAAAAGGCAAAGAAACAATGGAGACACAGTCTTACCAGAAAACCAAAGATAAAATTATAGGAAATCCTCACATATCAATAATCACCCTAAATGTAAGTGGACTGTACTCACCAACAAAAAGGCAAAGAGAAGCAGATTGGATCAAAAAACTAAACCCAACCATATGCTGCCTTCATCTCAGCTACAAGGACAAGCATAGACTCAAAGTGAAAGGGTGGAAATTGACACTCAAAGCAAATTGTACCTAGAGAAAATCAGGTGTAGCCATACTGATATCAGATAAAACAGACTTCAGGATAAAAAAGGTAACAAGAGACAAAGATGTACATTTCATACTGATACAGGGGACTATATAACAAGAAGACATAATACACATCAATATTTATGCCCCCAATCAGGGAGCACTGAAATATACAAAGCAACTACTAACAGAACTTACAGACCAAAACATAGTTATAGTAGGGGACGTAAATACATCACTGACAGCTATAGATAGATCATCCAAACAGAAAATAAAGAAATAACAGCCCTAAACAAAACAAAACAAACAAACAAAAAAAGATAATTGATGTCCCCAAAGTAGGTAACAATACAAATGCAAAAAAGGTATCGTCAAAGATATGATACAGTATCACCGGATTTACAGAGCACACTGCATTGCAGAAAGTTTCGACATAGAACATTCAACACCCAGATATATCCTAGCTATGTTCCTGAGCTAAAGAATGCTTCGGGATCCAGGAAGAAAAAGCAAATTATCTACAAAGGGTGTCTAGCTTCAGACTGCACAGTAATGGTGAATGACAATAAACAATGAAGTTATGGCTGCAAAATTATATGGGAATTAAAGCATAACACAAAAACATTATACTCAGCCATGATATTGTTCAATTATAAAGTAACAGGAAGACATCCTTAAACACTAAAACAAACAAAAACCTTTAGAAATGAAGTATCCATGAGTCTTTCTTGAAATAACAACAAAAAACAATTGACAATACAATCTATGCAAGTAAGGGATTCAAAGAACGCAGTCATAAATGGAGAAGCTATTCTAAAGGACTGGAAAACATTGGGTTTATTTTAATAGAATTAATACTAAGTAAGCAATTATGATTACAGAATAGAAAGTGTTATAAACATGATCAATATAAATTGATTAAAATTATTAGCTGAGGAAAGGGTTGGGAGGAGTGAGGGAGGTGTCACAGAAAAGCATTGACATGATCATGTTTTGAAAATTTGTAAAATATATGCGATTTTCTTAAAAAGGAGCCCCAAGTTGTATAATCTTCCCATAAAAATCTCAATCCATTCCTGCTCAAACTTCTTAAGTTTTTCATAACCATTTCTCTTAACCATAAGGGAAGACCTTTTAGGAAAAAAACTCTTGTAGTAAGGAGACAATCGTTAAAGTTCAACAATTAATTAGCTCTTCTTACTTTCATTTTTTTCTGCTGTTAACTATAAGAAAACAGATTTCAATACTTTTTATTTAAAAATAGCATCTTCAGTATGATTTGATTGTTGTCGTTATAAAGTATTTCTGTCTATTCACGCATTCATGTATCAACCCCTTCGTATAGATGTATAGAAAGGTGCCCTAAATGATATTAGTCTAATGTTAAAGTTGGTTATTTCTAGGTGGTGGTATACTTGGGGTAATTTTAAAAATTTATTTTATTATTTATTATGATCCCATATCAAAATATCAAAAATAACAAGAGCGATTATTTTTGCTTAAAAAATGCCACGATATTAACAGGTATTACTTTGGATGGTGAGCATTATGGGGAATTGTGATTTTCTTCTTTGTATTTTCCCATATTTGTAGAAATTCCGAAAAGTCTTTTACAATTTTATGTACTGCCCCTTTCTTTGTTTACTGCCCCTGCCCTAGTCCAAATCACTATCATTTCTCACCTGGACTGCTTTAATAGTCTACATGGTCCCTCTGTGTCTCTTCTTGTCCTAGTGTTACCTAGTTGTCACACAGTGGCCAGTGTATTATTTTCAAAGGTAGCGTTATTGCATGTCTGTTTTAAAGTCTCCATGTGCTCCATACTGCTTTTAGAATGACCCTTTGCCATGGCTGGCAAGGCTGACCTCAGGTGGCTGGGACACAGCCACACCGGCTGCGCTCAGCTGCCCAAACACCTGTGCTGCTTCCCAGAGGGCTTCTAGAGAGGAGGTTCCCTCTGTCTGAAACGCTCTCTGCATTTCCCCAGCATCTCGGCATGGCTGGTTCCTGCTCACCATTCAGGTTTCTGTTTGAGGGGCACCTTCTCAGGACACCTTCTCTGAACAACTTTTTAAAAGTAGCATCCTTCCCCTCCAGCACTCACAAGTATGTCACCCTGTTATGCGGCCTTCACAGCACTTACCACTATCTGAGATTTTCTCCTCCGTTTATTTATTTACATTTTTTGTGTCACTCCTCCCCCATGAAATATCTGCTCTAGAAAAGAGGAACCTTGTCTGTTTTTTTTCCCCCACTATTGTATCTCCTGCCCTAAGAATGGTGCTAGAAGACAGCAGACATTCAATAAATATTTCTCAAGTGACTAATACACACAGAGATTTGTTTCTCAGCTTAAAAACAAAGATTGTGTTTGCAAAGCTGTCTTTTAAGTCAGTTGTTTAGAATTCAGAATACATATTCCTTCAAATAAGCTACAGTAGAAATAATCATTAAATATCAAGGTTAGCCCACAAAAGTCTGCTGGACCCATAACAGGCTAAAATTCTGTACATCTGCAACAAAAATACTAGAAAATAACATGATGAATTATCATTGGATTAATATACAATTAAAAAGAAATATTTTAATTTATTTAAATATGGACAAATTACAATTATTATTTATCTTTCATATTGGTGGAGATATTTGTGGGTATTCTGAAGCGGACTTTGGAGCATTTCCAATGCCTGCAGATCTTTCTGGTCCTGGTTTTTAATTGCATAAAACCTCACTCTAATATTTCTAGATTTTGGGGCCGGGCCGGTGGCTCAGGTGGTTGGAGCTCCGTGTTCCTAACGCCGAAGGATGCCCGTTCGATTCCCACATTGGCCAATGGGCTCTCAAACACAAGGTTGCTGGTTCGATTCCTTGACTCCCGCAAGGGATGGTGGGCTGCGCCCTCTGCAACTAACAATGGCATCTGGACCTGGAGCTGAGCTGCGCCCTCCGCAACTATGACTGAAAGGACAACAACTTGACTTGGAAAAAATCCTGGAAGTACACACTGTTCCCCAATAAAGTCCTGTTCCCCTTCCCCAATAAAATCTTAAAAAGACATTAAAAAATTTTTTTTCTAGATTTCGCTCAACAGACATATCATCAGTACCACCCTGAAGGCTTATCAGTCATGACTTGGGTCCCTGCATCAAAAATGTAAAATAGGAAAGAGCACATCGATTTTTCTGGAGGTATTAGGAGAGAAGGGACTAGGGAAAGGGATATGTGATTTGAAAGACAGCTGAGCAATGAGAGGAGAGAAACAGTGATGAGCGGTCAGCAGAAGATGGTAAAGAGTAAGTTCCTCCTGCCAGTTACCAGTGAATTTCATTTTCCAAGACAGCTTGGTCCTGACTGGAGTAGTTCTAGGTGGGCAAAAGGAGGGAGAACCCGTGTGTAAATAATGTTGAAACTTGGGAGGAACTCTATGTTCCTAATTTGAAGCATTGTCTCAACTTTGGTTTGGCATGAATTTACATGACTAATCTACCAGGAGGTTGAAATAAATAGCATCATTCATATCAGGAGTACACACCAATCCTTGGGAGATATTTAGGAGGCAATGCCAGACTGGAGAGAAAGCTATACTACAAGAAAACAATTTGAGCCAATTATTTTTACACAAAGTTGACAGTTAAGACAGAAAAAAATGTCTTAAGAGCCAAGAGATACTGCATATGGTCTGCAAGTCTTTTCTGGAGAAATGAATCATGGAGATAAAGAGAAGCAGCTTATTCTTACAGTTACATTTTATATTTCTAGAAAAATAACTACAACATGGTCATGGTTTTTAAACATAGGGAAATGAGACTTTTTATGACCGTTACACAACACAAAACATACCACCAGTTGCAGTCACAACTCTGTGCAAGTTGCTCTCAAGTCTTAATTAAAACCAAAAACAGACCATAAAACGTATGGTTACCAAAACACTATTCTAATTGAAACGTGCTAAAATGACAGCATGCTCAAAGAGCCTTAAAATATAATTTTCTTTTTCCAAGTGTCTTCGTTTTAAAATGGCCACAAAACCTAGCCCTGACCAATGTTCTAGAGCTACAGAGCTGAGTACCATTTAAACATATGGCCAAACAGCGCTGAGATTATGGTGGGGTACCCACTGATCCCAATGAAGTCTTCCCATGCCCTTAGAAGGTGGCTATCTGCAGTGACAGTGGTGGTGAAAGATGGTAACCACGGGCGTCTAGGAATATCTCAATGCAGGATTGATTTTCCACAGCATGTCATTGTGATTATTCCAGTGAAGTTAGTAATTGCAGTTTAGTTAGAGTAAGTCCAGACTCCAAGAAATGGATCCATAAAAGCCATTTACCGAACAACTCTGTTTTGATATTTACCTAAAAACACTCTACGAAATATTTAATAACACAGGGGATGAGAACGTGCATTTTTGCTTCTTCCAGTTCAAGTCTTGTTTTGATCTTTTCTGAATTTCTTTCTGTTCCCATATGAGAAAACAACTAACAAATACCAGACTTGAGAGGTACACCCTAAACATAAAATTTTTTAGGGAATTAATCTTGGATTTTCATCTAAACAAGCTAATATAGTCTCACAATTTTTTAAAGGAAAAAAATAACTCAGCTTAACCATATTTTGCCTTCTAAAAACATCATCTCATGATTGATTCCATGAAGAGAAACCAAAAATCAGATGAATACGAATGGTTTTCATCTCACACTAGAATTGAAAGGTTAATTTTTACATGAAAATTACATCTACATAAAGATAGATTTCTGGAACAATACATTATTGACAGTTATGTGGGAAGATAAATGCACCCATGTAAATGTTCTTTCCCAAGCAAATTATTAAATATATTGACAGTATTGCACTTTGAAAATGATAATTTTAAAGAAATCAAATATTAAGACAAGCGTAAAGACATTATAGCTAATAGAACCTTTCACTCAAAGAAATATGTACACAACAATTTTTCCAAGGCTTATTGATATACACTGCTATTAAATTCAATGGCAAACATTTATGCTTTGTTATTGGCTTTTGTCCATGGAGGGAAAAAAATAAGTAACCAATTGATAAATTTGGATTCTGTCCACACTTCTGTTAATTACTGTTGGCCTATGGAAGACCTTGTACTTTGGTTACTGACTGGTATTGGTAGCTATAAATGCAAACCAAGTCTGAGTTACTGCTATAAATACAAAATGTGTAAAAATCAAACATATCTATGGAAATACAGCTATCTTACTCACGGCTATTAATGACTCTATTCAAGCAGATCGCCTAATTAATTTTGCTAATTGTTCACTTCTCCTGGGACATTAACTGACAAGATGGATATCACTGTGACATGTGTTGACACTAGCATCTGGTCAGAAATAGGGACATCAATAAACTCTACCCGGTGTTTCTACAGACTTCCGCCAATGCTATAAACGCTGACAATGCCAAAGCATTTATTTCAATGTAATATTTACAGAACATGTCTGCCTTTCATTTAGAAACAGGATACACCTTCAAAACACATGGTGCTCAAAAATGCTTGTTCAATGAATGATGCAGTGACTTGATAATAAATTGGGAAACATCTTACATTTAAAAGAGAACAATAATATCACAAATGATTATTGGGAATACCTTTCCTGCACAATGTGCTGTCTGCTAATTTATATCCTACTTAGAATATGCACAGTAACTTTAAACAAATACCACTGGTTGTTTTTTTTTCTGCTTTCCTTTTCAAATACCACTGTTTTAAAGAAAGCAATTCCCTAACGTGTCAGACCACGGTACCATACGCAGTAAATTAATAGACAATAAATGTATCAGAATTCAATACATAATGCAAATTTCGTTAAACATGCAAACTTTTACATTGTTAATAACTGTTCAACGATTATCATTTTAAATTGCTGACAAATGCACTTACACAGTTTTGTGAAAAACTAGTTGCAATATTTACTATCTTATTAAATATTGCACCATGCTGTATCTATATTTTAAAATTATTTTAATGGAGATTTCACCTCCAAGTAGAGGTGAACACGTTGTATTCCCTCTCTCTCTCTCTCTCTCTCTCTCTCTCTCTCTCTCTCTCTCTCTCTCTCCCCTCCCCTTTAGCAGAACTGTAATAAATATAGGGTCTCTCATTCCTGATACACAGATCTGTTGTCACTCCACTGTCATTAAGAAAAAACTATTGGTTCTACTAAAAGTGCCAAAGTGCATCAAGCAAAGTAACTCCAGTGCGCTAAAATTAAGTAATGGCAATTAGCAACTTCAGGACAAAGTTCCCATCCCTGAAAAAGGAACACGAACTCTTCACTGCTTTTCCAATATTATATTTCCCCTCTGTATTCTGAAGCTAAAAAATAAGTCTTTGCAACATGTTTTTGTGTGGCACTGCCACTAAGTATCCCAGGTAGCACGCATTGGGACCAGTTACTCCTCTCTCCTCTGTCTGAGTCCAGGAGGAGCACCGCCATCGCACCAAGCACTCACTAACCAGGCCTGACAGACAGAACAACAGAACACTACTGAAGACTTTGCAGTGGAATAAAGCCAACAGCAGTCATTATATCCTCGTTTGTCACAGAGCCATCAACACTATGGATTCAAATAACCCAGACACCACCGGCATCTCCTTGCCCAAGCTCATCGGCTGAGTACAAAGAACACAGGTTTGGAAGAAACCTCGCAGAGGTTTTCTAATCTCCTTTCTTCTCTTCCTTCCAGATCCAGACCAATTCCGAACCAGCTCTGAACTTTACCATGAATCTACCCGATTGTAAAAGACTCCCAAACAGAATTACAGACTGCCTTGGTAACTTGTGTCAATGTTATGAAAAGTGTTGAGTTGCACCTAAATTTTTCATGTTGCTCTTCCAACACTGTTTCCTCTAATTCTGTCTTTCCAGTTGCAAAAGTCCACAGAGCAAGCATACTAACCTACTGTGTCCAATAATCGTAAGGACCCCAAAGTTCATATGCCTGGAATCAGGGACTGAATTTTTAGTCATCTAAAACCAACATTGTATTCGGTCACAGAGGAGAAATAATAACGGCAGCGAGGACTAGCCTTCCTGGCTAATCTCTGAAAATGTACAGCCTTCGTGTATTGCCCATTTATTTTAGGGGCTTGTGTTAAAGACGGCTGATTTCCTTAGAGGAGAACAAAACAAACAAAAACCCGCGCTGGTGGCAGCGTCCCTACAAGAACAGCACCTCGTTTGGCTTTGGCAAGTTTTAGCCTGGAGTAAAATTACATGTAAGTTACAACCACGGAAATCGGGGTTTCAATGGAAACGCTGACCCGACCTTCACGAAAGCAGAAAATTGCAGTCTCTGCTGCTCTATTACTGCTTAAGGCGTAGCACTGGAAAGAAAGTCGGTGCCCACTCTCCCCTCCGATAAATCAATGTATAAAAAATGCGAGGAGAGAGGGCATGCTCAACGCCAACCCTCCCAGCGTCTATGCTTCCTGCTGTTCCTGAAAGGTGATGCAAAGCGCACCTGGAAATTACATGGGTTGGCGTGGCTTTCTAACACTGAAGACAAATGACCTTTGGAACATATATACTAATGAAAGTCAAACCATTTGGAAAGACATTCGGCAATTTATCGCTTCCAACTCCTCGCAACCCCATAAGGAGAAAAGGAAAGGGAAAAGGAGCCCAACCCGAGGGGGAAGACCAATGGCCAAACCACATTCGTGGTTTTTTTTTCTTTCTTTCTTTTTTTTTTTTTTTTTTTTAAAGGCAGCCCACACAGTAGAGACCAAAAGCCTAGGCTGCAACAAATGCCCCAGCAAAACCTTTCCGCAGCCTCCCCGGATTTTCTGAGTCGGCTCCCTCTGTTCTCGCTGCCCCGGCGGCAGCAGCACTTCTCGCAGCCGCATCTCGGCGAGCTGGCGCCGCGGACCGCGGGGGAAGCCGTGCCCCGCGCCTCCCCGGGCCGTGCCGCTACTCACCCGAGCTGACCCGCACTAGCGACGGCCGCGGCCGCGGGCTGGCTGCGAGCCGGGATCCGCGAGGGCTGGCGGGCTCCGGCCCCCGAGGACGCGGACATGTGGCTGGACCCTGCGCTCCCCTAGCCGTTGCCTCTGAGCATCTTTCTGCGGGGCTCCCGGCGAATGCGATCGACGCGGCGAGGGCGGGCGCGCCGAGAAGGGGCGGGAGGGGCGCCGAGCTGGGCTGCGCCGCGCCGCGCCGAGCGCCGGGCTCTCCCCGCGAGCTCCCCGAGCCCGCGCGCGCGCCCCCCCGCCGCGCCCGCCCTCCCCGCCCCGCCGCGCCGCGCGCCCTCGCACGCGCCCGGCCCCACGCAGCGCGCGCCGGCCTCGTCGGCGGCGACCGCCCAGCGCCAGCGGCGCGTCCTCCCCCGAGCGCCGTCTCCAGGGCGGCGGGGGGCGCTCTGCATTGTTCTGCGGCTGCTTCCCGGCGGTGGGCGGCCCGGGAGGGTGGGAGGTGTCGGCACAGTTGCCGGGGAGGGCTTACCGCGCAGTCAGACCCTAACTGCGAGAGCCACGCGGGCCGGGGCACGGCGTGCGGGGGCTGCGGGCGCCTAGCACCGCGGGCTGCGGGCGCGCGGGCCCGTCCTCCTCCCGCACTCGCTCGGGCTCGGCGCCCGGCGCATCCTGCGTTACTATGGATATCTGGCTGCTCGCCGCCCCCTCCTCGCGCGCGGAGAGGCCTCCGCAGAGGCGGCAGCCGGGCAGCTCCGCAAGCGCCCAGGTGACTGGCTGGACAGCGGCAGCAGCGGTGGCAGCCGCCGTCACTGCTGTCGCCACTGCTGGGGAGAGGAGGAGGAGGAGGAAGACGGGGAAAGGCAGGTTCTGCTCTACCCCGAGGCCACTTCTGGTTCCCTCCCACTAACCAAGCTGTTTCGAGTTCTCCACGCGAAGCCACAGCAGTCCCCAATATGTATGGACTGTTGGCACCGCCTGAGTGACTGGCGTTCCAGTTCTCAGAGGCGGGTGATTGGCTCCCAATAGACTTGGAGGGTCGGGGTTAAGATCTGGAGTAAGATTGTGATACTTTTGATGTCTGATACAGTTCAAACATCTTTCCCCGGTTTCCACCAAAGTTATCATTGTTCTACTACCAACAGTTGTAGATATCCACTTTGGTAAAGGAATCTCCTCAAAATGATGCCAATTACATGAAATTTTAAAAATCTGACCTGAAATGACAAGGTTTTTTCTTCTTTTTTTTTAATCCCAATGGTTTTTTTTCCTTGCTCTAACTAAGTAAAAATAATGTGTGGCTTACATACTGCTTAATACCATAATCTCTGAATGAACATCTCTAGCAACTCACATACTTCAGATCTTAGGTGGTTCAGTCTTCCATCCAAAAGTGGGAGTTGCCACTTAGTCTGGGATAGGGTTTCCAGATGGGAATTCCCACCTGTTCTCAGGAATTTTTTCGCGTTCCCGTCCCGAATCCCGAGATAGAAACTGCTTTCTGTTCTCCACAGTGAATCGTTTCCACAAAGTGACCGCCGATACTACTAACTACCTGGGTTCAAGGGGCCAATTTTCCTGATTTCCCGACCAACTTGTCATGGGATTTGGGAACGGAAAAGCAAAACCAATTTCTGAGAAAACGGGCGGGAATTCCCACCCGGAAACCCTAGCGAGAAATAGGAAAAATGTTAACAGATACATCGTGAGCAGTACATTTATGTCCCATTGTGGGTATTACTGGGTTCAAGGAGCCGATTTTCCCAATTTCCCCACCAGCTTTTCTCGGGATTTGGGAACCGGAAAGCGAAACAAATTCCTGAGAACAGGTGGGGATTCCCGCCTGGAAACCCTAGTCTCGGATAAGAAATACAGATAATAACCAACATCTGAAAATGAGGTAACAGCACCCAAATAGTCTGAAAAATAGATTGGAATTAAGGTACCTTAAGCAAAAGTATTTAAGGCAATGTATAACATTTTGATGAACTCCAAGCAGTACTAATAATCAACCTGTTGTTTAGGGTATTTTCACTTTCTAAACTTTAAGAGTATCCATTATGTTCTCACTTAACACTGTAGATAGGATCTTGGAACCACAGCGAAAGCTCCGGTAACAAAACCAGTTTTACCATCAGCTAATTAATATAAACAACAGTTAAATTCCTATGGCTTTATTATCGTTATAACGAAAGGATGTTATTCCAGGAGCTGCTACACATTTATTGCCTTAAAACAAAACAGATTTCTATCAACTGCAAAACATCAGGCACTAAAATAGAAATGTGAATCAATTCTTCTATAGTAGGTAACCTTTACTGAACACATATGGTTTGTCAGGCAACTGTGAATTATCTCATTTAATTCTCACAATTCTATGAGGTAGGCTTTATTAGTATCTTTACTTTTCAGACAGAAAATAAAAGCTTAGCAAGATCTGCATCTAGTAGTTATGGGACAACATTCATTTCCTTACACAAGAAACATAAATGTCCACTGTTTTGCCCACCTGCATGTCATTGTCTGCTTTTGTGATGTTCAGGTTAATAGTGTACTCTGAAATCATCCTTCTACCAATGGGCCGGACCAGGACATAAACCCAGGCCTGTCAGGCTCCAGAGTGTGAGCATTTAACCATATAGAAACCACTTCTCATTCACATAAGGAGTTCATGAAGCTTTTTGATTTTATGTCTTGCATAGAAAAAGAAACAAATTGGACACGAACTACTTTCTTGAACAGAGCATGTTTGGATAACTCTGTTGTTGTTTTTTGTGATCAGTGAACTTTCAGTGGGTTTGGAAGTCAGGCCACTTATTTCTATTTGTCACTCTGCAACCCAAACATATGTGCCTTGAGATAGAATAGGTGATTTCTTGGTTTCCCAATCATATGAATGACTGAAGGACATCACTCTCTTCTGGCTACTGTTCTCTGGCAAATATACTGGATTATCTCAAAGAGACGTCATTTGTTAGGAATGAACTACGGACTCTTTAGGAAGCAAGCATGCTATCATTTTTGTATGGTGCTGAGTTCTGTGCACTCTAGAGTAATTTGGGGTCTACAGGCCATTTTGTGTCTGCATCACCTCTAGAGAATGATGGAAATCTAATTCTCCGTCAGCGTTTCTGCTTGGCTAGTGAAAACTCCTTGAGGGAGCTAGGAGGGAAGTTGCTGTCCATGGTGGATGTTATTGATATTCCATTCAGCTTAATCTGCTTACACATTAAATACTAGAGTCCTGGAAATTACCCTGAGCACAGCACTAACAAAATTTGGCCATAACCTCCAGATACGTGTATTAAAACACAAAGGTCTTATGAGTGTAATCACCTACTGGTTGGAGTAAAAACATTAGTTCACAGAAAAATGACTTTTTAGGGCACTAAAATAGCCCCTCCTTATAGTTGAAATTTTAGATATTTTAAAGTTCTAGAACAGTATATAAGGATATAAGAGATTATCTCCTGAACCTCTCTTATTGCAGAAAAGGAAACTGATGCTTAGAATAATTAAGTCACTTGCCCAAAGCCTTACCCGAATTAGAGGCAGGAGCAAAACCATTAATACTTTCCACTTGAACTGTTCAGACACTTACCATGATACTATGTTACTCCAGGATGCTCAATATCAGAACTATCTTTTCTGTCACTAATCTTATTTTTTTATTAAAAAAAAATTAGTCAAGTTCCGTTTTATGTTATTTAAAATATGAATAATATATAGCCTCAATTTCTTTAATGTGGGGGAATCTACATCCTATTTTTAATACTCTGGTTATATTAAGTAATATATTATTCCTTAAAAAACAAGACACTTTAGAACAGAATCTTACAGTACCAATTTCAAACTTCCTTATATTACCAATGAAAGGTAAAACATTCATTCCATTATAGGTCATCAAGAATGCAACCCCCTCCAACATAAACTGCTTATTTAAGAATAGCAATTTTATATCAGAAAGGACTAACATTTGGGATTCCCAAATTTCCTGCATTCTTCTTTTGCATTAAAAAATTATCCAGAACATCGTGTTGAATATTCTACTTTCATAGAGTTTAATAATGGTGGTAACTTTTCAAAGAAATATACAACACACTTATATTAGTACTTTTATACAGATTTAGAGAACTAGAATTACAATAATTTGTTCATTTGTTTGGTGGTAGTATTATGCAATAGTTAACCTTCCAATTTTGGAATCAGACCTATGAGTTCAAGAAATGGCTATTGCACTTAATAGCTTTGTGATCTTGATTAAGTTACTTACCTTTTTTGAGGCTCACGTTTTCAATTGTAAAATGAATATGATAATAATGGAAACTACTTCATAGAGTTGTGGTTAGGAGGAAATGAGATTACTCATGGGTGGTGGTCTTTTTGATGTGCCAATTTGGCTAGGTTATAACCCCCAGTTACTCAAGCAGACACCAATCTAGGTGTTACTGTGAAGGTATTTTGTAGATGTGATTAAAGTTCATGATCAGTTGGCTGTAACTCAGAGAGATTATCTGAGGTAATCTGATCCAATTAGTTGAAAGGATTTAAGAGCAGAACGTAGGCTTCCCTGAAAAAAAAGAAACTCCATCCAGGGAATGTCTGGTCAAGATGGCAAAGTAGGTAAACACTGTACTTGCTTCCTCTCATGACCACATCAATTCCAACTAAACTACAGAAGAACCTTCATTGAGAATTGCTTGAAGTCTAGCTGAACTGAAGTCCTACAACTAAGAACATATAGAAGAAGCCACCTTGACACAAGTAGGAGGGGTAAAGACACCAAATGGGCTGGTCCCACACCTACATGTGACTGTTAAAAATTTGGAGGAACATTTCAGCTGTGGGGAGGAATATTTCAGAGGAGTGAGGGGTCCCAGTTCCATACCAAGCTCCCCAGCTGAGGGTGCCAGTGCGGGGAGAGAAGTCCCTATTACTTTTGGCTGTGAAAACCAGCAGAGATTGTGGCTGGGTGAGACAGAGGGCAACTGCACTCACAGGCACTCCTCTTACAGGGCCCATACATGGACTTACTCGCTGACAGACTCATTCATTCTGAGCTACAGAGCTTGGGAAGCAGCTCAAAAGGTGCCAGGGATATATGGGGGAGGAATTGAGTTGTCTGGCTGCACAGTGAGGGCTTAGAGGGGCAGCTTTCCCCCTGACAAAAGTTTCTTAGTTTCTTAATTGAGCTCTCCTTGCATTGGTTTGCAGATGCAGGTGGTCACCATATCCGAGCCTCCATCAACCTAGCTAACAATGTTCATCCACCTTGTCCTCAAGATTCCCTGAGATTCTACCCCACCCAACCTGCGGGCCCATCCAAGCCACTTCCAGTGGCTTTTCCATACAAATGGCCAGTCTTGGCTCATGCTGCAGACTTTTCTAAAATCTCTCAAAGGTTCACACACCCCAAACAAGCAGCATGTGGCTTTGGTATGTCCCGTACCTCTTGCTAGAACATCCCTAAAGCCTGGCACTAGCAGGAACTGGCCTCTGTCCATGGTTTGGCCTCTGGAGGCACCTCCAAACTCAGCATGGGTGATGGCCATTTGTGATTGCTTTGTGGCTCATGCCAGGTGGCTCTAGGCAGGGCACAGGCTGTGGCTAAATTTGGCCTGCAGCAAGGACCATTCCAGGAGGCCCAGGGCTAGCATACCTAGTAGCCAGCTTTGGACCAAGCTGGAGCATCACACAGCCACCTCCAAGAACAACATACCCAAAGGACAGACTGGGCAGGCACCAGAGCCCTGCTAAAGCAGATACTGCTTCCAGCCACTTCACAACAGCTCCTCCACTGTAGTCACGGCCAGTCCTCAAAACTAATCAGCCTGAGAGTCAATCCCTCCCATTCACCTGCAAACAGCAACCAAGGCTCAACTACAACAGCAGGGCACACACAACCCACATAAGGGACACACCTGGAGCACCCATCTCAGGTGACCAGGGTGAATGCACCACTAGGCACACTGGGCACCTACTACATAAGGCCACGCTGCCAAGACTGGGACACATAGTAGCCCTACCTAATTCATAGAAACAAACAGGGAGGCAGCCAAAATGAGGAGACAAAGAAACATGTCCCAAAGGAAAGAACAGAAGAAAGGTCCAGAAAAAGAACTAACAAAATGGAGACAAGCAGCATACCAGACATAGAGTTCCAAACACTGGTTGTAAGGATGCTCAATGATCTCAGTGAGAACATCAACAAAAAGAGAGGAAACATAAAAATAAAGATAGAAAACATAAAAGAAAGAACCAATCAGAAATGAAGAATACAATAACTAAAATGAAGAATACATTAGAGGGAATAACAATAGATTAGATGAAGCAGAGGATTGAATTATCAATTTAGAAAATAAGGCAGCATAAAACACCCAATCAGAACCTCAAAAAGAAAATAAGGTAGCATAAAACACCCAATCAGAACAGCAAAAAGAATCCAAAAAAAATGAGGACAATTTAAAAGACCTCTGGGACAACATCAAGCGTACCAACATTCACATCATAGGGGTACCAGAAGGAGATGAGAGAGAGCAAGGAACTGAAAATCTGTTTGAAGAAATAATGACTGAAAACTTCCCTAACCTGGAGAAGGAAATAAACATACAAGCCCAGGAAGCACAGAGAGTCCCAAACAAGATAAACTCAAAGAAGCCCACACCATGATAGATCATAATTAAAATACCAAAAGTTAAAGACAAAGAAAGACTCTTTAAAGCAACAAGAGGAAAGCAATTAGCTACCTACAATCAGCTGACCTCTCAACAGAAACTTTGCAGGCCAGAAAGGATTGGCATGAAATATTCAAAGTGAGGAAAAGTCAGGACCTACAACCAAGAATTCTACCCAGAAAGAATATCATTTAAAATCGAACAACAGATAAAGAGCTTCTCAGACGAAAAAAAAGCTAAAGGAGTTCATCACCACCAAACCAGTATTACAAGGAATGTCAGAGGGACTTCTATCAGAAGAAGAATAAAAAAATAAAAAATATGAATAATAAAGTGATCATAACTACATATCTATTAACAATTACTTTAAATGTAAGTGGATTAAATGCTCCAATCAAAAAACAGGGTGGTTGAATGGATAAGAAAACAAGACCCTTAGATATGCTGCCTACAAGAGTCTCACTTCAGATGGAAAGACACAGACTGAAAATAAAGACACAGACTGAAAGGAAAGGGATGGAAAAAGATATTTCATGAACACAGAAACAAAATTAAAAAGATGGGGTAGCAATACTATACCAGACAAAACAGACTTTAAAGAAAAGGCTATCACAAGAGACAAAGAAGGACTCAGTAATTCCACGTCTGGGTATTTATCCAAAGAAACCCAAAATACTACTTCAAACGTGAGCATCCACGTGTTCATTGCAACATTGTTTATAATGGCCAAGACGTGGAGGCAGCCTGGTGTCTGTCAATGAATGATTGGATAAAGAGTAGGTGGTACATACATACAATGGAATATTGCTCGGCCGTGGAAGGGAATGGGTTCTTGCCATCTGCAGTGGCATGGATGGACCTGGAAGATATTTTGCAGAGTGGAGTATATCAGACAGAGGATGACAGATGCAATGTGATTTTGCTTATATGTGGAATCTAAAGAACAGAATAAACAAATAGACAAAAGAGAAACAAACTCACAGATACAGAGAACATTTTGATGGTTTCCAGATGGGAGGGGAGTTGGAAGGGGGGGTGAAAAGGGGGAAGAGATTAAGAAGTACAAATTGGTAGTTACAAAATAATTATGGGGATGCAAAGTAAAGCATAGGGAATATAGTCAAAACTATGGTAATAACTATGTATAATGCCAGGTGGGAACTAGTCAGGGAAATCACTTCTTAAATTACATAAATGTTGTAACCATAATGCTGTACAGCTGAAATTAATATAAAATAATATTGAATGTTAACTGCAACTAAAAAATATTTTAAATGGGGGGAAAGGTGAAGGGGAATGAGAGGTCCAAATTTCCTGGTATAAAACGAATAAGTCATGGGGATGTAATGTACAGCATAGGGAATACAGTCAATAATATTGTGATAGCATGGTACGGCGTCAGATGGTTGCTGGACTTATGGTGATCACCTCTTTAGGTATATAAATGTTGAATGATCATGGTGTACACTTGAAACTAATATAATATTGTATGTTAGTTGTATTATAATAAAAATTTAAAAAGAATAAAGTTTGGAAAGGAAAGCAAAAACTCAAAAAGAAAAGAAACCACATCTATGAACCTCAGTTTCAGGCCCAGCCTAAGAGTTCCAGCCAGCCCTTTCTGATGGCCTGTCCTACAGATTTCCAGACCTGCCTAGCCAAGCCCCCACAATCACTTAGGCTGATTGATTGCAGTAACTCTCTTAGTATACATCTCCTACTGGTTCTGTTTCTCGGAATTGAACCCTAACTGATACACTTTGTAAAAAAAAAAAAAAAGCTAGTACCTGGCACATAGTAAGCATTCTAAAAGTGTTAGCTGAAATGTTCTTTTAAAAAAAACCTTTATTGAACACCTCTCAATTCACAACATTGAGGCATACTGTACACTCTCACAAAAATGCCCGAGATTTCTGAAACAGAATAGGAATAGACGCCTATTACCTTCAGTGCTAGCAACCCCAACAAGGAAGGGATTTAACATTTTAGTAAAATTTCCAGGAAAACAAGGGAAATGTGCCAACAGGGTTGATTATTCCTTCTGGAGCTATGTAGGGGAATTATGCAAATCTAATGTGAGGGCTGCTTCTTGGGTGAGGAAGACAATGAACAAAGGGCAGGCACTCCTTTCTCAACTGATCTGTATCTATTTAGCACCTGAAACTGGGGAAATCAATTTTCATGGATCAACCATGAAATTCCAGGATGCAATACAAATTCATCTATGACTGGTAGTCTTAAACTAATTAGAATTATATACTTGAGAACTGCTTTGAGATTCTTGAAGGAAGAATTACTTTTATATTTAAGAACATTAAAGTATAAGGTCTTTCTTGTCTCAATGTTAGCTTATCTTAGAAGTCTACATTGTTATATCATGCAGCTTTTAGTTTGTTTTGAACATTTTCAAGCAAAGAAAGAGTAGTTTAAAAACATCATTAAAAAGCAGGCACGGCACAAATCTACTTATAGAAGTTGCCTCTGTCCCTTAGGATTATCACTGCAAATTTAAAATGTAAAGCTGGAAATAGAACAGTAAACAAAATCCAGCCAAGGTAGTCTCAGATATAAAAAGTATTAAAAGGTGACTGGGGAAGAGAGAGAGAGAACCTTTTGATTTTATATTAAAGCTCTGATAACTTAGAGATAATCTTATGAATGAAAGTGCTTTAAATTGTGTGTTTGTGTCTGTGCATGTGTGTGTGTATTTGCTAGAAAGAGCTGTCTCATAATCTCTTATACTATATTAGTGATTTTTAGAGAGCTAGTGATATAAAAGTGCTTCTACTCATTATGCCAGGATTTATTAAATGCCTATGATGTCAAACATTGAGCTGGGTATTGAGGGATAGGGAGGTGGATTAGAGATGGACTTCGTAGAAATCTTTCTCTGGATAACTCCAGTTTATCCTTATGGATTTCAACTAACATGTAATTTACTCCAGGAAAGGTTTTACACATCCCTTGCCCCGTACTGGCCTAAGCAAAATTCTTTTGCTCTCACAGTAACTTTGTTTCCCCTAATACAGCATTTGTCTTTCTTTTGGGGGTCAGTAATTACTTGTTTAGTTGTGGATCTCCCCATATGACTGCATGAAGTCAAGGACCCTGCTTATGTAATGCTCTATTTACATTTGGCTTCTGTCTCCCAATAGGTACTAGGAAAACATTTATTGAACAAGTGAAAGAAACTTGGGATATGTTGAATTTTAGTAGCTCTCCAAATAGATACATGCAGAAAGCAGATAGAATATAGATCTGGAGCTCAGGAGAGAAGTGAGGGCAAGAAATAGAGATTTGCTATCAGAGGATTTCTGGGATTTCTGGTAGTTGGCAGGCCTGGGCATGGACTGTCATCAACTAGAATCACATGTAGAATTATGAAAGGTTTGAGGTCAGAACTCTGGACAGAGCCCACATTTTCCATTTTACAGTGTGGGATGATGATACATGGTCCACTGATGAGGGTAGAAAAGCTTCGTGAAACCCTAGCTCCACATACATCTTTTGAAACATGTGAACAAATTTCTAATAGAAAGATATTTCAGAACTAAGTGAGTGTAGAAATGGAAGCACGAAGAATACGGATTTATAAACATGACATTGTGGAATTTTACATTCCAATATATATATGGAAAGGTTTGAATTTTAAAAAAAGGAGAAAAAAGTTGGTGTATAAGCAGACAGAAGGAATGGGACATGAGTCAGAGAAAGAGAGAGTCTGGGTAATGGTAAAGCAACAGAATGAAGGAGTTCCACAAGAATCAGGCATCAGGAAGGCTGAACAAGTGGTGAACAAGGCGTGTGTGGCTGTTGGCATATGTCCGCCATAGAAACAATGTCGTTTTCCCTTAGATTTGGGGCTTGCTTGTCATTAATGAGACAAGGCAAAGGCCAACTTCTAACACTTACAGGTTGTATCATTTTTATTGCACGGTCATCCTTTTGCTGTGGAAAAATTCCTTTATTGGAATAGCACATAGAAAACAACGCTTAGAGCACCTACTCACCATGCGCATATTTACAGATCCAACGACCAAGCTACCACAGCCCAGAGTGAACAGAAGGGGCTGACACTTTTTCCTGAAGGCAAGCAGGCTTGGAATCCAGAGGGAGTGAATGCAAACACTGAGGCCCGTCTGCCAGGAACGTTCTGCCCCAGAATTAAGACCGAGGGACTTCTGGATGTTAACTACATTCAAGTCCCGAGTCACATACAGCTCCATGAGCCGTAGCGAAGACATCGTTTGCTCGCAGACTTCGCTTACAAGCAACCCCTGAGAATCCATTTTAGCCACACAGCACAGGTAGGTGTTAAATATCTTGTCCTTCTAACACCTTAAACCAATAAAGCAGCTGTGCTCAGGCCCTCGGAGCAAATTCCAAGGTTAGCCCCGAGAGGAGACTGCTTCAGGAACCTGATCTCGATGTCTGTTTCACTAAGTGGCTGTACGTTCCAGATGTCCCAGGATGGCTCTCTTTAAAAAGTCAGACCATGAGACTTGATCTTGGTTCAGAAAAACATGGTTTATAGCATATTGGAGACTCATATTTGGAGTCCTCCAAGAGGTAGCATAATGCGTAGAAAAAGGCTGTGGGCTCAGACCTGCATTCAGGTCTGACGCTGTCATTTACTGGTCGCAGGCCCTGTGCAAGTTGCTTAACCTTGCTATACCTCAGTTTGAGTGTCTGTAAAATAGGGATAATTGTTCTTTAAGGATTGAATGGGTGCACCCATGTAAAAATATAGTACAGTACCCGGATCACAATAGGCATTCAACTAGAGAATTAAGTGCATGCTAGTATTAATTCATAAACCTTTAGAATCGAGAGCCCGCTCCATCTTATCAGCTGAACTAAATAACAAAGCTCCTTACCACAGCACCTTCTAGTGTGCTTATCAGCTGTGTAAGTGAGGAAGAGCCATGCAACTAGGAGTAGACTAGGAGTAACTTTGTTTTGTAGACTCGTAAAAAAGGTCTGCCCCTGTTTATATATATCATTATGCTAATTCTCCAGCAATATTAGGGTGTTGAAATATACTAGAGGGACAAAGAGAGAAAGAATTACATAATAAATACTATTAAAAATAATGTTGGGTTGGTATAACTGAATCTTAGAGTAGGAAATTGTGGTTGATGTTCACTGTTTTTTCTTGTTCAATACCCAATCCCTCTACTTCTGTTATCAATCGTCTGATTTTTCACTGGGGGCCTATTTCTCCAGCCCTCTGCCATGAAATCCTAGAAACTCCTAGAAGATCTGACCATGAAGAGGATTTCACTGGCCAATGAGAGGATTCCATCGCTCAGTCACAGAGATTTGTTCAGGGAGGGTCAGGACCAGGATTCTGTTGGAAATATCGGAAAAGAGGAGTTGTCTGTTCACTGATTTCTGGGTTAGGGTCACTGGCATTGCCACAGTGCTGAGCTTAATGCCTGGAGCTGCTGAGGCCATCCTGTGGAGAGGGTCTGCCTGTGGGTGAAGGCAGTGCCCGGGAAGCAGAGCAGAGATATGGAGCGAGAGATTGAGAGATGCCAGTGATAGCTTCTGAGGGTCTGGATCCAGTCATGCCTGAAATTATTAGATATTTCCTAGTTGACAAAATATATTCATGCACTATCTCAATTAATCCTTGAAGCAATAACTCAGAGGTTGGCATTGCTAATATTGTTCCTATTTTACAGCTGAGGAAACAGAGTCCCTGAGAGTCATTGACTTGCTCAAGGTCACACAGTCAGCGAGTGGGAGACCCATTGCTGGAATTCAAAATTCCTACCTCCAAGTGTTATGTATTTTTCCAAGTGTCATGACATTGCAGCTACTGCATTGGGCAAGCTATGAAGAGGGCCTTCGTTAGAGCAGTAACTGACCACAGCTTTGCTCTGAGACATTCTCTCCCTCGCAGAGCAGTGCCCAGCCTGATGCTTGGTGGTAATGTCTGCTGTCACCCTTACTGGCTCATAAGAGAAAGACCCCAGGAAAAAACAACAACAAGGGCTCCCTGGAGTTTCTGGCAGAGAGTGGGGCAGGGAGGATGCTTCTCTAGACCCTTTAGCCCACTCCCTTTCTGTAGAACCCTAAGGCAAGGTCTACAGTGCAGTGCTGGGCAAATCCACTCAATGCTAGGTCTACACACTTTGTCAGGACCTAGGATGGGACACACCAGCAAGCCCCTAGGGCAGAAATGACTGTCTGGGTAGAAATAAAGTGGGAAGCCACATTAACTCTTTCAGGCCATTAGGCTACCATTCAGTAAATTACTACTTTGCTCTAAATGGGTCCCCAGTGGGTATGGATGGTGAGAATATTCTAATGTGCATTTTTTCCCCTTTCACTCAGTTGCTTTTTCTAATTATGCTGTGGACCAAGAAGTTGCTTAATAACTGCTTTATTCTGAGTCACTAGATGCTCTTATAGCTACTAAAAATTCCCCTGCAGATCTATAATATTAAAATGTGTGGAATCAAATCTACTCATATGTGTAAGGTTGGGAGCTGCAGCCCGGAAACCATCGGACCAAGGAGTGACCCAAGGCACTGGGACATCCCTGATTTTCAAGTTCTGAGTTAGTGGAAGGTGTGTGACAGAGAACCCCATGCTCCTGGAGGCCTGGGGTGGTGGTGAGGGGCGGGGGGAGCAGATGCTGTGGAAAGCTCCAGCTTGGGAGTTCCTTTTTCCTGCTTATAAGGGAGGAGCCACAATTCTGATCTGAGGAGGATTTGAGGTCCCTGCCTTGGCATATTTGTTACAAGGGAGATTTCTGGGAAGGGCAAGTATGTTCCCTGAAAATGCTGGTTTCACCCTATCACTCCGAATGCATGACCACTCTCAGTTGAAGGAGATGGTGGGGGTGGTGGAGGGAACAAATACATCCGAGCGACAGATTTGCTACAAATCTGTGGTGACTAAGTACATGCCCAACAGAGTTGCTAGGGCATGTGATTACAGTGATTACAGCAATAATACGTCAGATTATATAGCATTAAAAGTTTTTGAAGCATTTGCATATTCATTGCTGACTAGGGCTGGCTTCATGGGCAGTGACTGACCAGTGCTGTCCCACAGGGCCTGGCTCTCAAAAGGGCCCCAAACTTGGTGGAATGTTCTGCAGTCGCAGTCTTACAATTCTAAATAATTTTCACTCGAATTTATATTTTCTAAGTAAAGTCTGATGGGATATGAAGCATGTGCTGGCACTTCGAACATCAGCTCGTGTGTGGTCTTGCCAACCTGGGATGAGTGTTTGGCTGTCTGCTACCTACCTCCAGGACCCGGCTTGCACCCACCCCCCAGCTTACCCCACAACCATTGCTGCCATTTGCCTGGGGTAGCAATCAAGTGGCATTGACAGGGGTGGGCAAGTGGCCGGCCTTCATTCAGCCCTTTCTCTCTTTTCTCCACTAGTGGTGATAGTGGGTCTTGGCATGGAGGGTCACCCACTCTTTGGCTTTTTGGGGGTAGGCGAGTCAACAGCCATCCCTGCCTGGAGCTGCAACTCAAGTCATGTTTGGTGGGCAACATGGTAGGTGACCATGCCAAAGAGTCTCACTCACAGCATATTCTTTCCTAGAGACTGTAATCACATGGGGGTGGGGGAGTCACTCTTCTGCCATAGGTTGGGCTGGTGAGGCTGCAGGAAGGGAAGACTGACTTCTCTGCCCCTGGCCAGGCCCCATATTTTCATTTTGTACTGAGTCCTGCAAATGATGTAGCCGGCCCTGTCATGCACATTCATTATGATAGGACAGGATGTCACCACTGTTAATCTTCTGCTATGATCTCTCCTGCTTGTGGAGGCCACCATGACCTTCCCTGAGACGTGCACTAAGCAAGCACGTACAGCATGTCAGCCTCTTTAGTCCTCAAAACAAATAAACAAGGTAGGGCTCATGCACTGGGGTGGTTGCCTAACTTCTCCTGAGTTTTAGTTTCTTCATCTGTAACACTGGTACAATAATGCCTCCTTCACAAGGCTGTTGTGAGAATTAAGTAAGATGGTATGCGTATAGAGGGATGGAGAACATTTAATCACCGGCATTCCTCTAGAACTATATTTGTTTGGAAGAAATATTTTGATAAGCTGTATGAGGAGAATGGTGAACACACCCCCCCTGTCCGCCCCCATGGACATACTCAGGTAACTCAAGCAGGCTGCTTAACTTTATGACAAGGAGAGGAGTTTACATTGTGCCCTGGAGGAAGGTGATAAAGAAAGAGGAGTCACTGAGGGAAAAGGTTTTGCGGGGAAAGAGATCACTGGTGACCGTATGACCTTTAGAAAATGGAAATATTGAAAGGGGGCTTTAAACAGTTTGTGTTGGGTTTATGATGTAAATGTCCCACTTCCCCTGACTAATGCTTTTGTGTGTGATTAGATTGACGGGGGGGAGGGAAGTCTCAGAGAGGTATCGAGGTTTGCATGCATGTTGGCGTAAATGAAAAGCGACAACATGTGTGGATGCATGTGCCAGAAGAAGAGTGTAGAGCTCACACTGGGTTATGACATTATTCTTTGATTGTTTCTTCTGAGTGATCTCACTTTTGGAGCAGGCCAGGCATTTGGGGGTTGAGGGGGGGATATGACAGCAGCTATGTAGATTCTATTTAGTTTATATTTTTCTTGGTTTTTAACAAAGTAAATTTATTGGGGTGACAATGGTTAGTAAAATTGCATAGATTTCAATTGTACAGTTCTACGCATATAATATATCATCTCTATGTCACATTTTTCCGCAAGCCCCACCACCAGGCTCTGCACACAGTGGACACTCAAATGTTAAGGGCTAATCAAGGTGAGTAGTAACTACTAAGGGAAGGAAACTGATATGCTTTTGTACAATAATTTCAATGTAGGAATTAGTCTTTCCAGCTTACAAATGAGGTATCTGAGGCTCAGAGAGGCCAAGATACTTGCCTGGGGTCACACAGCTGCTAAGTGTCAGCGCAGAGATAGAAACCCATGCCCAATGCTTGATGGCTCTCTGGTCAATGAAACTTTTGCAGACTATCTAAGCTTTTGCAGTCATATAAACCAAGCATTACTCATATATGTATAGTCCACAACCCCACTGAAATCAGAAGAATAAGACAAATTAACTTTCAAATTAACTTTCTGCCCAGAGAAGAAAACATTTTCTTTCTAAATGGGTGGAGGAAGAACAAGAGCCTAAGGGAAAAAAAAATAGCATAACTCAGTTATCCCTTCGATGACTGTAGGATTACACCAATATTAGTCATTGGACTATAATGACACCAAAAAGGAAAAATGTGCCAGGCAGATACAACCCATTGTACAAGAAAAGGCTGACTCAAATGTGTCTAAAAGCATGGTTCTTCCTTCAGCCAAGTCAAGTCCAAAGGAGCTCGTGAATAATTGGCTGCAGCTACCCTTTAAGCAAGTGCCAGCTCTCTCTGCTCAGGTTGATACATCTCCAAACCTCAGGGAGTCAGGAATCAGCTGCCAGTGGGCAATGGGCGTCTGAGCATTCATATCCAGACCAGGTGATGATCCATGAAGCTAATTAGCAGCCTGTGGGCCACGGGTAGCTGGGAAGGTAGAGGTTTTTAACTCTTTTCCTGATAGACTCTGGGCCTATTTGGGCTTTTTAAACAAGGTTCTATCAGTAACCGCATGTCCTCCGCGACCCCACAGCATTTAGAATTCAAAAGGAATGAGGGTAAAAGGAAATTCAGGTTTGCTTTCAATTAGACAGGAGAGACTAAAAAAACAAAGGAAGTGAAGTCTGACATACACATATATTAATAGTATATACATACTGGTTTTCCCCAGCCTGTGTATCTTCATTTTACTTAGCATAACATCATCACACAGAATGGACATTCAAAAATGTTTGTTGATGATGATATTTAAGATGTAAATAATAAACAAAAGGAGGAAATGGAACAGAATTATGAGGGGGCAAAAGATATAGCTTATTGGCACCTCAAATGCATTTAATCATCAGGATTCCAAAAGGGGCACAAGAAACAGAATTAGCTTCCGTGGGAAATGTATGGAACGTGTTGGAAGTCCACAAAAATGGAAAACATACCCTAATTAGGAGATGAAGGTGGTGGAATACATCAGAAGTAGTGTCATGGCAAATTAGCACTTATAAACCAACGTGTAAATCAGTAGAAGAGCAAATCCAGTGGATTTTAATAAATTTGTGAAAACTTGTAAATAGTGCATTTAAAATTGGTTTTAATGTGATGATCAAACAGTACAGTGGAATCAGCAATCAAGGAAGCCAGCACCACCATTCCAAATGTCTTCACTGACACAAGAGAGCATGCTACAGCCAATTTACTCAATATTTCTGACTCTGGTGTGGTTTTGCTTTTCATGGACCCAATAATGTGCAATGGAGCAGTGCCAGCATGTGATCTGGAGTTATGAAATAACAGAGAAGCACTCTAGTCCTGGAAGTAGCCAAATCTGAAAACCACGTAGAATGGTAAGGCCGAATGCTGGCAGAAGTCTTAAAACACAGAGATAACATTTATGGAGATGTCTGCACGAGCTCTCTCTCTCAACATATGGAGAGTTGAGGAAGGGCTACAGGATTTCAATGACACCCCCATCACCACCATCTGGAGATAAAAATCCTGCAGTAGATTTTCTTTTAACTGTGATAGCGAACTGAGGAACTTTGTATTAATGACAAGATCCGAGCCAAAGTTCCCTTGGACTACTTACTATGAAACTGTTCACGGCTTGATTCTGGGGTTAAAAAACAGATTTATGCCTCTGTGAGGAACAGCTGTCATTGTATTTGTAGAACCAAACAGTCAAGATGATGAAATGGAGATGAATCCAGAGTCTTCAGGGACCTAAAGAAAGCACTCCACAGTCTGGGAGGGTTTGGATGTAGCGGCTATAATGTAAACTGTATTGGGCCAAGAAATGAATCTACATACTAAGATTATGAGCACAAATCTTACCCCAAATATTTACTAAGTAAAAACATAGTGAGTAGTTCCTTAGGAGGGAGCAGAGGCATCAGCCCGATTGCTTTTTGCTGAAAGAAATTAATGCACTACCCTGGACTATAATCAATTTCAGGACTGTAGTCTTTGAAACAGAAGACAGTGCTTTATCCAGGGTCAATGAGCCATTGGATTTATGCCAGATGATAATTCTCCAGAATGCTTCCTACAGTCTTTTTTGTGTGAAGCAGATGAGGTCACAAGTTTATTCTATGGCCCCCAGGTACATTGGTTCTGGTTATTGCCCTAGAAAAGGAACTTCCCTAATACTGCCACCCTCACTCCCCCAAGAAAACAGTCTCCCTATGGTTTGGTCAGAGCTAACCTTCAAGCTCTCCCTGTGTAAGTCATTTCTTATGAGCAAAGGAAGTAAAAAGCATACGATCCCGACCGCCTCTCTAACCTTAGCTCTGGTCTCTCCTCACTTGAACCCTTTGCTCCACCTCCGAGGGATGCCTTGACTTGGGGCCTCTACCTGTGGGGCTCTCTTGGCCTTTAGCATTCTCCCACCAGTCCTCTGCCTGGAAATCTGTTCTTCCTTTTTGCGTGACCTTCTCCTGAAAGCTTTCCCTGATAATAACAGCAAACACATTGCATTTACTTGGTACTGGGTACACTTCAAAATCCTTTATTAACATATTTAATTCTCACCAGAGCCTTACTAAGTAGGCAGTATTATGGTATCCATTTTAAAGATAGATAAACTTAAAGGCGGAGAGGTTAAAAATGTATTTAAGGTCACCGGTAAGTGGCAGAGCTGAGATTAGGGACCCAGGCAGTCAGGCTCTGGAGTGTTTGTTCTTCACCACGGCGTGGAGCAGGGGGAGTCCTAGAACAGCCTGAGCACACACCAACCAACGGCCTGGCACTGCCGTTACATTTACAACCCTCCCGTGTTTCTGTGCTCACTAACTCCAATTCATCCTTCAACCTTCCAGCCAAGCATCATTTTCTCTTTTCATTCAGCCTTGCTGGTCCTGCTCCCCGAGCCTGGGTGTGGAGCACTGCCCACACTGTGCTTCTCTGTGCTAGAGCAGAACAGCACGTGTCTGTTTACCTCTCTCTCTCCCCCATGAATCCATCCAGGGATGGTATCAAATGTGATGGTAACTAACACAGTGCCTGGCGTATAGAACTGTGGCTAATAAATATTCATCTGTTTGATGGATGGACAGCTCTGTTTGGCAACTCTGGTTTTCAGCTTTTATAAGCAGATTAAGAACAAAAGGGATTCTATCTCAAATCCTGGGAGAACCAAGACAGCTGCTTAGCTCCAGTTCAGAAAGAAGCAAGACTATTTATAACTCAGGGGCTCAACATTAGGTGACCTGGACTTAATTTTTTCTCACGGCTTAGATTTGTAGAACTTTAGATTGGAGGGGCCCTTGGAGATTATTTAGTCCAGGCATTACAAACTCATGGCCTCAAGATATGTTTGATTTGGCAGACTATTATGTGTTTCTATTTTTATTAGAACAATGATAGGCGGGGCATTTACTCTTTATTTCTCCACATTCTACACCATAAAATACCACTTCACTCATTTATATCATCTTCTTGACCCTTGAAGGCATTTGAGTATGAAATATCTGATTTTAGTCCAAACTCTTTTTTGGTCTCCTTTTACAGCCAAACTCCTCAAGTCTGTACTTGTGGTCCCTAATTTTCTCACTTAACTCATTCCAATCAGGTGTTTATTCCACCCTCTACTGCTGTGTAACAGTAACCAATGATCTCCATCGTGCTATATCCAGCTGCCAGCTCTGACCTGAGACCCTCCTCCCTGATTTTCAGACCGATATCCTGTTTTCCTCCTCCTTTTCTGGCCTCTCCTTCTCTGTCTCCTTTGCTGATTCCTCTTCATACTCTAAACCTCTATATACTGGATGCCCCAAGGTGCAGCCCTTGGCCTGCTTCTTTCCTCAGTCTCTGTCACACCCTTGGTGATCCTGTTCAGGCTCACAGCCTTATAGACCATCAACATGCTGGCACTTTCTCACTGTGTATGCTCTCCAGCCCACTTGGTTGTCTAGTGTCGCTGAGGCCTTCCTAGACCCACCTTATTTAAAATGGATTCCCCCACACCAGGACTCATTGCCCCCAACCCCTTTCTCCTTGACTTTTCTCTAAAGCATTTTATCACCCTTTAATACATTGTATAATTTATTTACTTATTTTGTTTGTCTTTCCCTATTGGAATCTTTCCCTACTGGAATGTAAGCTCAATGAAGGCAGGCATTGCTGCCTTCCTTGTCCAATGCTATAGCTTCTACATCAGAGTTGTGCTCAGGACACAGTAGGGACTTGTCATGGGTTGAATTGTGTGCTACCCCCCCCACACACACACACACAAAATTCATATGTTGAAGCCCTAATCCTCAGTACCTCGGAATGTGACCTTATTTGGAAAGAGGGTCATTTCAGATGTAATTAGTTAAGATGAGCTACAGGAGGGTGGACTGCTAATCCAATATGATTGGTGTCCTTACAAAAAGAGTGCCATGTGAAGAGACAGAGACAAGCATAGAGGGAAGACAATGTGAAGAGACACAAGGAGAAGATGGCCATTTATACACCAAGGAGAGAGGTCTGGAGCAGACCTTTCTCTCACAGCCCTCAGAAGGAAGCTACCCTGCTGACGCTTTGATGTTGGATGTCTGGCCTCCGGGGCTGTGAGATAATAGACTTCTGTTTTGTAAGCTGCCCAGTTTGTGGTAGTTTGGTATGGCAGCCCTAGCAAACTAACATAGCACTCTAAAATATACTTAAGAAAAATGTATGAGTGAATTCATTTTTCCAATGAAAACACTGAAGCCCAGAGAGATTAAGTAACTTGCCAGAAACCCACAGGGAGTGAACTGGCAGAACCCAAATCTTGCTTTCCTACCTCCCAATCTAGCTCTCGGCCACCACATCTTGACGCAACTTCAGTCTGTCTGGCATACACTGAACAATACTGGGTTGAGGGAGAAGGAGATATCTGGAGTTCTTTCCCCATGTCTTAGGTCTCATCTTGTCTGCTTTCCTACTTAACACCCCCTCCATCACCACATAATCTGGATGTGTCATGGCTGGGCAATTATTGATGTGTGTTTGCTAAGTGTTCTGCTTTCCTCTCAGAGGAAAGCCCTGTGCATGACTCTTCCATTATTCAGGAAGTAACACAAGTTAGAGTCATAATATAAAGGAAGAAAAGAATGATTCACTGCCGATCCACTGAGCCACAGGGAGCAATGCAAGGTTTAGAGCAGACAATCAGCTAAGATAAGTCATGATGATGTCATAGCAGGACATACAAATACCTCAGTGGGCTGATCCAAAAGAACATCACAATTAAATCAGCTTACTGCTGAGCACTCCTCTACATCTGTGAAGAGCTGCTCTCCATTCTGACAGCCCCATTTAAGGAGAGGCAATAAAAGGAGGTGGCGAGAGGAAGCAATCTATCCAACATAGGCCATGGAGGAAGAAATTATTTCAAATCGCTGCAAAGTAAATGAACATTAGTCACTTAGAAACACTCTGAAAGAGGTCAGACATGGTTGGACACTTACCAAACAGGTCAGAAACAGTGTTTTCTTTTCAGCGTGGAATTACAGTGTGACACTGAGCATGAAAAATTGATGAGGGCTGTAAGGGGTGATATTCAAAATATTTAACCAAATGTCGGCAGCATAGGCCATCACCACCAGCAAAGCCTTATCAGGATATGGTAGTTGAACACGGTTCTTGGTGAAACTCACTTTGCTACCATAGCAGAGATGCTCTTAACCTCTTTGGCCTTCGATTTAGTTTCTTTGTCACAGTGTGAGACGCCACCTTCCATTTCTCAGTGTTGTTACGAAGACTAAGAGAGTATGCTTATGAGACTGCTTTGTACATGTCAGGTCCTAAATAATAATAGCACATATTTATATGTTCTTATTAGTTACCAGGCATTGGCAAATGCTAATTTACTTAAGCACTATGACAAACCTAAGATTCAGCTATTATTATTACAGTTTTACAGATGGAGAAACTGATGTGTAGGGAGGTTAAGCAACTTTCTCCATGTCACACAGATAACAAATGGCAAGACTGGGTGTTTGGACCTAGGCAGTCTGGATCCTAGGGTCTCAATCTCCACCCTACGCTACCCTCATAAATGTCAGGGCCCTCCCCTCCCACTCTGTGCTCCAGAGAGCCAGAGTTCCTGCAAATCCAAAGTTTCATTGACTGTAAGGCTCAGTTAAAGGAAAGTGGACAGTGTATCACGGGCTGGTGCTCGGTGATTTAGCCTTTCTGTGTCTTCTCAGCCCCCATGAAGAGAGTAAAAAAAGCATGAAGAGAGTAAAAAAAATTCCAAACAGTCAAATTAATACAAAGGTTTGATGACAAGTTTGGGAGGCTTTTGTTTCATTTTTTATTTAATATCAGCTGTGCTACTGTAAGCATTCAGGGTGAAGAGTTATTTATCCCAGTTAATGAATCTCATGATAACATAAATGTCTTACAGCTCTGAGCTTAGTGAGCAGCTCTTATCTGGGGACCACTTAGTGAAGCAAATTCTGCATGAACAAAGGAGGAATGGGATTTGGGGGAGTGAGGAGGGGAGGAGGGAGAGAATGAGCCTTTGCTGAGCAGCCACCTCATGCCAGCCATCACACTGGGTGCTTGACTCTCATTATTTCCACTTATTCTTACAAGAATTCAGTCATTCAATCAACACTCATTGAGTGTCAGGCATCATAATAGGTGCTGGCGTTACCAAGTTAAACAAGTCATAGTTTCTGCCCTTCTAAGCAACATGAAGAAAGAAAACAAGTAGAGCAGCTATTTGAATTCGGTGTGATATTACGGACGTGCGTATACGCAGGCAGTGGAACTGCGGTACATAAGTTGGGATGGTACCAACCTGTTCACAGTCTCCTCATAATAGATTCTTTCCTGACAGAGCAGATGTGTCCTGGGTTAGGTGATACCACCACTGCTCCTCCCTGCTGCCTGCCAGACCTCTTCACAGAGAAGGTGGCAAACTGGCCTGATGAGAAATTCTTTCTCCTAGCAGCTTACATTCAGAGGGAGAGATGGAATGATACCCTTAGTTGTAGAGACAGAAATTGAGAAGATGATCAAATATGAGTCCGAAGTAGAGTAGGAGACCAGTTGGGACCAGGTGCAAGCAGAAATAAGAAGTAAGCAGAAGCTATGAGTAAACAGAAGCTTCGAGGAGCAGGAAACGCTGAGTAGCATGCGGAAGTGAGTTGGTAGAAGGAGGAGGGTGTTTGGAAGCAAGTGTCTGTGATGTGTACCACGATTTATTGAACCATCTCCCTACTGATAGATCATTTTCATTTTTTCTGTATTACAAGGAATTCTATGGAGAATATCCTTGTATGTCAATATTTGCAGCATTTCTGATTATCTTCTTTAATATGTTATTGGATCAAATGGTATGCAAATTTTAAAGCTCTTAAAATCTTTTTTTTTTTTTGCAGAAAGATAGTGCTGGTTTTCCACTCCCTTCAATAATATACGAAAGGGTCTATTTTAACACATGGCATCAACACTGAGTCTTGGTCAATTAACCATTTTAATTTTAATTTTTTCAATTACATGCATATTTTTCATCTACGACAGGGCATTTGTACTTATTCTGCTGTGAACTGAGCTTGTTTATGTCTTTTGTCCATTTCATCTATTGGGGCATTTATATTTTCCTTACTGATTTATAAAAACTATTCACGTAACAACACCTATGCCCACAGACAAATGAAAGTCGAACAATTAAGTTTGCGAAATTTCTACCATGTAATTCGCATTTTGCAAATACTTCCTCTTACATTGTGTTTGCCTTTTAATTTTTATTTGAGACAGAGAAGGTTTATATTTTTCAAGTAGTCAAATTTATTGATCTTTTCCTTTTTTTCTTTTTAATTTGCTGATAAAATATTTTTCTCCTTTCTAGATCAGGAAAATACTTGGCTCTTTTTTGTTTTCTGTTTTTTGTTTTCTTCCTAGTTTCAATAAATGTTTTTGTTTTTACATTTAACTCTTTTGTTCACTCAGAATTCATTTCGGTATATTTGAACCTTTATAAAGGAAAATTTTGTACAAAATAAAAAAATAGAATTGTGTGATCCCGTTCCAGAAAGCTCTCAGCTGTGCTAATGCTTGTTTTTCAGTGTAGTTAATCATCAATGACTTTCAATAAACAATGTAATGAATGGAGCATGCACAGGCCCATGTAAGTGCAGAATGAGGGACAGCATATGATTCTGCGCAGGGACGTCACCATTTGTGTGCTCTGTACAGAACCTCTCACTAAATAGGAAGCGTGGGTAATGAATAAGAGCAAGTCAACTGACTTTGACGCTCAGAAAGAGTCAGAAACCCTCAGTTCTTGGATCTGTGCCAATTTACAGCGGGACACTTAAACACACTGTACCTCGTGGACCCCAACACCCACTTTCCAATTCCTGTCTTTCAAAACTATCTAATTAGATGTTTTCAATAAAATAACACTTTGTCATTTGGGAGAACATTGTCTTTCCTTTCTTAGTTTGTACTTATTTAATGCTCAGAGCAACTTCCACTTTTATTTTCATAGGGTCTCTTTCAAAGTGTGATGATTGGATGGAAACTAATTGGTGAAATAGCTAGTTGGCTATATTTCAAAAAAAACCCCGATGCAATTGTGAGTGTATAGAAACAACAGCAAGTTCCACAGGAGAGTAAAAGACAGGGGAACGCTCTAAAGAGGGACCTCATTTCATTTTAACAATGGTAAACTTCATGAATTGGGGAAAGCCTACTAACTCAACACCCAATTCTCTGAAAATAATGGTGTATTAATATGCTCTGGCTGCCGTGACAAAGTACCACAAGCTGGGTGACTTAAGCAACAGAAATTTATTGTCTCACAGTTCTGGAGGTCACAAGGTCAAGAAGATAGGTTATCAGGGTTGGCTCCTTCTGAAGGTTATGAGAGAAAATCTGTTCTTGCCTAGCTTCTGGTGGTTTGTTGGCAATCTTTGGCATTGCTTGGTTTGTAGAAGCATCACCCCAATCTGTGCCTTCATCTTCACACGGTATTCTCCCTCTGTGTGTGTCTGTCTCTAAATGTATTTCCCATTTTCATAAGGACACCAGTCATTGGAGTAGGGCCCAGGCCAATTAGCTGATGTTAACTCATTACATCTGTGAAGACCCTATCTCCAAATTAGGTCCATTCTGGGGTACTGTGGGTTAGGACTTCAACACAGGATCTTTTAGGGTCCCAATTCAATCCATGACAGGTTGGCAATACAATAATTATTGTACCAATTACTCCGATGTATTGGATATAATATGGGCATCTCAGAGGCCAAACTGAGGTTTGATCCTGGCTCTTATTGGCTCTTGAACATTAGGAAATCTCCCTGAATCTGTTTCCTCAACTGTGAAAAAGAGATGAGTTATAGTAAGGATTTATTCATCAATTCAACAAATGACTGCACACTAAGGGGGCAGCTATATGTAAAATATCAAGTATATAGTACACGTGCAATACGTGCTACACTTCTCTTTTCTTGTACATACTTAAATTATTAGAATAATCTGAGTGATAATAGTGTTAACCTAAGTATTAGTAAACAAAGTTCAAATGTAATGGAAGAATTTTTGTTAAATGGTTTTTATTAATAGGGTGTGTGTCTATGTTTCTGATATAACTATTTAAATTTGACCGGCTCTTGGAGTTATTTCAGATTTGGTACTCTATTGTTCTTGTTGTGGAGAGATGGGGGTAGACACTCCTGACATCCTTCATCACTTAATGACTTTCCAGACATTCAAAGATATAAAAAAATTAGCCTGGATGATACAAATGGAGTAGACTCACTGAATCAATCTACATCTTTCTCTTAATATAGACGAAAGTTTAACTACAATTTGTTTATGTGAGCTTATGTTTATTCTTTGGATTATGTGACCACTTTGAAACCAAGTAAAAAAATCATGAATCAGTACTTCATGAGGATTTGTAATATTTCCCCATTCACTAAATGTGATGTTTTATTCACTGGACCATGTTTCTTCCAATATTGCATTAACAAGAAATATCTTCCTTGATTCTCCATGGTAAGCCGGGAAATATGCCAGGGAGAAAACTCCTTGTTTAGAAGCCTGTCGAAATCTCCTTTTGCCAAGCATTTGCCTTTCCTGGGAGCGGGGAATCTTGTTCTCTCTGATGAGATGCTTCTTAGAAGAATCTTTAAGGCAGTACATTTTAAACTTTAAAAAATTATCAACTTTCTCAGTGGAATGCTGTTTTCTAAAGAGGTCATACACAAACTCCCATGCTTATGGTTAGTGCAGGGTGGAGTTTCTGGAGATCCTTTCTCTGTCTGGTTTTCCTGTGACTTAGAGGAGCTTGTGCCTGAGGGATATCAGTAGAAACCCAGGATTCATTGCAACACACTTTGAAAACCACTGCGTTAGAGCTACAGAGGAATGAAGGCATCTTGCCAAGCAGGTCTTCTACATGCTACCTGGTATCATAATGTTAGAATCATAGGAGACGAAATCAGGGAAGAGAAAGGGAACGATGTTGGTACACATGTCCTTTGATTCACCTGGAAATTCTAGCAGACAATGATTTCTGGTGACCACAAACAGGTTTCTTTCCCAGTAGATGGGGAGGATTTAGTTTTAGAAACTGATTTTAGGATATATATGCCCGTTTCTCTAGGGAGCACTCACTGATTCCACAAATTTGTTGTGAAGCACCTACTTTTACTTCCATAGTCACCTGTGGTTGTACTGATAATGTATCTGTATCACTGACAGTTTTGCTTACTAATTGGATCCTCCAGTAAGCAAACTCATTGGGGATAGGGAACATGTCTTTTTTACTTTTAGATCCCCAGTAGCTGGATAACAACAACAATTACTATTTAATAAAAACAACTAATAATTAATAAAGAATTATTAATTAGTACGTTATTATTTCAAAAGCAGCTGACATTTTTTAGCACAGTGCCAGACATTGTTCTAAGTGGTTCATGTATGGTATCTTATTTAATTCTCGCACAAACCAATGAAGTAGATTCTATTCCCAGGTTCCCATTTCCTAGATGAGAAAACTGTCATAGAGAGGTGGAATCACATGCCCTAAAGCCACGCAGCTAGTGGAGAAGCTGAATTTTTAAAGCTGGGAAGCCTGTTTTTCCTACTATACTGCATAATATCGTTCAACAATACTTTTTGAGGCCTCGCAGGGTGCCAGACACTGTTCTAGGCACAGAGGATATACGAGTACGGTGATCAAAACCAAGTTCTGGTTTTTGTGAAGTTTGCATAGTGAGGTGCTCCCTAAATATGTGCACAGTTAAGACTTACTGAATGAATGAGTTAAAAGGTTATATTTCTATAATTACTACCACTTCACAGAGGAGGTGACAAACTCGAGGTGACAAATCTTGGGGTGCCAGGAACTCTTTCAAGGTAACACAGCTAATCTGTAGTGGAACCTGATTACAACTCAGTTCTGTAACCTCTGATCTCTTGCCTTCAGGTCCATCTATCCAAACTATGCAAAGCAATCCACACTTATTGGATGGGTGCTGTTTTCAGAAGATTCTCAGGGAAAGGGCTAGACACTTCACAGCATCTGCGTTGACTCTAACTCTTTTTTTTCCTTGCCTACCCATTTTCTTTTTCTTTTTTATTGAATTTTATTGGGGTGACAATGCTTAGTAAAATTACATAGGCTTCAGGTTTACAATTCTGTAATATATTATCTATATATCACATTGTGTGTTCACCATCCAGCGTCAGCTCTCCTTCCATCACCATGTATTTGACCCCTTTAACCTTTTCTACCATCCCTCCTCCCCCCTTACCCTCTGGTAACCATTAAACTGTTGTCTGTGTCTATGAGTTTTTGCTTATACTAAGTCTGTTTCTTCCTGTTTGGTGCTCTGTGGTCCATGACTTCCTTATAGTAACTTTTAACATATGCACTCACTTGGCCTGAATGCTGGCTAGAAGAATGAAAGCTATAGTGAGAGGCATACTGGACAATGTAGTGAGGTCAGCATGCCTACGTCTACTGACTGCTCTAGCTTCCTCGCAAGTTTCACATCTTGAAGAACAGAGGGATAAAATCACATTGTTTGCTTAGATTGTTTGACAAAAGCACTTTCAGATATGTTTCAAAGTCTGGACTTGTACACCTGGATAAAACCCTGCTGGCTATAGGGGCTATTGTTTGAGGGTGAGCGTGGAGATGTCTCTACTCCCAAAAGCCACAAGAATTACTAAGCACACGGAACGCTTAACAAGCTCTGGTCCATGCACCTCATCAACTACTTGCAGCCAGAAACAGTTGGCTGACCTGCAGTGAATTCTCCTTAGAGGTGTATCTTCAAACCGTCAATCTCAATGCATACCTTATAGGTGAAAGTCTGCTTCTTTACTAAGTGCAAAGTAATTAAATTCTACGAGAGTTAGAGAGTAATCTCATCTGCTGGTAGAAGCTGTGGATGGCAGCAAGTTAATACAAACTTCAATTTTCAAATAAGATCCAGTGTGTACACACACACACACACACGGCTATTCCAGGGAGACAAAAAAATAATTACTAGATTTTGCTGGAAGAGGGAAAAGGGGGTCAAATATATGGTGATGGAAGGAGAACTGACTCTGGGTGGTGAACACACAATGCAATATATAGATGCTGTATTATAGAAATGTATACTTGAAACCTATATAATTTTACTAACCAATGTCACCCCAATAAATTTAATTTAAAAATGCTAGAGAAAAGAAAAGTATTCATTTCTTCCTTCCCTTGTCATCATCCATTCTTCTCTTTCTTCTTTCTTTTTAAAATTCCCTCCCCCCCTCTCTCTCCTTCCTCCATTCTTTCCCTAAATGCTTTCTATTTATTCAATAAACATGTGGGGAGCACTTACCATATGTCAGGGCTTATACCAGATGCCCTCATGCACCCCAAATACTGAGATAATATAATTCCTACCCTCAACAAACTCAAAGTATAATAGAATTGTGAAGTTATGTGATGGGGGAGGCCTGTCATGCTTTTTCTATGATATCAGATCAAAGGAATCATCTCACATCTCTTGAATGCATTGCATGATTTTCCTCTTTGCTTCTACCACTGTTTTCCCACCTGGGAGTCCTTTTAATAGTTATAGTATAATGTTATACTACTCCTTCAAGCAGCTCAGTATGTTTTCTATAAACTCCATCAATTATTGCTGTGTCCTAATGAGGTTTTAAAGCAAATGTTTGACATTTAGGGGTCTTTTCATTATATAAAGAATATCACCCGATTCCCATTTTAGCATACCTACATCTACCCTGGGACACAAAAAGCAGGGAGGGTGGGGGTTACTGAAAAGGGTGGCTAGATGGCCCCAGAGGAAATTAATTCAAAGAAAGTGATTGTAAATGAAGAGTATGTCCATTTATAAATGTGGTCACTAGAAGGATTCACTTGAAGGGATTTTTTGACATTTAGTGTAGCACTTTCAGTGTGCTTCAAGTCCTAGATTTTAATAAATTCCACACTCTGAACCAATTTCTATACCTTTCAGAATGGATTTTAAAGGAACAAACATCTGCAGAACAAAAACAGTTTCCTCCTATGACCACAAGCAAATGTGAGGGCTGTCTACTCTTTCAATTTTTATTACTTCAAGTTATCAACAAGGAAACAATGGCTCAGTTAGTCCTTCTCTTTCGCACACTCAGAATTACTTTGCAATTATTTGGTGCTGCCTTATCCACCCTCAAGAGGCGTCTCTGCTTGAGAACTGCATTTTTCATTATTTAGAGTTTTCTGTAATTTATTTTGTGATGTTAATGTTTAATAATTCCATACCCTGAGAGACATCTTTGTGCAACTTTAAAATACACGCATCTTGCCCTTTTAAAAAATAACTTTAACTTTTTATTATTCTAACATCCTGAATTTAATGGAATCTATATGCGTTTTAGTGAAGATTTTTTGATCCCTGGTTCGTAACTGGTACTCACTGCAGGCTTTCCTTTTACAGCATAAATTCCTGCTCCCTGTATATTGAATCTAATCCCTTCATTGGAAAAGTAAGTGTAACTATGCCACTCATAAGACAAGCAATTAAATTGATATAACTCTCTCTTGAGATCTTAACATGTATGTCGCCTGCACACTTAAGTTCTGATTTACTTGTGGACTTTACGTAAAAATAAAATGTTCTTAGAAATTCCTTGAAAAACATGGCGGTTCTTATTGTGCATAATAGTAGATGCCCTGAGAGTTCTGTTCCTCAAAGCTGAGGAAGAGCTTCAACACCAAAAGATGATCTACTGATGTATGAAGGTAGGCTTTGCTTTGCCTGTTGTAAAATAATTTTAGTCCATAAGCCCACCATTTCGTAAAGGTTTAGTTACCAATAGCTTTTGTTCTGCAACTGACAGACAAATGCCAAACACATATTTCCTGCCTGCTGAATAGAGTAGGCACACTATAAATGCAGAGTGAATTTGTAGAAACCACTTTTGAGTAACTGATATAAAAGCTGCTGATCACTCCTGCATTTCTCCGAGCCACCGATCTATATTTGATGAAAAGAAAAATCTTCCACCTTTGTGTCATCGTCAAGAGGAAGTAGAGCTTGATAGGGTTATCATTTAGTCCCTAGCCATTCCTCATTTTTCATCTCTACTTTTATCAGAGCCATTTATTTTCTTCTAATGCCTCCTTTCTCCTTGTCCTTTTTATTTTTTTGCTCTAAATATCTCTGGGGAAAACCAAAGAAGTCATTTATTTCTGCATTCATTAAAAATAGTTTTATGCTTTGTCTTTTGTTTAGTTGCCACTTGGGCTGCAAGTAAGACACACATATGCAGGCACGTGAAGCGTTGAACATGGTAGGCCCCAGAGTTAGATGTTGCCACTTATGCCTGCATTCCTCTTATTTCTCCCATTCGCCCCACAGGACAGAAGGGGAGAAGGCAGCAGTGCTGTCATTAAAGTATGGAGCCACCACTGCAGTGCTGAGACTACGTGCAGGCCAACGTCACAGGAAAGTCTGCAACGTCATTTCAAGATTAAATGCATGAACATTCCCCCCAGGTAGCTATTTTTCACACATAGAATATCCAGATAGTAATCTTTCAGTGGCTAAAAGAAGTGCCATGTATTTTCATTGTCATTTATTTCTCTGCTCAATAAAGTAAATATACAGCTTTTTTAGAATATAATTCTTTTTCCCCTTATGGTACTCTACTTCTCTTTCTCTATTCCCTTCTATACAAAAAGGTTGTGTATACTTTTGAATATACATACGAGCTCCAAGTGTTTGTGTGTGTGTGTGTGTGTGTGTGTGTATGTATGTGTGTGTGTGTGTGTGTGTGTGTGTGAATTTGACTTTGGGAAATCCAAGTATCTTTTCACAAGCCACTCTCTATCTGTCCTTTCTATTTTGTTCCCCTTAGGCCAATTTTACCTTGCTCTTGTGCACACCAGCCCAAAGACATTGCCTTAGGGACACAAATGTGGAATCGGTATAGTCAGTTTTATTTTGAGGTCATGCAATCCCTCTGCTAAATCTTAGGATGTCTAATGGTGTTGGAAGAAAATTTCCTTCTGTAATGAGGCTTTCAGGATTTCTGGAAAGGAATTCATAATAGAGGCTGGTTCCTTTTGTTTCTTAATCAATCCATTAAATAGCCTCCATTACATAGGGAAATTACTCCACCCAACTGAGACAGTATTTTGAAACAGATTATCAAATAATAGTGCAGCCTAATTTCTATAGTTCAGTGAGTAGAAAGGCAGAGTATATTATTTGATAACGCAAATGCTGAGCCTGTTCCAAAAAATCTAATATTCAAAGTCCAGACGGGACGAGGAGACAAGAAAGTAATTGCTTAACAATTTTCCGAACCAAAGTGACCTATAGCACACAAAATACGGTTCCATTCTGTGCAACTGACATTTTCTTTGTTAAGAATAATGAGCTATAGCAGAATGGCATAATGTAGAACTCCACAACTGCTAAGCTTTCTGCATAAGAACAGAAAGAGAACATTTCTTAAGCAGTTCTGTGTCTACCGCTTGCCTTGAGGAGGCACTTAATGGCTATTACTGTTAATAGTAACAATATGAAGCTAATTGGTTTATAATGAAGCAGCAGAAAATACTGACAGTGAGATTTGGGTATACAAAGGGAGAAATATAAGTCTCTATTCAGGCTACATAAAAATGATGCTTAAAATGTAACCTAATCTTGATATTTTATTCACACTGTAGTGAACATTCCCTACGTGCCTCATCAAATCTCATCTCTAAGTTGGTGACTCTCAAATTTTTATACCCAGTTCTGAATTCTCTCCTAAACACTAGACTCAAATATCCAACTGCTCTCTTGACATCTGCATCAATAGAGCTAACAGACATCTCAAATTTAATGTGCCCCAGACCAAACCCCTGTTTTTTTCCTCTCCCCTCTTCCCGTTTTCCATTACTGGCACCACCACTCATTTAGTTGGGTTAATTCAGCTAACCTATGAATCAGCCTTGATTTCTTTTCATTCTCTTAATGATTCCTCAGCAAGTTCTATTGCTTTATCTTTAAAATATATCTTAAATCCAAGCACATTTCAGCAGCTCCACTGATACCACCTCATCCAGGCCACTGTAATCTCTCAAATAAATTCACTCCCTTTTTTCTACTCTTGTTCTCTTACTGTCCCTTTTCACAGAGGCAACCAGTGATCTTTTGAAAATGTAAATCAGATCATGTCACTTTCCTACTTAAACTTTTGCAATGGCTTTCCTTGCCCCTACTTACAGTAAAACTAAACTCCTTATCCTGGTCTATGAGGCCGTTATCTGACCCCTGCTTCTTTGTTAGACCTTATCTCTTATCACTCTCTCCCTTATTTTACTCCTAAGCTTTCTTGTGTTTTTCTGAAAAACCCAATTCTATTTTTGCCTCGGGGTATTAAAACTTTCCATTGCTCCTCCCTGGATTTGCTGCTCCTTAAATATTTGGATGTCTTGCTCTTATTTCAGTGACTGTCCCCTTCTCACAGATGGCTTCCCTGACTGCCTCGACACAGCTGCCTCCTACTTCTGGCTCCAAAGCTCTCTCAACCCTCCATTGCCTCTCTTCTTTAATTCATAGCACTGATCCCAACCTAAATCTATGTGACATATTTAATATTTTTTTCTCATTGTATTTCTTCCCCCCAAGAATGTAAGCTCTTTGAGGTCAGGACTATTGTCTCATTCACAGCTACATCTCCAATACATAGAATAGTCCCTAACATTCAATAAATATGTTGAATAAATTAACGATTCCTACTTAAGGACTTTCTATGAGGTTCCATTACTTAAAGAATTAAAATTTAAACTTCTTAGTATTCCTTAGCCAAAGCATTCCTTAGCGAAAGTCCCTCACTGTCTTACTTCATGCTCCCTTTCCACAGCTTCTTCCTGGAAATTAGTCACCCTGCACTACCAGGTCCTAACATTTTATGGACTCTAGAAATATCTTCTTTGCCTAGATGCCTGCTCTCCTTTTCCGTGTTACAAATTACAGATCATCAGTCATGCCAGCTCTCATATCATCTTTTTCTCAGATTTTTTGCACTGAGTTGATTCCTCTCATCAATTTGTTACTATATCTATTATAATAAATATCACATACCCAGTGTATTTCTTGAAATAATCAGCTGCAATTTTTTAACATAGCAGCTGCCAGAAAGAAGTAATACTAGTGAGGGCTGAATAGAGGATGATCAAAATGTTATAGAAAAAAACTGGAGAATGGTATATATATAGGGGGCTTTGAAGAACTCCAATATGTTCCTAGTAATCTAGAAGGCCATAAACATGTGCAGGGCTGCATACATGCCCAGGAAAGACCTGAGTACGCCCTGATCCTCACTTCTGTGTAAGCAGAGATCATGAAAATGAAGATATATCATACCAAAGCTTATGAGATATAGCTAAAACAGTTATTAGAGGGAAATTCACAGCTATAAATGCCTACATCAAAAAATAAGAAAAATATAAAATCAATAACCTAAACTTCTACCTTAAGACACTGGAAAAACAAAAGCAAACTGAACCCAGAGCAAGAAGAAAGAGAATAAAACATATTAGAGTAGAAATAAATACTATGGAGAAGAGTAAATCACCAGAAAAAATATACAAAATTAAAAGTACATTCTGTGAAAATGTCAAGAAAATTGGAAAGTATTATCTAGACTGACCAAGAAAAAAAAGGGAGATTGAAATAACTAAATTATGAAAGAGTAGACATTGATCCTACAGAAATAAAAACCATTATAATTGAATTCTATGCACATGGTATATCAAGAGATTAGACAATCTAGACGAAATGGACAAATTCTCAGACAGACACAAAGTATTAAAATGGACTCCAAAATAGAAAGTATGAATATAACAAGTATAGAGATTAGATTTGTAATAAAAAAAACTTCCCACAAAGAAAATCCCAGGTCAAAATGGCTTCACTGGTAAATTCTACCAAACTCTACCAAGAGAATTAATATCAATCTTCACAAGCTTTAAAAAAAAAAAAAAATAGAGGAAGGAATACTTCTGGACTATTTCTATGAGGCCATATTACTTCAATACCAAAATGAGACAAAAACATCACAAGAAAGGAAAATTATAGACCAATATCTCTTACAAATATAGATGTAAAAATTCTCAAGAAAACACAAGCAAACTGAATCAAGCAATGTATTAAGAAGATTCTACACAATGAACAAGTGGAATGTCTCCTAGTAAGGCAAGATTGTTCAACATACAAACTTCAGTTACCATATTTTGCCATGTATAATGTGCACTTATTTGTCCAAATTTGTGAGGGAAACATAAGGATGTTCATTATACATGGGCAGTACTAATTCCATATATATATAAATGTTTTTAATTTTTTTATTTATGCTTATGAGTTAAAAGTGTAACCCTAGAAGTCAATAATGATATCCATATGCAAAATAATACCCTGGAATATGATCATTGGTTTTGTTGAACTTACGACAAACTTGCAACAACGAAGAGTTCTTGGCCTTCTATGATGTGTAAATATCGTTAATTTGTTACTGGTACATAAAATTTCTTGTACCATAATATGTTAAAAAATAAATACTAAAATTCCTTTATAATACAAAAACAAGTGTGTAAATGTTGACAAATAAAATTTGAATTAAAAAGTTAAAAATAAAGTTTTTTCCCCTGAAAGTTTGGGCCAAAAACATGGGTACACATTATACATGGGAGCGCATTATACATGGCAAAATATGGTAATGTAATGTTATCATATTATGTTAATAGGTTAAAAGACAAAAATGACGATTATCCCAATAGATAACAGAAAAATCATTTGACATAGTCCAACACTCTTTCATGATAAAATTATTCAACAAACTAGGAAAAAAAGGAAACTTCCTCAACCTGATAAAGGCCAACAATATACAAAACTGCACGGCTAAAATCATACTTAATGGTGAAAGACTGCATGCTTTCCCCCTAAGATCAAGAACAAGACAGGAAGTCTTCTCTTGTCTCTTCTATTCAACGTTGTACTAGAGGTTACATACAGGGTAGTCATGAAAAAGGAATAAAGTACATCCACATTGAAAAGGAAGAAGTAAAACAATCTCTTTGCAAATTATATTAGCTTGTATATAGAAAATCTTAAGGAACACACACACACACACACACACACACACACACTATTAAAACTAATCAACAAGTTCAGCAAGATTGCCTGATATAAGATAAATATACAAAAATTAGTTGTATTTCTACATATTAACAATAACCAATTCAGAAATGAAATTAAGAAAAAATTATTTATGCAATAGCATCAAGAAGAATGAAATACTTAGGAATTAATTTTTAAAAAGAAATGAAATGAAATACTTGTACATGGAAAACTACAAAACATCATCAAAGGAAATTAAAGAAGACCTAAACAAATGGAAAGAGAACTCAGGCTTATGTATCGAGGACTTAATACCAGTATTGTTAAGGTGGCAATACTCCCCAAATTACCCAACAGATTCAGTGTAATCCCTATCAAAAATCTCAGCTGCCTTTATTTGTAGAAATTGACTAGCTGATCCTAAACCTCACATGGAAGTTCAAAGGACCTAAATGTAAAAACAAACAAACAAATAAGAAGAACAAAATTGGAGGAATTCACACTTTCTAATTTCAAAATTTACTACAACCTACAGTAATCGAGGCAGTGTTGTTTTGGCATAAGGATAGAAATATAGATCAATGGAACAGAATTGAGACCACAGGAATAAGCTTTTACATGGTCAATTGATTTTTGACAAGGGTGCCAAGACAATTTAATTGAGGGGAAAAGAAGCTCCTCAACAAATGGTTCTGAGACAACTGGATATCCATATTCAAAAGAATAAATTTGGATCCCTACCTCACATAATATATAAAATTAATTCAAAATGAATCATAGGCCTAAATGAAAGAGCCAACACTATAAAACTCTTAAAGAAAACACAGGAATAAATCCTCATGACCTTGAATTGGCAATGGCTTCTTAGATATAACATCAAATGAATGAGTGACAGAAGAAAAAATAAATAAATTGGATTTCATCACAACTAAAAGTTTTTGCTTCAAAGGACATCATTAAAAAAGTAAAAAAAATCTACAGAAATGTAGAAAATATTTTCAAATGATATATCTGATAAGAGACCACTCAGAACATATAATTAACTGTTATAACTCAATAATAAAAACATAAATAATATAAAGACAATTAAAAATGAGCAGAGAATTTGAATAAGCATTTCTCCAAAGAAGATACACAAATGGCCAATAAACACATGAAAAGATGCTCAACCTCAATAGTCATTAAGGAAATAGAAATCAAAACCACAATGAAATACCACTTTGTACCTATTAAGATGACTAAAATAAAAAAGACAGATAATAAAGAATGTTGACAAAGACGTAGAGAAATTTTAACCCTGGTATATTACTAGTGGGATTGTAAAATGGTGCAGCCTCTTTGGAAACTAGTTTGGCAGTTTCTCAAAAAAATTAAACTTAGATTTATCATATAATCCAGCAATTTCACTCCTAGGTAATACTCAAGAGAATTGAAAACATTGTCTATAAAAAAAATTTGTACATGAATATTTCCAGCAGTATTATTCATAATAGCCCAAAAGTGAAAATAACCTAAATGTCTATCAACTGAAGATGGATAAATAAAATGTGGTATATCCATACAAGTGGAATAAAAATTTGTCTATAAAAAGGAGTGAAGTACTTATACCTGCTACAACCTGGATGAAACTTGAAAACATTAAGCTGAGGAAAGAAAAAAGACCAATAAAAAAGACTACATATGGCATGATTCTATTTATAGGAAATGTCTAGTATAGGTGATGGGGAGAAAGAGGAATGGGGAGTGACTGTTAATGGTTTCGGGTTCCTATTTGGGATGGTGAAATGTTCTAAAATTCATCGTGGTGATGTGACAGTTGCACAGTTCTGTGAATACATGAGAAAACACTGCATTGTACCTCTTAAAAATGAATTTAATGGTATGTAAATTACATCTCAATAAAGCAATAATAAAATTTGGGCACTAGTGGCTTTCACCCTCCCTACCCTCCCACTAGTGGGACAATTCAGAAGTTACCATGCTGGCATCTCTAGTAGAAAATGATGGTGAGAGCAAATGACATTTCAGAAATGGCTTTTAAAGCACCATGAGCAATAGCCTGAGGATAATCAGAGTTGTTAGTCTCCTCTCCTACCCTGGGAAGCGAAATCAACCTGATTCTGTCTATCATGGACCCTGGTGACGTGAGTTGTTGATGAATGCTCTGTAAGTTTAATATCCCTGTTATACTTTAGATATACCGTCCAATCAACAGTATCTTTCAAACTTAGGCTATTTTGAATATAACTAAAATAGAACTTTAAAATTAGAAGACCTTGAGGTCCTCTGGTCACTGGCCAAAGGGGGAAAATCAGTTTTTATGACCTGGAAGTTCATTTAGCATTAAAAGAAAATGACTTCTTTAGATGAGAATAAGGAAGAGGCAAAATAACTAAATCGGAGGTTCTGGGTAACCACAAAGCAACAACATCTCCTGCTTTCTCCTTTTTTTCTGTTAGGATTATATTTGGGGATATTATGTCTTCATCAAATAGTGGCTCTGTATGCTTTAAAGATGGGTTACCTCTTCATAATCTAAGGAAGAATACCTCTATTGCTGCTTTTAAATTTATATTGATATCCTGTTACAACCATTTTTTCTTCCTTTTTTCTTTTTTGCCTCTGGGGGAAAAAGGGACCCAAACTCAGGTCATTACATAGTCAAATACGTCCACCTTTGTATGTGGAGGAAAGAAAAGTCATTCACCGCTGCTTTCTCAATTAATACTGCCCTTCATCACTGCATTTGCCCCTTCTAGCTTAACCTCTCTATTTCCTGATTGGCTTCTCAATACTCCAAAGCAAAGTTCCATTTCCTTAAGGAAAACCCAAGAAAGCACTTTTCACAAAAAGAAATTGATGCCCCTGACTATACATTTGCAAAGGCTCCTGTGGGTTACTGGGAAGGAACACACCTGTGTATCTGGTCTTAACAAGCTCCAAGTCTATATCGTGGTGCTCAGTGGCTGCCTGACAGCTCAGTCTAATAGTGGAAAAAAATGCACCAGCCTCAGCTTTCCTGGCTTTCACTGGCTACAACCCCCTCACCTCTCTCTGCATTCTCCCCATTGCCATTCTTCTGCTAAGGCCTCTAGTCCCAGGCAGGGGCCCATGGGGAATTGCAGATTAGCACAGTGTACACCTCCTGGTTTTGTGTGCAACCTGTCTTCGCAATTTCCCTACTCTGGTAGGCAGTACTCATCAATCAGCCCCACAGCCCCACCACTAAGATTCTTTATAAGGAGCAAGCTTGCCTTAGTCATAGCCACTTGTGTAAGAAATGTTTTCTCTCATGAGGTATTTGATATGCAGTACAGTCATTCCTTCTGTTCTGAAACACTCACCCTGAATAGGGTAGTATAATTTCAGGATGCTCAGAACCATAATACCTTTAGTTTTTTGTGTTTCCAAAACAAATTTTATCTTTGTGAAAGGGACCAAGTTTGATGAGTGGCAGGCATTGAAGACTAAAGGATTATTTGTGTGAAATTGTTGCTATAGCAAAAAGCCAAATAATCTTCCCTGTTCTGTACATACTACATCTTCCAAAGGGTTAGAAAAATATTTCATTTCTCTTAGGCTTTCTGATAATACCAAATAATACACCAAATGGAAGTAGCCTTATAGTTTCTTTCGATAAGCATTTCTCAAACAAGTGGTTATTGAATATTTGTTCCTGGGTAATGTTAATATTTATTCCTGGAAAACAGAAAGGTTTCCATGGTCAAATAAATTTGAAAAACTTAGGTTAAATAAAAATAAATTGATTTCCTTCTTGAAGGGCTTCACAGAATCTTTAATAATACTATTGTGTTTTTTTTTTTTTAATTTCTCAGATGCAGCTATGGCAAACAGGTTTGTCTCTGGAAAGAATACTTTATCTCAAGAAGCTAGTGTTCTGTGAAAGAGTTCGTGAAATGAAGTTTTAGATTTATACCCTTTAACCTAATGTAATTATTAAGAAGGAGGATTTTTAATAAATAGGACTAGATTCTAATTGTGGGCCCTTTCCAAATTAACTTCATCTATAATAAGGACAATAATACTTGCTACAAATGGTGTTGTGAAAATTAAATAAAAATACAATGCTCAAAAGTAAAGAGATTGAAATGACAATCCAAACCCTCGCCAAAAGCAAAACTCCAGGACCAGATGGCTTCATGAGTGAAATTCTACCGAACATTCAAGGATGATTTAATACCTGTCCTCAAACTCTTCCAAAAAAAGTTGAAGAGGCAGTACTTCCCAACTCATTTTATGAGGCCAACATTACCTGGATACCAAATCTGGTAAGGATAATGCAAAAAAGGAAAACTACAGACCAATATCGCTGATGAATACAGATGAAAAAATCCTAAACAAAACACTAGCAAGTTGAATGCAACAATACATTAAAAACATTATACATAATAATTAAGTGGGATTCATTCTAGGGGCACAAGAATGGTTCTACATATGCAAATTGATCAAAGTGATACACCACATAAACAAAGGATAAAAATTATATGACCTTATCAATAGATGCAGAGAAAGCACTTGATAAGATAGAACATCCATTTATAATTACAACACTTAATCAAATGGGTATAGAAGGAAAGTACCTTAATATATTAAAGGCCATGTATGACAAACACTCAGTTAATATCATACTTAAAGGTGAAAAACTGAAAACTTTTCCTCTACTACCAGGAACAAGACAAGGATGTCCCCTCTCACCACTTTTATTCAACATAGTATTGGAAGTCTTAGCCCCAGCAATCAGGCAAGAGAAAGAAATAACGGGTATCCAAATTGGGAATGGGGGAGTCAAATTGTCACTTTTTTTGACAACATGATTTTTTTTTTGACAATATGATTCTTTATATATAAAATCCTAAAGACTCCACCAGAAAACTATTAGAAACAATAAACAAATAGAGTAAAATTGCAGGATACAAAATCAATGTACAAAAATCCATTGTGTTCTTATAACAGTGAAATTTCCGAAAAAGAAATGAAAAAAAATTCCTTTTGCAATTGCATCAAAAAGAATAAAATACCTACAGATAAACTTAACAAAGTATATGAAGGACATATAAACTGAAAACTATAAGACATTATAAAGATATTCCATGTTCATGAATTGGAAGAATCAACATAATTAAAATGGCTATATTACTCAAAGCAATATACAGATTTAATGCAATCCCCATCGAAATCCCAACAGCATTTTTTCCAAGAAATAGAACAAAAAAAAATCATCAGATTTGTATGGAATAGCCAAAGCGATTCAGACAAAAAAGAACAAGGCCAGAGTTATCACATTCCCTGACTTCAAATTATACTACAAAGCTACAATAATCAAAACAGCATGGTATTGGCAAAAAACAGACAAACAGACCAATGGAACAGAATTGAGAACCCAGACATAAACCCACATATATATAGGCAGATAGTTTTCGACAAAGGAGCCAAAACATACAATGGAGAAAAGAAAGTCTCTTCAATAAATGGTTCTGGGAAAATTGGAAAGTCACATGCGAAAGAAATAAATTAGACTACTATCTGTCACCATACACCAAAATTAACTCAAAATGGATCAAAGACCTAAATATAATACCTGAAACAATAAAATGTATAGAATAAAACATAGGTGCTAAACTTTTGGACTTTATGAATTGGACCTCAAAGGCCAAAGAATAAAAGCAAAAATAAACAAATGGGACTATATCAAACTAGAAGGCTTCCGCACAGCAAATAAAACCATCAACAAAATAAAGAGGCAACCAACTAAATGGGAAAAGATATTTGCAAACATCTCTGATAAGGGGCTAATGCCAAAATATACAAAAAACTCATACAACTCAACAATAAAAAGACAAACAATAAAAAGACACTTCTCCCAAGAAGACATACAAATGGTCTATATATATAATGTACAATTATATATATAATATATATGTATGTATATATATATATATATACATACATATATATTATATATATAATTGTACATTATATATATATATATATATATATATATATATATATATATATATAAAATGTTCAACTTTACTAGCTACTATGTTTCCCCAAAAATAAGACCTAGCAGACATTCAGCTCTAATGTGTCTTTTGGAGCAAAAATTAATATAAGACCCTGCATTATATTATATTATATCATATTATATTATTATTATTATTATTATTATTATTATAAAGACCTGGTCTTACATTATAGTAAAATAAGACCAGGTCTTATATTAATTTTGCTCCAAAAGATGCATTAGAGCTGATTGTCCAGCTAGGTCTTATTTTTGGAGAAACATGGTGGTAGGGAAATGCAAATCAAACCCACAATGAGATACCACCTCACACCTGTTAGAATGGCTGTTATCAACAAGACAAATAATAACAAGTGTTGGAGAGGCTGTGGAGAAAAAGGAACCCTCAGACACTGCTGGTGGGAATGTCAACTGGTACATCCACTATGGAAAACAATATGGAGGATCCTCAAAAAATTAAGAATAGAATCATCATACATACAACAATCCCTCTTCTGGATATCTACCCAGAAAACTTGCAAACATTTATCTGTAAAAACATATGTACCCCTATGTTCATTGCAGCGTTATTCTTAGTGGCCAAGACATGGAAACAACCAAAGTGTCCTTTGATGACTGGATAAGGAACATGTGGTATGTATATACAATGCACTATTACTCAGCCATAAGAAAAGATGACACATATAGATGGATCTTATGATTATCATGCTAAGTGAAAGAAGTCAGATAGAAAAAGTCGAGAACCATATGATTTCACTCATACGTGGGATATAAAACTGAAAGCAACAAACGAACAAGACAAATAAATGAGCAAAAACTCGTAGACACAGACAACAGTTTAATGGTTACCAGAGGGTAAGGGGGGAGGAGGCATGGTAGAAGAGGATAAAAGGGGCTCAAATATATGGTGATGGAAGGAGAACTAATTCTGGGTCACGAACACACATTGCAATATATAGATAATGTAGTATAGAATTGTACACTTGAAACCTATATAATTTTACTAACCAATGTCACCCGAATAAATGTAATCAAAAAATTAAATGAAATATATGTATACTAGCTAATAAAATCCCAGGCATCTAGTAGGACTTTAATAAATGGGAGTTATTAATATGTGTGGAAAAAATAAGTTGTCAATACTTTTTCCAAAGAGAAGCATTTAATTTACAATAATAGTTTAATAGAAGTTCCTGAAATACCTTCTGCATGATACAAGGAGGATGAAATTATGTTTAATCTTCAGCCCAATTTTAGCGATGAGCACAATTTGTGATATTTGTTGAGGAATGGGAGGGAAAAGAACATCTATTGATAGATTATTTAGTACTCACATCAGTTTTATGGTGTAGAAATTATCCAACCCTACTTCATTGGTGAGTAAGCTTAAGCGAGTTGCCCAAATTTATACAAAGTATATTAAATGACAGAGTTAGGATTCAAACTCAGGTCCTCTGACTCCAAAGCTGGTGCTCTCTCCATCTATGACTCCATATCTCCTTCTTTAAAAATTGAGAATTCAGATGTGACTGGTCAGCTCACTTGTGGGAGTATGGTGCTGCTAACACCAGGGTTGCTGGTTTGATCCCCGCATGGCCACTGGGAGCTGCACCCTCCTTAAAAGAGTCAACGATGCCATTGTAGCATGAAAGCAATATGTAACCAATGACCAAGGCTGTTTCCCAATTAAAAAATAAATTTTGATAATTCATTCTTACGTGTACAAGGTAGCTCCCTGTTAACTAAGACGATCCTATTCCTCATTCATTTCAGATAAATGACTCCCCTCCTAGATCGCAACAGTGATCCTAATTCAATCTCATCCCAATGATGTTTTATGGTCCCTTTGTCAGAATTTTTCTCATATTCTGCTAAGATGAGGAAGGATGACATAATTGAACACACAGCTATATCTTGTCCAAAGCCTCTTCACAGAAAATTGTGGTGAGGAGTACAGCTCAGGGGAGGTGATGTGAGGTAGTAGGAGGAGCACTGGCCTGGGTCTTAGTTGTGAGTCCCCATCCTCTCTATGCTATAACTATTTATGACCTTGACATTACCTTGACAAGTTATTCTAGATCTTTGAGGCTTAGTTTTCCTACTTTGGCCCTACCAACCTCACGGATTCTGTGAAGTAGATTAAGTCCTTCACTGCCTCTCCATGTCGGTTGCAGTGGTCCCAAAGTGGGGTATACGCATTCCAGGAATGTGCGCACTCCAGGAAGGTGATTCATTGGAGTGAAGAAGGACAATATCAGGACTTCCATTTATAGTAATTTTTAATCTTGTCCTTTAAAAAGTTTCTATCTTTTGCATATGTTTTATAATATATTTACAAAGCATTATATTTAGGAAAATTATAAACAATCAAATGTTGGAAGTTGTACTAAAATGTTTAATTAATAGGGGTATGTGATAAAAAATGTTGGAGGCCCAGTGGCCTTCAGGATAAAGCTCAAATTCTTTAGTATAAAATTTAAGTCCCCTGTGAATGCTCTAGCCTTATTTCTTCCCCCGCCTCCCTTCTACCTAATTCACCAAACGCACAAGTATGTTTCATAGCTTTGTTGTCTTTGCTTACTCATATACTATTCCTTCTGCCTCAAATTCCTGAAACTTCTTTCAGCCCCCCACCTTCCACTTAGGGACCCCTTACTCATCAGTCATACCTCCTGGATGAATCCTTTACTGAACCTCCCAGATATACCAGATGACTCTCACCTGAGACTTTTATTGGGTTCTGGGAATTGCAACTTGTCTGGGTTATGTTTGACTTTATTTACTAGTTTGTATGTCTCTGAATGGCAATTGCCTTATCTTCATCTTTTTTGTTCTGGCACCTATTATGTCTCCTGATATGTGTTTCACAAATATTGATTAATTATGCAAATAGCAAATGAGTTGGGAGAGTAGTACTATAGGGTTAAAATCTCCAGGCAAATGCAAATAGTCAATATTATTAACATTTGTTAAATTCTGTTGGATTTCAGTGAAATATCTTTCTTAAAAATCTTGGCTGAGCAATATGAGCAAAATAATTCTAATCAACCGTTGTAAGCACTGGTTCTCCGCCCTGCCTGCACATTTCACCTGGGAACTACCAAAAATACCAAAGTCTAGACCCTACTCACAGAAATCTCAATTCAATTAGTAGGGGATGAAATCCAGGCATCTGTGCATTTTAAAAGCTCCCAGATGGTTTCCATGTGCAGCCGGGGCTGAGAACCACTGCTCTAAGTAACACAGACAGACAAAGGTGCTTGCATAAACCTGAGATAGAGTGAGTGCTTTTCCTAAAAATGCAACTGCAACTGTGAGTCTTTAGTACCCTGTCTTTGTAAAGTTAGAATCCATCGTTGGGGGGAAAACACAAAAACTGCAGTTATTTATTGAGACCAAACTACTGAGTCACTAGGATGAAAATGTGAGAGTTTAAGACTCCCCAGCATGGGTTCACTAAGAATAGATCGTGTCACAGAAACGGGAACAATTTCTTGAAAGGAATGGCTAAAGATATTGACAAAGGCAGAGAGACCCTTTGGGGCGTAAGTTGGGAAAGGTGAAGAAAATGTGCTTGCCGATTGCAATGAAATAAAAAAGGCATTGGTGAGAAGGAGGTGGGCGTTCATGGTGTTGTGTTGACTTTTAACAGGAAAACTTATAGGAAAGCGTTCTGAGAACTATAAAGGATGACACATTTGTAAGGAATTATTATTTTTATTAATATTATATTTAGGGTGGGTTGGCTGTGTCTAAAGTACTCTCTGGGAAAGAGTATATCTCAATTAGACTACACAGAAAACAAAAAGACAAAAGTTTGTTAAATGTGATCCTGATTTTGCAACTAACACCTTTTTTTTGTTGTTGTTTTTTTCCTTCCTCTTTTTCTTTCCCACCTTGGGATTGTAAGAAAACTGAGTGAGGTGTCAAATTAGCTTCAAACTGCATCTCTGGGTGAAAACTTTAGGTGAGCATCAGCTAATACTAGCCCAGAGCATATGTCATTTGAAGTTTCCGTAAGGATGTTTTGAGAAAACTTACGGGGGTTGGTGTATATGTTGTCAATATGGAACTTTTTATTTTTGTTTACATTTGCTATTTTTTAATTAAAGTTTATTGGGGTGACAATTGTTAGCAAAGTTACATAAATTTAAGGTGTATAATTCTGTATTATATCATCGATATGTAAGGACAGATGGACACTAGAATGGACACTCTGACCTCTAAAAGTAATGCTGCCCTTAAGGCATGGAACAAGGTAACCTAATGTATTTAACTGGTTCTTGACTTGACTGCTACGGACTTATTCACATACTGTACACTGATATCCCTAAATAGCCATTTGTACTCTGAATTTGATCTTTGAAAGAACAGCGACAGATGCATTTGAACAGAGGCTCTACTGGGAGGATAGTTTGGGAGAGGGGGTTTTGCCTATACTGTGGCGGCCCCAGCCAGTACTAAGCTGCAGCATGTCCCTTTGCCTCATCTGACAGTTGAGTCCAGGCCTGCCACCCTGGGCAGGCCTGCAGTTACACCTGACCCCTCTCTTCTGCCAGCTGGGTCCTGTGGGGTCCACTGGCTATTAGCTACTGTATGCCATCCAGACAGGAGTCCTTAGTCTAGCTTGATGGCCCCTGTATTTCTGTCTTTTCTCCCTTTGTGTGGGGCTGGAACAGAGGGTGGTAGTGGATGTGGGCAGGCAGCACAGAGGGTGCAGCCTACTGATGCACGTGGCTTCTACTGTGGCGAGGGTGAGAAGGAGGAGAGTGAGAGAAAGAGAAACTCCTATCCTCCACCTCTAATCTGGAAGTCTAGGGTGATCTGATCCTGAGATCTTTCAGGGCTCAGTTGAAAATGTCGCTTCATCAGGGAACTCCTGTGTCATCAAGGCCATGCTCTCTTAGGTGCATATACTATGCATATACTTATTACTATTATAATAAGTAATTTGTGCAAATACTCGTTTATTATCTGAATCTCTCAGTTGATTACAAACTTCACGAGGGCAGAGACTGATGTCGGTCCTGTTTATTTTTGTAGCCTTATGCATGAGGCCTGAAATATAGCTGGCACTCAATAAATACTTGTTGAATGAATGAATGAGTGAATGAAAAACACAAGAATGTACGCATAGAAATGATCTTTGGAAATAACCTAACATCTAGGAAGGAAAAAAATAAATAATGGATACCCATTTGGTTGAATACATCATTAAAAAACATTTAAAAAATGTTTAATAACATTGAAAAGTGTTTAGAATGTAAGGTTAAGTGAAAAAAGTAGGATACAAAACTTAATATATGGCATGACTTCTTTTTTCTCTTTTGGCATAAAGAAAATATAGTAGATTCTTACTATTCAAAGTAGTTCTGTTCTAAAGTCATCAGGAACACAGAATTACCCAATACTGACTCATTGCTCCTAGGGGAAATACAGCCTTTGGCCACATTTTTGTCAATTGATAAGTATATAACCTTATTTTATAGGCATTTCTGTTTAAAGACCTCTGATTTAATATATATTGTTGATTCATTAACACTCAATGCACAGCCAACAGCACCATAACTCATGTCTGAATGAGCTTTTCTAACAGACGCATTTTCTCTGCAAGCACATCACAGCCTTGTGCTTAGGAACACTGGACAGCACTTCAGCACTCTAATTAGAGGTCATTTTAAAAAGTGAAATCACCAAGAAAAGCACAAAAATGTGGCACTAAGTAGACTGCAAAAAGGACAGTTGTTTACAGCATGAGAGCTGAAACAAGAAGGCAGAGTATCGCCTGTCTAACCTTAGCTGGGAATATGTGCGATGGAGACTCAAAGTTTTTGCTGTATTATGCTTGTACATATCCATTGGTGACCAGGAGAGTGATGTGAGCATTGATTCTGGGGTTACAATTAAGTTTTAGTGAGTTGCTGAATTCGCAAATATGGAGCATGTACTTAAAAAAAAAAAACAAGACAAAACTGAGGGCAAAGATACCCTCAGGGTAGTATTATGGTGATAAACTCTGTTTTCTTTATGGTTTTTCACAATTTTCCAAATTTTAAATATTAACTTGTATCATTTTATAGCTAGAAAAATATTATTTTTCTTATATTAGGAATTAGCAAAATGTGATGGGCAGGATGTATAGAGAGAAAAGGTAGCAAAAGGTTATTTTGTAAGCTGTTGCATAGCACATTTAAAAACAAAAAGCCCAAACTATACCTCTATGGTAATTTAAAAACATTGAGAGAGATCTAAGATGGCAGAATAGATAAACACTGTGCCTGCTTCATTCCATGAACTCATTAAAATTACAACTAAATTATAGAACCTGGAGAACCATCTGAAGTCTAGCTGAACAGAAGTTTTATAACTAAGCATTTAAAAAAGAAGCCACGTCAAGACTGGTAGGCAGGGTGGAGACGTAAAACCAGCTGGCCCTAACCCTCCCTGTGGTAATTAAGAATCAGGAGGGATACCTCTGCCATGGAGGTTCCCTCCAAGAAGAATGAGGGACCCCAGGCCCTCACCAGACTCCCTAGCCCAGAGGACGGGTGCTGGCAAGAGAAGCCCATTCTGGCTGTGAAAAACAGCAGATGTTCTGATCCTCCAAGAGGGATGGAAGGCCCTGGGAAACCCAGACAAACTCGGAAAGAGCCTGTGCATGGATTCCCTCACCTGCAGGCACTCACCCTGGGTTCCAGCGGAGGGCTGGTGACCTGGGGAGCATCGTAGGTTTATGGTGTGTGAAGAAGAAGAGACTGGTGTGTGAAGAGAAGAAGACTTCTCCCCAGTCTTCTCTGGGGAGAAGATTGGAAGACAGTCACCATTTTTCCTGTGTGGGGTCCTTCTCCCATGCAGCCTGCAGGTGGGTGCCATTTTTCCTGTGTTGAGCCCTCCTTCTATGCTTATGGCCAAATCTGAATCTGATTGGTCTAGTGAGCTCTACTGCTCTACCCAGCTGACTCCCTGGGACCCAGACCCACCTAATTCCCCCAATGCCCAAGGAACTTTCTCAGTGAGCAGCCAGAACTTTCTCAGTGAGCAACCCGCCCACATTGCACTTTTTCTTAGAAAACTACTAGAGTCTGTGGGCCCCAGGCACAAGGCAACTGACCTTGGTGTGCTCTGAGACTTTTGCTGAGAAGCTCGAGGCTCAGCACTGGCACCAAAGCAGAATCTACATTAACATGGTAACCACAACTCTTCCCACTCTAGTGACTCCCTGAGACCCTGCCTCATCCAACTTGTGTACCACACAAGGCTTTATCAGTGGTGGACTCTTAAGGGAGCTGGCAGGTGGCAGTGAGCCTTGGGGTGTCCCGGCTTTTTTGTGGAGCTACCCCAGGCCTGGTACTGGTGGCAGATATCTTTGGTTCACATCATGGCCTCTCCCACATGCCTTCAGGTTTATCACAGGCAGTAAACAACTGCGGATCACTTTGTAGCTGCTCCCAGGTAGTCCCAGGCCAGTCACAGGCAGCAGGTGACCTGGGCCTGCACTTAGCCTCTCCCAAGAGGCCCCAGAACCAACATACTTGGAGGTTTGCTTCAGACCACAGCAGAGCACTTCCCAATTGGTTCCACAAGCGGCATACACAAAAGGCAGTCTTAACAGGGACCCAGAGCCCACTGGGGTGAATCCCACTCAGTGGGGTAAGCCCCATGCATAGTAGCCCGTAAGCTGTGGATGTGGCCAAACCCCACAGCCAATCAGCCTGAGGATCAATCCCACCCACTGACATGCCAGTAACAATCAGGTCTCAAGTATCACGGGAGGGCACACACAACCCATACAAGGGACATTCCTGGAGCACCCGAAACAGTGGCCAGGGAGACTATGACAGGGCCCCACAGGACACCTACCACATAAGGCCACCCACCAAAACTGGGAGATGTAGCAGATCTACCTAATACATAGAAATAAACACAGAGAGGCAGCCGACATGAGGAAACAAAGAAATACATCACAAAGGAAAGAGCAGGAGAAAACTCCAGAAGAAGAATTAAATAAAATGGAGGCAAGCAGCCTACCAGACACATAGTTCAAAAAAATGATTGTAAGGATGCTCAAGGAACTTTAGTGAGAACTTCAACAAAGAAATAGCAAGTTTAAAAAAGGACACAGAAACCATAAAAAGAACCAGTCAGAAGTGAAGAACACAATAACTGAAATGAAGTATGCATTAGAAGGAATCACTAGCAGACTAGATGAAGCAGAGGAATGAATCAGGTATTTGGAAGACAAGGTAGCAGAAAACACCGAATCAGAACAGCAAAAAATAAAAATAAAAAATGAGGATAATTGAAGAAACCTCTGGCACAACATCAAGCTTAACAACATTTGCATCCAAGGAGTACCAGAAGGAGAAGAGAGAAAGCAAGGGATGGAGAACCTATTTGAAGAAATAATGACTGAAACCTTTCCTAACCTGGTGAAGGAAATAGACATACGAATACAACTCCAGGAAGCACAGATAGTCCCAAACAAGATGAACCCAAACAGGCCCACACCAAGAACACATTTTAATTAAAATGGCAAAGGTTAAAGATAAAGAGAGAATCCTACAAGCAGCAAGAGAAAGGCAACTAGTAACTTATAAGGGATCTCCCATAAGATTGTCAGCTGATTTCTCAACAGAAACTTTGTAAGCCAGAATGTGATAAAAAGCAAGGACCTACAACCAAGGGTACCCTACTCAGCAAGGCTATCAATTAAAATCGAAGGACAGATAAAGAGCTTGCCAGACAAGAAAAAGCTAAAGGACTTCATCACCACCGGATCAGTATTACAAGCAATGGTAGAGGGACTTCTTTAAGAGAGAAAAAAAAAAAAGGAAGATCAAAATTATGAATAATAAAATGGCAATAGCTACATATCTATCAACAATTACTTTCAATGTAAATGAATTAAATGCTCCAATCAAAAGACATAGGAATGCTGAATGGATAAGGAAATAAAACCCTTACATATGCTGCCTACAAGAGACTCACTTCAGATTGAAAGATACACACAGATGGGAAGTAAAAGAATGAAGAAAGATATTTCTTGAAAATTGAAATGAACAAAATAAAAAATAAACAGTTGAGGTACCAATAATTATAAAATAGACTTTAAAACAAAGGCTATAACAAGAGAAAAAGAAGGACCCAGTAATCCTACTTCTGGGCATCTATCTGAAGAAACCCAAAATGCTACTTCAAGGGGAAGTGTGTATCCATATGTTCATTGCAGCATTATTTACAACGGCCAAGATGTGGAGGCAGCCTGGGTGTTTGTCTATGGAAGAAAGGATAAAGAGCAGGTGAGGTGGTAAATGTACGCAGTGAAATATTGTTTGGCCATGGAAGGGACTGGGTTCTTGCCATCTGGGTCAGCATGGATGGAGGTGGAGGGTATTGTGCTGAGTGGAGGCTCAGACAGAGAAAGCAGGTGCAATGTGATTTTGCTTATATGTGGAATCTAAAGAACAAAGTAAACAAATGAAACAGAAACAAACTCACAGATACAGAAAACATTTTGATGGTTGTCAGATGGGAGGAGAGTGGGGGAGGGGTTAGGGTGAAAAAAGAGGAAGGGATTAAGAAGTACAAATTGATTGTTACAAAGTAGTTATGGGGATATAGGGTATAGCATAAGGAATATAGTCAATAATACTGTAATAACTATGTATGGTGTCTGATGGGTCCTAGATTTGTTGAGGTGATAGAAGGGAGAGGGTTGGGGGGCAGGGTGAAAAAGGTGAAGGGATTAAGAAGTACGAATTGGTAGTTACAAAATAATCATGGGGATGCAAAGTAAAACATAAGGAATATAATCAATGATACGGCAAAAGCTAGATAGAGTGCCAAGTTGGTGCTAGACTAGTCAGAGGAATCACTTCTTAAATTATATAAACGTCTAACCACTATGCTATACACCTGAAATTAATATAATATTGAATGTCAACTGTAATTGAAAAATTAAAAAAGGGGGGAAAGGTAAAGGGGAATAAGAGGTCCTATTTTACAGATATAAAATATGTAAGTCATGGGAATGTAATATACAGCAGAGGGAATATGTGATAGCATAGTACGGTATCAGATGGTTGCTGGACTTATGCTGATCACTTCTTTAGGTATATAAATGTGGAATAACTATAATATTGTATGTTAGTTTTATTTTTAATACAAATATTTTAAAACACCATATTGAACCATAATTTTGAAAGTTGTGTTGAATTCCTCCTTACAAGACATTTTTGAATGGCCAATGTACCATTCTACAGCCAGGAGCAGGGAGACTCCTTGAGCAAAGGCTTCAAACTGACCAGGAGGAAGAGACAGAAAAAGAACAAGACCCAGCTCTGCAAACGTCACTCAGCCATCTGATGATGGAAGGCAGTGCAAGGACAGCTTTCTATAGAAATTCTTGCCCTTAGCTATTCATCCCCTCACTCTCTGCCAAGTCTGAGTTAGGTGCCCCTCAGCAAAGTGCCCTTCTCTTATTACAGCACTTCCCACACTGTGCTGTAATGACCTTCGTAATGACCTTTGCATGTGTCTGCACTCCCAACCTTAAGCTCTGAGAAGGCAAGGGCTGAGAGAAGCTTGTTCTCCACTGCACTCCACCACCTGGCACAGTGCTTTGGACACAGTGAGGGTCAAATAAGTATTTGTTCAATACAGATGGAGTGATCATGCATCAAGCACCCCAGCAGAGAGCCACTCCTGTCAGTTCTCATCTTTCAATAGGAAACACCAAAACCTCATCCAAAAATGTTGAAGAGTTCAAATGAGAAAATCTCACTCTTAAAAAAAGGACAAGATTTCTTACTTTCAGGCAAATAGAGACTGTAGAAATAAGAATCTGCCTGCCTCCGTCTGATGAGCAAATGAAATTCTTGTTTCCTTTTACCTTCTTACAATTGTACATTCTGTTCATCCGTCTTCTGGCTTGGGATTACTGGGGCGTACACTGCTATTTCTTGCAGTGTCCATAAGCGCAGAGAGCAGAACTCCGTTCCTGAAATGTGCTCCGGTTTGATAAGGCGGATTGGACTGGATCTGGTTCAGCCTTTAATCTGTTTCTGTAGGCATCTGAGAATGTTCCAGAGCCAGTGCTATTTCAGGAGCTTTCTATTTGCAATATGTGATTTTACAAAATGATAGCTGTATTAGTTTTCCATGGCTGCTGTAACAAGTTACTACAAAGTTAAGGGCTTAAAACAATGCAAATTTATTATCTTATAGTTGTGTATATCAGAAGTCTGACGTGGATCTCACTGGGCAAATTCAAGTTGCCAGCAAAGTACATTCTTTCCTAGAGGCTCCAGGGGAATCAATTTCCTTGCATTTTCCATCTTCAGAGGCTGCCTGATTTCCTTGGCTCATGCCCATCTTTTCTTCTTGAAAGCCACCAACATCAGGCTGAGTTCTCCTGCTGCCATCTATCTGTTCCCTCTTCTGATACTCTCTGCCACTTTTAAGGGCCCTTGTGATTACATTAGACCCACCAGGATAATTCAGAATAATCTCCTTATTTTAAAGTCAGCTGTTTAGCAACCTTAATTTCATCTGCAACCTTGATTTACCTTTGCCATATTACCTAACACGTTCACAGGTTCTGGGGTTAAAACATAGACACCTTTGAGGGCATTATTCTACCTGCTATAACGATATATACATACAATTGTATATACATACAATCTAGAAAATATAGTAGTCATTTTAAAAACAGTGTTCCTATCCCAATTCTGCTCCCCCTGAATACCACCCCTCTGCAAAAAAAAAGGAAAAACTTTCCAAAGCATCAAACCACAGAATGAAATAATTTTAGAGTTAAAAAAGTCAAGATCTGCTTATTATGTGGATTTAAGAGATTAAGATCTCCATAGTATCACTTGTGTGGGAGTTTATGTGTAAGAATCTCACTGCTCATAAGTAATTTCCATGAAGTTCCACTCACAGTATGAACAGATCTGAACTGTTATAATCCGCCTACTATTTGCCTGGAATTGTGCATACAAATTGTGTCCAAAACTTTCTTCTTAATCATTCCTTTCTCAGGAATTCTCTTTATCTTCCTAATTTGATTAGACAAGGCTTTCCCATCCCCCACTGCTGTTTTTCAACAGGCACTGAGATAGAGTCTAGCCAGTCCCAGGAAGAATGATCACTGACTAGAAGTCAGTGGGAATGATAAGCTTTTCTGTGTGGTTTATGCAGAAGGCAAAACACTGCAGATTCCACATCCCACATGTTCCCATCCTACCCCACATCAATCGCACATTTAACAAATAAAAAGTAACAACCGGCAGCATTCCCTATTCCGGACACCTTTTCCTCATCTACTAACTGTAAGAGTAGGGCACATTTGTTATATTTGGTCTTGAGTGGAACCAGAATCAGTTGGCAAATTTGTTTCACATTCATTCCTAAATCTATTTCCTGTGTGAATATGGATCAGCAGGGGTGGTGTGACACTATCACACTCGGACTTCTGTCCACATCCATACTTCCAAAGCACCTGAACAAGGCCAATGTAAAGCTCATGTGCTTCTGAGTTCAGAGCATCAGCACCAGCAAAATTGATCGAGATTTTTTCAGAATGTTCAGTTTTCCAACTTCTCAAACAAATCCTTCTCCCTGCCCCTTCTCTCTGCCTGTTGGTCTTATTTGGCTAAGTCTGAGGAATGGACACCAGGTTTGCCTGCTCTACAGCCACCTCACTTGACCCCCATTGTGAGGTGACCATGTGGTCGGATGGGTCTTGACTAATCTTTGTATCTCTCTTGCTTTTCTCATCTCTCTTCCCAGTGAGGCAAAACATTGCATATCATTTCCCTGGCAACAAAGACCGGCTCAGTTTGGGCCAATTAGATGCTAGCAGAAGTTTGCTGGGGCTTCTAGTTAGAGCGTCCTCATTCTTAAGAGAGAGTTTCAAAGAATCACCCTTCCCTACCCCAAATTGGTCCTGGAAGCTTTGTAACCATTTCGTTATTAGTCTGATGAGTAACTGACCTAGAAGAATGACAGGGAAGTAGAGCTTCCTCCCAATCTCCCTGCCCTGCCTCCACACTCTGAACTTACAGTTATGTGGGGTAATATTTTCTTTTTACTTAAGCTAGTTTGAGATGGATTGTCTGTTACAGTTACGCATTCATTCCACACATAATTACAAATGTCTGCTGTGTACTAAACACTGTTCTAGGCATTCGGGTTATGCCAGAGGACAAAACAAAGGTCCCTGCCCTCTAGTATGAGCAGATAAATAAGCAAATAATAAATGTAATAAATCAACAAACACAAAAGTACATTAGAAGGTAATAAGCAGAGCCAGATGAAGGAACTAGGGAGTGGCAGGAGCAGTAGGGTAAAAGATAGAAGTAGCCGATAGTAATTTTAAATAGAGTGGTCAGTTTCACTTCACTGAAAAGGTGCCTTTTGAGTAAACTCGAGTGGAGTGAGCATGTGCGGATATTTGGGGAAGAATCTTCTAGGCAGAGGCAACAGCCAAAGCCAATTCCCTAAGTTGGGGGTTTACCTGGAGTGGGAGAGAAGAAAGGACCTGGTTGGTGGGGGTGAAGAAAAGGAAGGCAGAAGTTGACCGGGGAGCCCTGGGGGCCTTCTAGGCTGATGAAGGATTTAGGCTTTTACTCTGGGTAAAATGGGGAACCACAGATGGGTTTTAAGCAGAGGAATCACAACCATCCCTCTGGGAATACACTTTGAAGGGGTCAGGGAAGGTCTGGGGAGTCCACCTGGGAGGCCATAGTCCAAACCCAGGATGGCAGTGATGAAGGTAATAAAAGCAGTTTCGATTCTGGATATGTTTTGTAGGCAGAGCCAACGGGATTTTTTCCTGACAGAGTGTATGTGGGATGTGAGAGAAAGAAAGGAATCAAGGATGACTCCAGCCAAAAGCACTCTAACTCATTCACTCTCAAATTTACCTGGCTGGCCTGTCATCTATTTACAAGCAATGAGTGTTACAAACCATGGAAACGTCCAACCCAATGTAGGGTTCATGTGCAAACCAGTCATTTATATCAAAATATTGAGGGTTTTATATTGTCTATCAACCATCTCACCCGCCTAAAAATCTATATTTTTTGGCTGTCCTGTAAAAAATAAAATGATCCTTCATTCTCGGGTCGGACTGAAGTAATGACTGTTCTACTCTGTGCAGTAATGGCCTTGTCCTTCATCTGTGTGTGATGCGGTTTCTCTTCACCTGGAGCCTTTCGCTGCCGTATGTGATGATGGTGTCCCTTCCTTGCTGATGGACTCAGCATCTGTGTAAGGGATGTTTCCAGCCCGATTCTGCTGATGCATCATCCTAATTGTCTGGTTGTTACTGCCTTGCCACTTACCAACTGGTGGGAAATATTCCTTAGCTCTCCATCCGTAGCAGAATTACAGCCTCTATCTTTAGAAATGATACATGTCGAGGATTATTCATGTTTGTAATTACAAACCTCCTAGCAGAAGCACAATTATTAAAAACCTTTGGAAACGACATTTTGTCTCACATCACGAAACTTGCTGTTAGCCTCTCATGCTGGTATTGCTTTTGTTGCTGTAATTTCTACCTGCACTTCAGTTGCAATTTAACATTATCTCACTTCTCTCTATCTTTCAACCTGGTTATAATGGTTAGGTCTCCTGCTGTTTATCCTTAAATACTTTCCCCTGTGAATCTCACTGGGCTGTTTCCTGTGGTTACAGCCAAGGACACAGCTGCAGCAAGATTTGTGGCATTGTGATAACTTGAGAGGGTTGGTTTATCTCTGGTGTAGAACCAGTGAGGGAAAGAGCTGGAGGGAACTTCGGAGATCATTCACACAAACCCATCGCTTTAAAGAGGAAGCAACTGAGGTTCTGAGAGGTTGAGTGAATTGGCTCCTGATCACCTAGGTTCCAATTGTTGAGTTATGCTCTGGAATAGCAGGTATGGATATTCAGGGACAGACTCTTTTAAGTCTTAGCGACTTAAAATTTAAACTGGTGCACCAATGACCTGGATAACAGAGCCGCATGGCAAGGGAAGTAACACTGTATGCCTCTTCTGAGCGAGAAGACACGGTGCTAGTTTTTTGGTATCATGGGCCACATTAATATCCACAAACACCTGATGAGATAGGAATAATTATGCCCATTTCACACACAAAAGAGGCCCTTGGGATATTAAGCAACAGGCCCAAGAGCACACAGATAGTAAGTATCCACCTTGTCTCCCTGACGTCCCACCCTTTCTCTGTCTACTGCATCAGGGATGGAATAATAGATAATATTCTGAAAGGCTGAGGTGCAAGCAAGCACGAACTGTTTTTTTAAAGGGTGAGGTGTGAGCATGAACTAAGGTGGTTTGGGAACCTAAAGTGTTTGGGAAACTCGAAGATGGTGTTAGAGACTGTGCCTCACCATATCTGCCATTTTCTCCATCCTTTCACTCAGAGCAAGCCGGACCTGGCTAAGCAATGCCATCCAACTGTTAACAAAGAAAACTCAAACATTAGGAGGTAGGAAGCTGGAGAATTTGCTTAATACACGAATGTTCAATTTTAACTCTTTGAGGTTGTTTTAGGCTTCCTTGGTACATAGTGGTCCAGAGTGGCTCAATTTGGCTGGTGGGGTGGGAGGAGGATTAGAGGAGGAAGGGACTGGAAAGTGAAAGATGCTGTCTACCTCTCTGTGGAAAAGGACACTGCCTTAGATTGCCTGTAGATAAATAAGAACTTGACTCTACAATTGGTTCTCTTCCTGAAATAACCAGAAACACTGGACATCAGAGGCATGAATTAAATTCTGCCTTCTTATTCTTTAGTCCTTTCATTTTTAGCTATTTCCATTGCTGCTGCAGAAGCAGAGAGATGGCCAGAGCATCAAGATTAGGCAATAGTATGGAGGATGAGTCAGTAAGGGAATCTCTTGATTTTCTGACCCGCGGGGCTATCTGAATGGATCCCCCCTGAATTGCAGGAGGACATCCAGTAGGAGCCCCAGTATGCCTCATTCTCCAAAGAGAGCCTCTAGAACACTGGGAGCAGCATTAAGCCCTGGAAAGCCAAGAGCCCAAATGATGACAGAACGAGAAACTATATCTACAAGGCTGTTTTTCAAGAGGGCATGGTGACCGTGTCGCGTGAGGGATGACGTAGACGTCGCGACTGAAACTGCACGAAGACCTTGAGGTTAGGTTTAAGTAGTAACTCCCTAAGAGTTCAGCCCCATTCTGCCATATTGAAGGATCTCTTCTAAGATTGTCACTAATAGCAGTGTCACATCTGCCTGGGAAGGGTTATAGCTGTGGTCCCAAAGTAACTCAATGGGAAGTTTCAAAACCTGCTTTCTTATCACAATGACCTCGGTTAATCAAAAATTCAGGTTTTTGAGTCCTGCTTCCAAAAAATCTGATTCACCAATGGGAATACCCTTCAGGTAATTCTGTCAAAACTTCTCATTGGAAACATCTGAGATAGGTAATCCCGCCTTTTGTAATTGTGGGTTTCTACTGTGCTACTTCCTATGGTGCTTCTGAAGCACGCTTAATTTTGTCTTTGCCAGCTCTGAGATTCTTAATCTGAGTTTCTGGGACTCAATGGATAGGGCTCAGGGGGACCAGGAACCCCCTGAGATAGTTTGCAGAATTTCACATGTATATAAGCTATGTGCAGAGTCTCAAAGGAATCTATGGTCCCCAAGGGATTTAGACCAGCTGTTCTACCCGTCTCCTTTCTGCCCAGACCCGCTAGTGCTGGCACATTGCTTCCTGCCCTGGCCAGTCTTCATGGTTTCAACAGACAGCACATTTCACTTCTATTTGGGAAATTTGCATTCAACTATGAAACACAGGGTGATTGGGAAAAGGGGGTGGTGCACTTCCATGTTTCTGTTGAAATTAACTTCCTTTGGAAGGATATGCCTGTGACAGTTTTCACAGAATTCTGCTGTCCTGTTTTAACGAGCAGCTTAAAAAATATATATATCCATGTCATCAAAACTCTACTGTCTCCATTTCTTCCCCCTTGAAGCCGACCCCTTTGCTGACCCAAACTATGCACAGCTTAAGATGTTACTTTACTTCTCTGGATCCTGTGTTGACCTCATTGTGCTCTAATGTCCACAGAACAAGCCTGATTCCTTTTCCTGGCATCTGTGCCCTTTACAATCTGACCATCTCCTGCTGCTCCCCTAATTGTTCCATGTTCCAAGCTGACTGCACTCCTTATCAGTGCCCAAGCCCTGTCTGTGCCCTCTTCCCTCTGGGCCTACATGGCATGCCCTCCTTTTCCTCTCCATCTGTCACAGTTTTATCCTCATTCAAGGCCTTCCTTCTATCTGTCTCTCAGCCAGAAATTTCTTCTTCTCTGAACATCAATGATACTTGGTTCGTATGGGTCTTATGGCATTTTGATTACATGTTACATATTGATTCATGTTCTATTATTCATGACTTGTGTTTCTCTCCTTCCTTATTAGCTTCTAAGTCGTTTCATAGCAGGGTCCATGTTGATTTTAACTCTGTATCTGCATGTTGCCTGTGTCACAGTATCGAGCATACCACAAGTCCTTAATAAAATCTGCCAGAGACATTTCAAAACCTAGATCTGGCTATATAAATTTAGAAAAATAGTTCTGTTGGTCTTTTGGTAATCTAAATTGGACGGTAGCTTGAGAACTGCATATAAACCACATTTATTCTTGCTGAATTAGAAAAGGAGCCTGATGGCTTTGCTGAAATTTATACTTTAAAAATATTTATGTGATTTCATTTTTTTATAACACCTGTGAAGCTTGTAGCAGTGTAGTATTTTTATTCCCTTTTGGCTGGTGTATTTACTGAGGTAAGACGTGAAATCCAAGGCCCCAGAGCAGGCAGAAGACAATACTGGGGCTGGAGCCCAGGCCTCCCGAGAATGTATCAGCAAAGCGTAGCACTAACTGTGCTAAGAATGGAATACAAATATGTTCACACACTGCTAAGGCACTTAAGGCAATACTGTGGGGCAAAAGTTTGGTTTAGTGTAGATGGTATGAAGAAAGGACCATACAGTCCATTTGAAATTTTCTTTTCACCGGTCTGTTTTGACATTGCTGGCTCATCTCTGTCTTTTGTTCCCTAAATAATAACATGACTGTAAGTCTAGTCATTAGCTTTCTGCTTCCGGCCCACCCCAGTATCTCCTTCAGGGACCTACCCCTGTCTCATAGTTTCAATTTTTACCACTCTGCCGACTTTTCTAACATCTTTGTAGTGATGTAGTAGTTCCCTGATCCCCCTCACACCTCTTATGGATTGTCAGAAGTTTTCACTTGGAGTTCTTCCATCACTTTAAACTCCTGATTATCTAAATCCTAACTCATCATCTGCCTTCTGACCAAACTCACCCCTTTCTCAATCTACATTTTCCCATCACCATTCTAATTATACAAGTTCAAAATCATTGTTTTCTTTAACTTCTTCATTCTTCACAGTTGAAACATCATGTCTTACCAAGTCTTCCTCCAAAATGTTTATCATGCCCATTTGACAATCTAGAAGCTTTTTGGAAAAAACTGTATCTTTCTTTAGAGGCCCTCACCATACACACATTCTTTCCTTTCTATTTCCAATACCACATTCTAATCTAGGGTGTCTGTTGCCTTATCCTTAAACCGCCGTTACAATCTTCACCTGATTAATGTCTCTGAAAGAGAAATGAAAAGATGTTACTTCTCCTCACTGCAAACCCTCCCGCCCCAATTCCATTGGTGTTCACTTGGTTGGATACATTCTAGTCTTCAGCCTGGCATACCAAATCTCCCACAATAGGACCCAACTGATCATTTCATCTATATTGTCTAATACTTCCCTATGGTGATTCTTGCCCCAGGAAAACTCTTCTGTTCACCGTCCCAGAATGTATCTTCCACTGCCTTGCTCTGCTCTTCAGTCTCTTTCTTTCTTTTTCCACTCCACCTCTTCCGGTCCTTCTCATTTCTCAAGGCCCAACTCATGTCTCCTCTTTTGGGTATGGCTTTTCCTGAATATTTAAATGCAGGACGTTCTTTGGCCCTTGATTGTCTACATCTTTGCCACTCAAAATGTTGTCAAATGATCAGGAGCATTGGCACCACTTGGCAGTTGGTTAGAAATACAGAATCCAGGGCAAATGGAAATCTGAGAACAGATAGTGTCACTATACTCTTCCACTAGCCTCGGTTCACAGAAGCCCAAAGACTACAACATATGATCGATGACCTCACCAGCTCTTGTACTGTGACTTAACTGTTTGCATGGGAACATGTCTTATTTCTGCCAACAGACTACAAAGAGGATAGAGTCACATATTTTATAATTCTGTACATAATTGATATGCTCAGCACATAGAGTTTCAGCTCTATCTCCCCTTTCCTTCCCTTTCCTTTCCTCCTTTCCTTCTGGTGTGTATTGAGTGATGTAGACAGAATATTGAGATATTCTATCTGTAGCATAGAATATTTCATTCTAGTGCTCTTATACATGCTGGGCAAAAAAACATTCATCAAAACAAAAATCCTTCTCTTTAAGGAACTTGCATTCTATGGGAACAAAAACACAAAATAAGTGAAATATATAGTTAGATCACAATATGTACTGTAGAAAAAAACACTAGGGAAGGATATTGGGGAGTTGGGGAAATTTACTTTTAAATAAGGAGTCAGAGTAGACCCCTTTCGACAAGGTGAGATTTATGGAAGCGCCTGATGGAGGTGAATTATGTAGCTACCTGGGGGAATAGCATCTCAGAGAGTGGAACAGCGAGGGACATGAGGTGGGCGTGTTCTGAAATGAATATGGGACATGAATAAAAATGTCTTGAGTCTGGAATGTAAGGAGCTTGGGAGAGAATATAGGTGAGATCAACTCAGATCTCACATTGTAATAGGATCTCTCTGTCTGCTTTGTTGCGAAAAGCCTGAAGGGGGATAAGGGTGGAGGCAGGAGGCCACTGCAGTGATACAGACGAGATGATGGTGGCTTGGTTCAGAGAGGCAGCAGTGGAAAAGGTGAGAAGTGGCCAGACTCTGTATTACATTGAGGGTAGAGACAGCAGATTTGCTGGTGATTGGATTAGGAGTATGAGAGACAGAGAGGTGTCCAGAATCCAGGCATTCAATATTTTTGGCCTTAACAATTAGAAAGATGTAGTTGCCATCAAATGAGATGGGGGAAAGGCTATGGGCGGAAAAGATTTTCAGGGAAGATTAGGAACTTAGTTTTAGCCATGTTGAGTTTGACATATCTTTTGGACAAGTGAAAATATTGAGGAGGCAGTTGGATATCTGGAATGAATGAATAAGCAGGATCTTAATCAAGTGTGTAACTCCCTCAAACATAAATCAACACATTCTTCTAACTACTCTCTCATAATGTGAAGCATTTTGGGAAGTGACACTGGAAGTTAGACCCTTCTCACAAAGACCAGAGCTGGTGCTCTAACCATCTTCTAGGCATCTCCCCTTAAATGTTCCCTAGACTCTCAACATGTCTAAAGTAGAACTCATTTTCTTTCTCGCAAACCTGGTCTCCCTCTTTGTGAATGTAGTGAATGGTACCAGCAGGGAAGCAAGAGAGTCACACTTTTTTCCTTCCTCATCCCTTCACTTCTCATCCCTCTGTCTATTGGTCACCAAATCTTATGAATCCTACTTCCATGCCATCTCTAGAATTCATCTCTCCCCTATATCTTCACTGCTACTTTTTTTTGGGGGGGGCTGGGGATTGTGTTCTCATCATCTTTCACTGCATTATATGTCAATCTTCTCCTACTTGGTTTCATAGTCTCTAATCCATTCTTCACATAGCTCTCAGAATGATTTTCTAAAATGCAACTGTGGCCATATTACTCATTTGCTTACATTTCTCCCAAAGGCTTCCTTCTGTTTAGAAAAACCCAAATCCAGAGCTTGGCCTACAAGGATCATTACGATCTGGCCCTGCTTATCTCTCAGATTTACCGCCTTATACACACACACACACAGACCACTTCCATCCACTAGCCATACTGAACTGCCTGTAGTTAACTGATTTATTTATTCACATTTTAAATATAAATGGAGAGCTTCCTATGTTACAAGCACTATGCTGAGCTCTGGGGATACAACGTGGGGTGAGGCCGACTCATTTCCTGCTCTCGTGGATCTGCACCTTCTCAGTTCTCGTGCTTTTGCTCTTTGATCCCTCTGCCTTGAATTTACCACTACCTTCCCCTCCCTTCACCCCACTGCCACTGAGAGAACACCAACTCACCTTTTTAAGATTCTGCTCATGTCATTTCTTTGTATTAGCACTTTTCTTAATTTCCTCTCTTCTAAAAATATTTCCTCCCTCGAAAGATATTATTAAATAACTTAATAGCTCTAGAAGCAAGGATATTTCTAAATACATTCCAGGTTCAGTTCAGCATATTATATTTTATACTAGGAGATTACAGCTCCAGGAATGGGATTTTCTTTTTGATCTCAGGAGGTAGAAAAACCCCCTTTTTCTGGATTTTTTTCCTTGTCCTTAGATTCCACAAATGGAATTGTTGACGGCTACAGAATGAGTGAATTCTAATGCACTGGATTACACATCCAATGGCTGCCCCAGAATGTGTATAGACTAAGGCCTTAGGGATGGTGATCTGATCTCAGGGTAGGGGTGCTAGGTAACTTGTCTTAAAGCTGAATTTGCGTAGCAAGCTCACAATTTTTACTTAGATTAGCGTACATATATTTGTAGCAGCTTGGTGGGGGACTGATAAAGATGGGGGATAAAGACTCCCTTTTAAGCTATCCCTTAGTGCTACCATTGCACAGAAAATGGCAGAATGATTGCCTTATATGCACCTGCTCATATTTCCTGATCTGCCCTGTTTGCAGTTCCTAGAAGAGGTAAGCAGGAAAGAAAATAGAGGGATTCAGCACATGTAAATAGATGGGGGCCAAAGGGTGGGTAATAAGGGTGAGTACCAAGAATAGTAAAAACCTTCCTCATTTGTCTTTGCCCATCACCTAAGGGATGTTTCAGTGTACGAAGTCGGACAATTAAGTTCGCGAACTCTTCCTAGAAAAAGTGCTACATACCTCATTGCTGCATATCACTACGGTCACCCTTGAGAATCTATGCACTGATGCCAGCACCTAGTCTACCCTTCAAAGCAACTTTGGAACTCTTTTTCTGGAATGGCCATCAGAGCTGTCATCGTATTACCCTTGATGTCCTGAATGTCATCAAAATGTATTCCTTTTAATATTTACTTTATCTTCAGGTAAAGAAATAAGTGATTGGGGTACAGATGAGGTGAGTAGGGAGGGTTCCAATACAGTTATTTGTTTACTGGCTAAAAACTCCCCAGTGCCGTGTGAGCTGGTGCATTGCAGTGATGTAAGAGCCATGAATTGTTCGTGAAAAGTTCAGGTCATCTAACTTTTTCATGCAGCCTTTTCAGCACTTCCAAATAGTAAACTTGGTTAACTGTTTGTCCAGCTGGTATAAATTCATAAATGAATTATGAATTCATAATAAATTCATAATGAATAATCCCTCTGATATCAAAAAAAGTTAGCAAAATCGTTGCAACAAGTTCACGAACTTAATTGTCAAACCTCGTGTGAGTGAAATCCTAGAAACTCTGGTCTGAAACTCTGTCTCTGTCCTATTCTCTTTTTCTGCCTCTATATCTCCTCACGCCTCTCTGGATAGTCACATATGTATACCATTAGATGATTTTAGAAATCTCCGTAGGGGAATATCTGTATTTTATTAATATGTAATAGCACTAAAATCAAGTATTTTAGTAAAAAATCCTGAAAAAAATACCCTCTTGATTATCTCCCTTTTGACTTATTTATAGTCTGAATATGGCAGTATATCTTATAATGGAGCTATAAAAACGAATGTCTGATACTTCTTACCTCATGTCTAGTGTGATTAGGCAGTCAACATTCTTCTTATCATTGTTGAGTACTTTAAAGAGTAGCACAAAGTCACTCTGGCTGTGATAAAACTCATAGTCCCCAAATCGGTAAACCTTCCATGATGACTGCTAGCACATGTTTGACTACACATGTGTGCCCACACATGCACACACAAATACACTCATCTAAATATTCTAACCAGATTAATCTTTTCCTTTTGTATTGTATTAAATATTCAAAATAATACTTTATCAATGATTGTCAATCTGAGTTATAAAATCATATGAATTTATTTATAAGCTATAAACAATTTATAAAGGACACAATTTGCTGCTTAGAAGAGCTAGCACCGTCACTATTAATACGTTTAATTTATTTCATGTGATGCCTGCTTTGTTAATGCTTAAATTATAGTTATATCTACACGTAGCTGATTATTCATTAATTTGCCACATTTAGATATATCGATGAGATATTTTATAAAGTAAAATTATATCAAGTAAGAGGCTATCCTAATTATGAAGGCTTATGATTAAGTGATGATTATGAGTGCTTTGTTTAATAATTATAAAGGCTTAATGATGTTTGTGGTTATATTATAACAAAAATTGCACTTTTAATTATATGGGAAGGGATAGCATATAGTGAACAGACAAGAAAAAGTGTCAGTTCTGAAGCTTTAAATTAGATTCCTATTGATTGGAATCAATCTAGTATGAAATTTCCTTGCTATGAATGTTTTCATGGTTGTCAGTCTCTACTACTACAGGCTAGTGATTTTACTGGCTGTGTACAATGGACAGATTAAATGCCAGGGTATGGATACGGCCAGGACCCAACACTGATGACATGAACTTACTACTGAGATTGCAAGGTACTTCCCTGCCTCTGCTCCATCCGTGTTGAGGAAGTCAAGCCACATATTTCTGTATGTGTCACATACAAATGCCAAGCTAAAGATAGGGCGGTCCTGTCTTTTATCTGGTAGAGGCGGTGGGCATGTGCCTTTGCCCTCAGCCCCGTCGCCAAGATTTACACATCTGCTCCAAGGCCAGCCATTTGGGTGGGAGCACATAACAGGAATCTGATTCATTTACTAGTTCTGTCATTCAAAAGAAGTCTACTGAGTGCCCAAGTGACAGGATTGGTCCAGGTGCTGGGAATTCTGTAGTGATCCTGACTTCAGGGACTTCCATTGCAATGATCGCTTAGGTTCAAATCCTGGCTCTGCCTCTTAACCTTGGGCAAGATGTTTTACTCTCTGAACTTCAGTCTCCTAATTTGTATCAGGCTCCTATCTGTTGGGAGAATTAACTGAGGCAATGTCTGTAAAGCACCCAACATTTTTCCCAGTGCATTACTAAGGTCAGTGATTTTTTATTGTTGGGCAGAAGGCAGATGCAGGCCATATTTCCACCACAAATTTACCTGGTTGTGAATGTGGTCTCTTAGTTGAAATGACCCTGACTCACTATGCTTCTGAGTCAAGTCTCAGCATCATTTACTGTATAGTAATGACCATGCAACAATGGGAATATCATTACTGTCTTCCTAGTAATGTTTTTGCCCTTCAGATAACACACATGAAATGAATACCCAAGCTCCGTTCCCTTCAGGGACTGAGAATAAGAATGGAAGACGATCTTTCTAAGAGCTATTTACACACTGTATGAGACACAGAAATGGAAGGGAAAAAAACCCAGAAGATAATATTTAGTTTAAATGTTAAAGCAGTGGCATTAGAGGCCCTGGGCCAAGGAAGTTTAAAGAACTAGAATGTCCCTTGTGTTAGAAGAGGTTTCACTTCATCTTGTCCTTGAAAAAAACCTGAGAAAAGGACATGAGAATCTGTTTGTTTGTAAAAATCTAATTAACTATTGAACTGTGTAATGTTCCCTAATAACTGAGTTTAGTTGAATCAAAAACCATTAGGTACTTTCAAGTGTTGAAATGAAGGCCCTAAATTGATCACCTAAATTATGTACTGTTTTATCAAAATGTCCAGGCTGGCAACTGGTTAATAGCTTACACCACTCAGGTCTAGTTGTTTTTCTATGTTAGTAGCTGCGTCTCATCTGAAAGACCGTGCAGGGTATCACCACACTATAGCATATGGACTGGGGGTGGGGTGGGCACACAAAGAATTCAAGAGGATTTTGGGGGAAACCAGTAGGTGGCACCAGAGAGCTCAGGGCAGAAGGCACAGGAAGTTCCTGTCCAAGCGGCATCCCCAAGACATTCAAACAAGGAGAGAAGCTGATTCAAAATGGGACTCTGATACTGAACAGTGTCTCATAGGATTTGGAGCAGAGTTGGAAGAATCACCTGGAAAGTTCCCTTACCCCCAGACCAACTATAGGAGGATCTCTAGGTCTGGAATCTAACATTGGTCTTTTTAAAAAAGATTTCACAGATAATTCCTATAGCCGGAGGTAAAAACCAGAGCTCTAGGCTCGTAGTTCTCAAAGTAGAGTCCCCAGACTAGTATCCCCTGGGCATTTGTGGAAATGCAAGTTCTCGGGCCCCCAAACCTACTGAATCAGAAACCCTGAGAGTGGAGCTCAGTAATCTGCGTTTTAACCCACCCTCCAGGTATTCAGATGCTCATGCAAGTTTGGGAACCAAAGTTCTATATAAGTCCTGTTAGACAAGAAAACCAGGAGGGCAGTTAGGCTGAAATAGCTCAGGAGGGAAGTCCTGAGCCACTGGGGTTCCCGTTCGTACTTAGAGAAAAGAATGAAAAACACATTTCTCATTCCCATAAAGACTTTGAGAGAGGAGGGGATCTAACTTTGCCACTTCATGTCTCTCAAAGCTCTTAGGAAGGATTCATGACCTCTTGGTTCCAATGGGCTCATAAGATTTTAAATAAAATGCAGAGACTGATGAGGGAAAGCTGTCTGACCATTAGAAAGGACAGCTTTACTTAGGAGGGAGGTGAGTGGGGGAGGGTAAGGGCTTTCCAGATCCGGAAAGAATATCCTAAAAATAAAAAGAGAGGAAAGTCATTAACATGGAACATTGCTTTACTTTTTCCTTTTATTTCATGAAAGCAATGCTTTTGGGGGCAAAGCACTGATATGTTAATAAAACTGAATAATGTCCCTTGTACGTAGGTTTAGTACGAGATGAGAACTGCATAAGAACATGTTCTAATGATGCGTTGGTTTTTCTCACAGTAACATCCAGCCCCCAGAACATTCTCCGGCAGCACCCACACTCTCCTGCTCTAGTGAATAAACCGGGAACAAAGCTGCAAATCTGAGTTGCTGATGCCTGGATGGTGAATGTGCTTGTGTATTATAACCTGGCTCTGTGGCTGATTTAGACGGAAATGTGGGGAAGTCACTGAGCTTCTCTGGCCTGTTTCCTCAAGTAGAAAATAATGGAAAGCACCCAGATGAACCCGAAATGTTCAAGTGATCTGCATCAGACTGGGAAGAGGGCCAGGTGTCATGGCCAAGCAGGACAGAGGAAAATTGCACTGACTCAACGGTGTCACCTCCTGGTAAATGGACAGAATGAAATTTAAGCTGGAAGTTTAATTATCAAATGTGGGCCAAGCACTTTACATGCATTTTTTTGTTGTTTATTTTAATTATCGTTTTCTCCCATACTCATGCATGCTACAAAAATACTGCCTTTACCAACCAATAATAAAAGTAAACCAAGTAAGAACCTCAACCAAATCCAGATAATTGATTTGGTGGAACAGAAATATCTTTTTTGCTCCCTTTTAAGTTCACTTTATGAGAAAACAAATCCCGCACGGGATCATTATTTTAAGTACAAATTGCATTTAAGAGAAAGTGTTTGGTAAACTTTCTGGGCTGTAAATTAGATACCAATTTCATTAGAATAAAGGCTGTGAAATGCATTTCTGAAAAGTACTGTACAGAGACATGCTTCCAATACTTTATGAGATAGACTTCACTGGGCTTGGAGAGAGAAATGGAATCCTATTCAGTATACTTGTTACTAAACTGTGATTAACTCAGTGACCCAGGCTCATTCTATCTCACTATATAGTCAGCTTTTCTGGATTTACAAAATAAAAGATTTTGGGAAAGAAAATGAGAAACAGTGAGTCACTCACATAGACATGTAACTAGCAGTTTGAAATAGGTATTCAGACCATCTGATCTTTACATCTCCTCCTTTGCGCAGTCCCTTTCCAGCCTCTGAAACTTCCCCAGGTACTTACTATTCATCTCAGTACTCTGTTCAATTCAGTTAATGTTATGTTCAATTACTCTCTGTTTCTCAATGGAGTTTTGCTTTCAAGTCTAGTAACAACTCTTTTCAATATATATTTACATTTTTTCATTTCTTCATACAAGTTCCATCATTTCTTTCTTTCTCACTATATTTTTCTTTAATTGCTTTAATTTTTGTTTGTTAGGTTTTCATGCTGTAACGCTGGTCCTTATTTTCCTCTATGACACCTCTTCTCACGCTTAACATTATTCTCTAGAATGCTGCTAGATTCCTTATCTTTCTCTTTTATTTATACAAACAACTGGAGCATAGAAAGGACCATTCGGACTTGCCAATACTAGGCTGGTTTGGGCTGGCACAGTTTCTGGCACATACCAGGCACTCAATATCTTGCCAATCAGTGCCTGGATGAATAAAAATAGAAATGGCATCAGTATATTTTTGGTACAATCTTAAGCAAAATTATGAACTAATAACTTCCACCCCTTCAAATGTGTGTCACAGTCCAACAGACACATTTCAGACAAATAGAGACTGGAAAATATAGTTTACATTAGGTGCCACAAAATTTCACTGGTTGTTCATTTGTGCCAGTTTAACTTTTTTCTATTAAACCACTTTACTGAGGTATTACTGACAAACAAAAAGCTGTATATAGTATTTAATGCATACAATTTGATGAGTCTAGAGATAAGTATGCATCTGTGAAACCATCACCAGCTATGCCATAAACATATCCATCACCTCAAAAGTGTCCTCCTGCAGTTTTCATTAAGAACCTTTATAAATTCAGATTCTGCTACTGTTTATCAAAATGAATATGATTTAGTATGAGCCTTTCTATGCTTCCATTTTGATAATAAATGTTTTCATTAGAATTATACATTTGTAGTTTGGGATTTAAAGTTTCTTTTTTAAAAATTTATTTTGTGTTTTGCCTTAAAGTAATTAGTTATTAGACCTATCCTGTTTCCCCAAAAATAAGACCTAGCTGGACCATCAGCTCTAATGCGTCTTTTGGAGCAAAAATTAATATAAGACCTGATATTTTTATTATATTATATTATATTATATTATATTATATTATATTATATTATATTATATTATATTAATTATATTATATTATACCTGGTCTTATTTTAATATAAGACCGGGTCTTATATTAATTTTTGCTCCAAAAGATGCATTAGAGCTGATTGTCCGGCTAGGTCTCATTTTTGGGGAAACACGATACTAAGATATTCTCTTTTCACGTCAGGGATACATGGGTTCAAAGTTAAGACAAGGTTAGATAATAAGGAAATGAACAAAGAAGTTGAATAAAAATATTGATATTTTTTAATTGATCAATGAAAATGTGCCAGTATGTATGAGCATCTTTTCCTGGCGATAATACAATGGAAATAAATAATTTAAGTGAAAGCAACAGCATCATTGGCTATTCATTGTATGTATTCACTGTTGTACAATAAAATTCTGAGAGGCAAAGATTAAAAGCGAATGAAATTATCAGTTGTAATTAATACTTTAAAATTCAATGAGCTCAGAGAATATTTTCAGTATGCTTTCTGTGCTCTAAATGTAAAACTTAAAATTACTAAGAAAATCTTATTTAGTCTTTTGAGAAATTTGCATTTCACTGCGAAGATGGAACACAGCATCCTTGGCTGAGTTATTTTCTGTAGAAGTCAGCACCATTTTGTGGTATATGATTAGCACATTCCAACGGCAAAGATTCCAGAAAGTTTAAATTTAGTTGTGAAAAACTGAAGGCATTTATCCATTCACATATAAACATGAAAATGCAAGCTTCACTTTCAGTGTGTTTAAATGCCACATATTATAAAGGAAACTCTACAAGATGTAATCATCAAACTCTGATTTCACATTTAGAAATCAAATTTTAAAAAAGGCTCGCCTATAATTAGTGACACAGTAAAATATGATACAAAAAATGGCTGTCATAGAAAAATTTTTGTCAAAGCAAAAATCTCTTATGCTCTATGGAAAGTAAGCATTCTTGATGGTTATTGTAAATCAATAGAGATTGGAGAATCTAAGTATAGGAATAAAGTGTTTATATCACTCTAAAATTCAGATAGTTTATAGCTCATGTACATGTAATCAATAAACATTAGTGACTTAAGATAAAACTCAGTGACTGATAGTTGACAGATTGATATAGATTCCATAATATTCGAGATACAGTTGTAATTGATTAGCTTATCAAACGAGGACACATTATGGTATACGGGAGAGAAACCAAATGTCTACAAAGAACTTAAATTCCCTTACTAGGCAAATTATACACCAATTTGTTTTAATCTATGTCTTTATATTTAAAGCAGATTTTTTTCATGGACAGCATATAGTTAGGTACTATTTTTAAACAGTTTTAACCCAATTCTCTCTTGTAATTTACATTTAACATAGTTATTGATATAGTTGAATTTCAATTTATTATCTTGTTGTTTGTTTTTTATTTCATCTATTCTTGTTCCATTCCCACTGAGTTTTTACCTTATTTTGGCTTAATGGAGTATTTGTTTTAGTATTCCATTTTATCTCCACTATTGGCTTATTAGCTAGACCATTTTGTTTTATTTATTTATTTTTAGTTCTTGGCCTAAGGCTTGCAATATGCTTTTTTAGCTCATAGTCTATCTTCAAATTGTGTGCCATTTAATGTATAATATATGATTCTTACAATAGCTATAATTGCATTTCTTCATCCTATCATCATACATTTTACTTCTATGTATGTTAAACCTCATAATATAGTCTTACTATTTTTGCTTTAAGACCATCTGTCTTATAACCTACCCCTGGCCCATACTCAACAACCTGTGGCTTGATTTGATTATGTCATCCATCTGTCACTTCAGACGTACTATCTTCTATTGTTATCTTTTTACATATATTCTATTTTCCCAACCAAATTGTAAGTTTTCTGACAGTCATACTGGATGTTACTCATAGATCCACAGTGCTTTGTTTTAAAGTTTTGTTTATAAGTGTGTATGTGTATGTGTGTGTGTGTGTGTGTGTGTGTGTGTGTGTGTGAATATACACTATGTTTAGAATTTAATCTCTAGAACCAAATGGCCTAGACTCAAATCCCAGATTTTATTACTTACTAGCTACACGACTTTGGGAAGTTAATTTCCCAGTGACTTGGTTTTCTCATCAGTAAATGGGAGAACTAACTATACCTGCTTCATAGGCTGGTTGTGAGGATTAAATAGGTCACCAGATTTTATAGCACTTAGAACATTTAAAGATGAAAAGTACAGTGTCTGAGATGAAAACTACACGAGCAACGAACTAGAATCAGTAATTCAACACCTATGTATCTAACCTGATTAAGTCTTGCATGTGTGCTCCAGGAACTTGTACAAGAATTTCCATGGCAATATAAAACTGAAATACCAAAGTCCATCAAGAGTAAAATAAATAAATTGTGTATATTCATACAGAAGAATTTATCCAGCAATATGAATGAATCTCGGGAACATAATATAGTGCAAAAAATTGCAAAAGAATGTATACAAATGATTCTATTTATATAGTTTCTTACATTCAAAAATATGCAAAACCTAACAATGTATATTTGAGAAGACAAGCATATGTGATAAAACTATCAAGAAAAGCAAAAGGATAATAAAAACAAAACTCAGGAGAGTAATTGTCTCTTAGAGGAAAGGGGATGGGATCAGGGAAGGGCTGGCAGTGGACATCAGAGATAATGATAATGTCCTTTATCTCATTGGTCATGATCGTTACATTATCAGTGCTTTTGCTACTCAAAGGATAGTCTGCAGAGCAGAAAGCATTGGCACCACCTGGGCTTTTGTTAGAAATGCAGAAACAGGCCTACCCCAGGCTGCCTGAATCAGAATCTGCATTTTAACAAGATCCCACATGATGTGTTTGCACATTAAAGTCTGAGAATCACTACTTTTAAATTTACATATATTTTGTAAGTATTTGTTTGTATTTAATAAATATTTAATGAAAACTACTTTAAACTGATTTGATTCATGTTTGATATCACATTCCAGTTATCTCAATGTCTAGTTCTTTGAAATACCCAGTTTCTTTTTCTTATAATCACCTCTTACACTTCTCTATAAAAAATGAGTGCAATGATGCCTGCAACAAATTACTATACCTACTTTCCTTCATGACAGAGCTATTTAATTAGTGGTTAATAACTGATGATTAACTGGCATTCCATATCAGATACCCCTTCCTTTGGGGTAGTCATTTCAATATCTCAAGATTGAAATAGCTCCTTCTAACGAGATACAAATATTATCAAAATTAACTTACTTAAATAATATTCCATTTGACATTAATAACGCAAGTGTTTTCATTAAGAATTATGATATATAATTCTACAGAAACCAGTCATGGTTTCTGTAGGAATTGTTTGGTCTGAGCATATTTAAAACAGACTTGAGACAATGCTTTTGACCATCACGGAATATCAAGATCAGGACTTAATCTCCCATTATAAATTGGACAAAATATATGAAGTGTTTTCAGACATTGGACTACAGGCAGCATAAGACTGTGATATCTTAGAGAAGGGAAACAAATGAAGTGATGTCTACAATTGCCCCAGATTTCTGCCTGGAGGCAATTTGTGGACCATGAGCAGAAGGAAGAGTAACCCCAAAGAACTGGGTTTCCCTATTGCTCAGAGGATAGAAATCAAATATTAGGGAGGCTGAGACTAGAAGTTGTAGGGTGGAGATCTAGAAAGCAAAGGATTATGTGGAAAAAATGAGCTCCAAAAATCTGAGTATTAGGACACGCATGAGTAAATTCCACAACCAGACAAAGAAAAACCAGAGATTTGTAAGAACAATTCTCAGAACTTGTACAGAGTGGGAAGACATTGGATCTCTGACCAGTTATTATGGAGAATCCTCTACAATTACCTGGGATATCAAATGGAGACCCCAAAAGGATCATACCTTAGTGGTAGGGGCTAGGGAGAAGACTACTCTAGACTTACTCTAGCAGAGCTTTAAAGGGGATTTAGAGTAATTAAACCGATTAACAAATAATGTAGCTGTTTGCCAAGATAAAAATAAACATTTTTAAGGAAGTCCAAATCCAGACAACTATCAGTGTGACATTTTCAGTCTTAAGCATCCTATCAAAAATTATCACACAAGCCAACAAACAAGAAAATGATTACCACCAGGAAAAACAAACAAACAAACAATCATTTCATAGAAACAAACCCAGAAATGACAGAGATGAAGGAACTAGCAGACAAGGATGTTAGAATACCTATTATCACTAGGTGGATGTACTAAAAAGAAAACATAACATGGAGAAAGAAATGAAAGATATTTATTAAAGCTCAAATGAAATTTCTAGAGATAAAAAAATATATAATACTTGACATGAAAATTTTACTGTATGGGATTAAGAGCAGATTGGACACTGCAAAAGAAAAGAGTCCATAAACTGAAGACATAGCAATAGAATTGTCCAGAATGAAGTATATAGGGAGAAAAATGGTGAAAAAAATTTAATAGTACCTCAGTGCCCTGTGGAATAATAGCAAGCGGTCTAACATATATGTACTTTTTCCAATAATACATATGTTAAAAAATGAGGGTGAGATATTTGAATAAATAACGGCCACCAAATCTTCTAAATTTGATGTGGATCCAACAAACCCCAAGCAGGATAAGCACACACACACACACACACACACACACACACACACACACACACACAGAGCCCACACCAGGGCATAGCATAATCAAACCATTAAAACTCTAAAAACATCTAGGGGAAGGGGAACCGCATTACATATAGAGGAACAAAGATAAAATATTCTCCAGGTTTCTTGTCATAAACTATCCAAACCATAAGACAATAGCATAAACATCTTTAAAATTCTGAATGAAAAAACTCAATGTAGATGCTGTATCTGATAAAAATATCCTTCAAAAATAAGAGTGAGATAAAACATTTTTAGGCAAACAAAATCTGAGACAATTAATTTCCAGCAAATCTATGTGGTAGACATATTAAAGGAAGTTCTGTTAGAGAGAAAATGATACCAAACAGACAATCAAATCTATACAAAGAAATAAAAAGTGTTGAAAATTGTAAACATATGGGTAAATAGAAAATAACTTTTTCTCATTTAAAAATTTACGCAACAGATACTTAACTGTTCAAACTGGTGACAAGACCTACCTGTATATGATCCGCCTCCTACCCATCACTCTGTACTGATCGCCCTGACACCTTCCAAACTCTAACCACATTGACCTTCTTTCTGTTCCTCAAAATGTCATGCTTGTTCCTGTCTCCAGGCCTTGACCTTTGCTGTGCCCTCTGCCTAAAATGCTCTTCCTCCACCTCCTGGCAAGGCTGGCTCCTGTGTTAACATTCAGAATTGATCACTTTGTAAGTTACATAAATATCTAAGCACTATGTTGTACACCTGAAACTAATAATGTTGTATGTCAACAGTTATTGAAAAATTAAGAAAGAGAAAAGAAAAAAAAGAACTCAAATCAAATGCACCCTCCTTAAAGAGAATTTTCTTTAAGCACTATTTTAACCTGAATTAATGCGCCACTCCTGTCTTAGTCCATTAGCTTGTTTAATTTTTTTCAGGATGCTTATCCCCATCTGAAATGATCTCATCTATTTGTTTACCTGTTCTTGGTCTGTTAGTATTTATTAGAAAAAAAGCTCTGTGAGCAAGGATCTTGTCTGTTTTGTTTGTCCCTCAGTCTCTCCAGTTTCTACTTCATCTACAAAAATCTTTGTAAGGCTATGAGGAAATGTCTCTCTTTGACCTGCTTTGAGGACTTTGGCCTAATTTATCTGTACACAAGAAGATATTTTAAGTGTTTATTTCATCCCCTCATATCTTCAAAACCTGGGAAAAACATGGTTTGTGAGGTCTTTTGATTTCTCATCATTCTTGAGAGTTATCGATGAGTGATAGAAAATGCTGGTTCTTTGTAGCTGTTTTCTTTTGAAACAACACTCCACTTTATAGATCATGCTGATGGCACTTCCTTTGCCCTCACCAAATATTTATTAGCCATCACAGGCTTTTCTTGCCGGTTGGAACTTAATCCAATGAGTTTTTGTTTCGTTATGAACAGATGAACACAAGTGGCTTTCTAAAATACTCCAAGGAAAGAGTGAGCTATAGGAAAGATTTTACTCTTCATTTATGATGTATTTTCATATAAGAAATCATTTCTTTGGCTAAGTGATGCAAACAAAGTGATGAATAGTGTGCTTGATAAATCTGTGAATTACAGAATACTTTTGACACTGTTTAAAAATCTGATTTGAGGGGTGGGGGGAGGGAGATGAGGGTAAGGGGGATCAAATATATGGTGATGGAAGGAGAACTGACTCTGGGTGGTGAACACACAATGGGATTTATAGATGATGTAATACAGAATTGTACACCTGAAATCTATGAAATTTCACTAACAATTGTCACCCCAATAAATTAAAAAAAAAAGAACTAAAGAATTTTAAAAAATCAGATTAACATTAATTTTACTTCATTAATTTTCCCTGTGAAATAAATATATTACTACTTATACACAAAATGATATTTATTCTTCCTAATGGAGGTCGAGTATATTACTTTTAGCTTTATTCATAGGAATGTTATTTGAAGTAAGTTATCATATTGAAATAATATTAGTTTTTAATTATTACTTTTTACAGAAAGCTAATTATTATGACTGTCCTTTCAAAGGTAACACAAAGAGCAGCTTTTTAAAGATAAAAAATAGACATTAGGACCTGATCTTTTTCAATCCTATAGAATGGGAATGGTGGAAGAAAGCTTTAGGAAATGGAAGATCAAATGAAAGAAACGTTTACAACTTACTTTCATCATCATGAGGGACCTCTGAATCTGAATTAGTCTATGCACGAACTGTCAGTATCTCTGACCATGGTAAGATACAGGATTTGCTTTCAATGTACAGATTAATATTTATGATCTGATGTATGTGGCAGGACAAAACATACGAGGGTCTGAGTGTTCCCAGCCCCTCTCTTTCAACCCGCTAAAGAGTCTGCCAACTTAGTTTCTTCCCTTTTCCAGGTCTTCAAGGAGGTTTCCCCAAACTGGTTCAGAAAGGGGATGTTAAGAAATACTGTGTGAATGATGAACACTCTTCAAAGTGTTTGATATCTGAAGTAAAGCCCTTGAGATATTTTGGAATTACTGCTTGGTTGCTATGCATAGTTTGTTTGTCTATCATACCACTTTAAGACTGGGCTACTTTGGGTACGACTTTAATAAGGTCATAGATTTACTGACTGGACAGATGTTTATTAAAAATTAAGTGTGTAAATTCTATCAAATATTTAAAGAAGAATGAATAATAATTCTCTTCAACTCTTCCAAAAAAATAGAAGAGGACCACTTCCAAACTCATTTTATAAGGCCAGCCTCACCCTGATACCAAAGCCAGACAAAGACACGAAAGAAAAGAACACTATAGGCTGATATTCCTGATGAACACGGATAGAGAAATCTTCAACAAATATTAGTAAATTAACAGCAAATTAAAAAGATCCTATCCTGATTTCAAAATATGATGTGAAGTTACAGTAATCAAAACAGTATGGTATACGCATGAAAACAAGCATACGGAAAGAATAGAGAGCCCAGAAATAAACCCATGCAAATAACCATCAACTGGTCTTCAACAGGGTGACAAGAATACCAAATGCGGAGATCATAGTCTCTTTAATAAATGGTTTTGGGAAACTGGATATCCACGGGTAAAAGAATAAATTTGGACTCTTATCTTACACCATACACAAAAATCAACTCATGGATTAAAGACTCAAATGGAAGACCTGAAAACATAGAAATTCTAAAATAAAACACAATGGAGAAGTTTAATGACATTTGTCTTGGTAATGTTTTCTTGAATATGACACCAAAGGCACAGACAACAAAAGCAAAAATAGACAAGTGGGATTACATCAAACTAAAAGTTTTCTGCACTGCAATGGAAACAATCAACAAAATGAAAAGGCAGCCCATGGAATGAGAGAAAATATTTACAAACCATATGTCTGATAGAGGTTATACGCAAAATATATTAGGAACTCCTATATCTCAATGGCAAAAATCAAATAACCCAATTAAAAAATGGGAAAAGAAACTAAGTAATTTCTCCAAAAGACATACAAATGGCCAAAAGAATATATGAAAAGGTGATCAGTATCACTAATCATCAGGGAAATGCAAGTCAAAACCACAATGAGATATCATCTCACATCTATCAGGATGTATTTTATGGAAAAAAAAAAAAAACTCCCAAAAGAGAACAAATGTTGCTGATGATTGATGTGAAGAAAGGGGGAACACTTGTACACTGTTGGTGAGAATGTAAATTGGTGCAGCCACAAAATAATAGGAGGTTCCTCAAGAAAATAAAAACAGTGTTATCATATGATCCAGCAATCCTACTTCTGGATATACATCCAAAGGAATTAAAATTAACATCTCAAACACAAACTAACCACACACGGCATTCTTCCCAAGTGGCTGGCTCTAGGTTACCCTATAGATGAAGAGGCTGGGCTTCTCGCCTATGGTGAGGGGCCAAGGGGATATCTGCCCCAAGTGTGGGACTTAGAAGGGCAGGAGGTACTCGCCATGGCTACAACTCTGAGTAGGAGTCTGCTGTCCATGGTGACTGCACGGAGAGCAGCAGTGGCAGAGGGGTGCCAAGAAAGGGCATCAGCATTGAGCGACCTTGAGGACAGCCAGCAGGGCCACAGGATGGCTCTCCTCCTCACATTCCCAACCCGAGGAGGACATCTTCCAGCCCAGGAATCCTGGTTCAGAGAAGCAACTTCATTAAGAGTTCGAGGATCTGTGAGCAGCTCTCTAGCTCCTCGGCTTCTGCCTCTGCTTATTCGGTCAATAGCATACCATGACCTAATGTCCCATAGATGACACTCCCCTCTTCAGGCCTGCCAGCCACAAGGAACCTTCAGGAGAAGGGCTGGTGGGAACAGGCTTGGCTCCTGCTAAACTCGACAGACACCCAGCGGAACTACGACTCTTCCGATCTCTGCACTTCTCAGTCTCAGGTCCCCTCCCAGCGTGACTCCAGCTCCAGATGCCAACTGGCTGTCCTCTGGCCTTGGCTCCCACCTCTAATGGAACCAAGACGTCCATTGTCAGCCTGGAAACTGGGCACGTGAGCCACAAAATACAAAAGCCTCACCTCCCTGGCTCTCCCTCTCCTTCCACAGGAATTATTGTATAGCCCCGGAGGCCCGGGCTGCTCCAACCAGCCCCCAACCCCCAACCCACGGTTAGCCTGGCCAGAATCCCGATCTTGACCCCAGAGGCCCAGCCAGGGGAGAATTTCAAAGAAGCCTCAAAGAGCCCAAGCCTCTAGGCTGAGCTAACCCTACAGAAAGATGGGGGTAGGGAACACTGTGGGCAGAGAAGCTGCACTCAACTCTTGCCTCAGTGACCTGGACAGGGGAGAGGAGAGGAACGGAGGGCCTCCACCACCAAGGCTGCCCTCTGACCCCATCAGTCAGGAGTGGTGGAGTCTGGTCCCTGGTCTGCAATGCTTCTAACTCCTGGGGCCAGGACGTGCAGCCAGAGCAGTGGGGCTAGGACTCCTAATTCTTGAGGGCCTGCAAATTAGAATCTCCTGGGGGGTGGGGGGCATTAAATCCATACCATTGTTGGGTTTCCACCTCGGACCAATGAACTCAGAACCCTTAGTGAGTCAGGATCAGGATCCAGAGGGCAAAAAGGGCAGATGTAAAGTGTTCTCAGCAGGTGATAATCGTGAGTAACCAGGAGTTGGTATGACAGGGTTGGAGTGGCAGGGGCTGAACCAAAGAGCGTATGTCCTGCCCAAGTTCAGAAAATAAGACTGAAAACTGTTGTGTTAGCCTAACAATAGCATAGTCATAGTCCAGGTTAAATTAAACCTGCAGGCTGTTCTGTCAGTTCTTAGCCTTCAGTCTAAATGTTCTGATAGTTACTGACAGGGTCTAACATGCTGACCCCAGTTATTAATACCTAAGAGTTGATATGAAAAATAAAATTCTAGAGAACCAGAGTGGAGCTTCCGATGTTCACTAAAAAACAGTCATCTCAGCCCCTGAACCCAAACACTACTTCCTGGGAGCTGTTAGCTCTTTCCTGGATCCCTGCTCTTTAGGAGAGCAGAATGTAGTGACAATGAAGTGGATTTCTGCCCCATCTGAAGCCTGTTGCTACCACCTGACAGCTATGACTTTGGGCTCCTCATTTCACAGTTTTCTTATGTGCTGAAGGAAGATAATAAGTGTCTGCCGCAAACAGTTGTGAGGATTAAATAAGATACAGCATGCAGGGACAGCAGAAAAACCCCAATGCTATTCTTGGTGGTCAGGGGTGCCCTCTCCTGGCAACCTGTAAACTTGACACGCAGTAGCCTTGACTGGAATTGAGTCCTTTGTTCCCCAAGCTGAGCAGACCAGGCCAGCGTGACTGGCTGGGACAAGTGTGAGAACCCTTCACCCTCACTCTCACGTGAAGTAAGGTGTGAAGGACTGACACAGAGCCCTGGCTGAAAATGGCGGGAGAGTCAGACTGGAAAAGGGGATTGAGGAAAGGAGGGAAGCTGGATAACCCTTTCCAACATGTCCCTCCCAGGTCCTTAGGCCAGGGACCTAAGCCACTGCTGCTCCTGTCCCTAAAATGACAAGCTTCACAGGTAACCAGCAGGCTGGGGCTGGGATCACCTCCGTTCCTGAAGTTGCTCCTTAACTCAGGGCTGGGCGGGAAGCAGAGCAAGGAGGTCTTCTGGGATGGGCCCTGGGGACGCCAAAGGCACACACAGCCTGGCAGCAGGGGAGGAAGTGCTGGGTCAGGACTCAAGAACTGAACTGGCTCTTCCGCTGGCTACTGGTGGCAATGAGGAAGTCTCTGAGTCTCTCTGGGCCTCTTCGCCCCTCAGAAAAAGACGGAGCTGGATTAGATAGGTTCTTGCATCCCTTCTGGTTCTTGGATGGATTCTAAACTCATGCCGCTTTTGGGAATGAGACCTCTTCCTGGTAGCTGCCAAAGTACCAGCCAAGACTTTTAAGAGAAGGCCCAACAGGGATGGCTCCCAACACCCAGGAGAGAAAACACAGAGGCTGAGCTTAGAGAGATAGAGGTATATTTCTTCTGTTGCATATCTCAGACTTCACACTAAGCTTCAGGCACAATGCTGCTTCAGGTTCTTCTGAGAGCTCTGACAGAATCTTCTCCCCATGCTGCTCATGAGGACTCACCCCTGCAGGGTGGAAGCCCAGCCCCTGCTGCAGTTCTGGGTACATGGGAGACTCTGCATTGGTCTCAGTAGGCCCTGGTGCCCTGCCTTTCCCATCAAGGGACAGGGTATGCTGGAAAGCCCTAGAGCCAGCCCCACCCCCTCTTCTGTGGTCCTCTGGCTATACGGGAAGAGGCTGTCCCACTAGAGTCCAGGTCTGCAGTGCTCCCCCAAATCACCAGTTCTCAGCCTCAGGACCTGGCATGGCACTTATAGAGATTCAGCCATGAGCACTGCACACCCAAGCTGGGGGACGAGGCCCTGGAGAGTGAGGCAGCCCCAGCATCCTCCAGGGCAACAGCACATGGGCTCGTCAGGCTCCTGCTTCCCAGTGCCATGGCTCACTTTTGGGGATTGCTCTGAGCCCTACTGCACATCTTTTGTTTCTAGTTTCTCCCCCAACACACATTTTCCTTAAAAAAACAAAACAAAACAAAAACAAAAACCTAGAAGGGAAGGTTTGGAAGAGCAGGCCGTGGAAGCTGAGCCCTTCTCCCCATGTTCCTGCCCCCTCTGGTTCCCAGCAGAGCCATTAGCAGTAGTAAACACTAGGCCCACCTTCAAAAAATAAAATAAAATTAGGATCTCAAAGAGATACCTGCACTCACATGTTCACTGCAGTATTATTCACAATCGCCAAGACATGGAAGCAACCTACGTATCCATCATGGATGAATGGATGAAGAAAATGGGGGACACACATACCATGGGATATTATTCAACCTTAAAAAAAGGAAATCCTGCCATTTTCAACAATATGGACAAACCTATAGGACATTATGCTAAGTGAAATAAGCCAGACACAGAAGGACAAATATTACATAATATTACGTGTATGATAAGTCTAAAATAGTCAAACTCATAGAAGTAGAGTGGAGTGGTGATTACCAAGGGGTTGGGGGGAGAGGGGAAACAAGGAGGTTTAGTAAAAGGATACAAAGTTTTAGTTACACAAGATAAGCAAGTCCTAGAGATCCACTGTACAGCATAGAGCCTACAATGAACAATACTGCATTTTATACTAAAAATTTGGTAAGAGGGTAGATCTTATGTGATGTGTTCTTATCATGAAATATAATAATAATAATGATAATAAGAATAAGAATAATCACGAGGGTGGAAAGAAACTTTTGGAGGTGGTGTATAGAGTTACAGCATAGATTGTGGTGATAGTCTCATGGGTGTATATTTATTTCCAAACTCATCAGGTTGTGTACATTAATTATGTACAGCTTTTTTTAAGTAAAAAACTTAAAAGAGGAATGTATACTGGAGAAAATTAATACAGTAATAGCATACTCTTTGGTAAAAAAAAATTAAGTGTATAAATGCCAGGACTAGAACAATGTACATAGTAGATTTCCATTATTTTTTAAAAAGAAAATACCAAAAACATGTTAAAAGTATACCCCCAAGTATCACCACTGTACCAGAAATGTACCACATATCATTACATGCTAATAGCCATTTAAAATTATTAGAAGGCTATATGCCAAATTATTTTTTAACAAAAAGTTACCTCTTTCTCTGGGGACTAGCACTGGGCAAGTAGAAGGGAGTAAATAAAAGGCAAGGAGATCCTTTCACTTTGTATGCTACATATTGCTGCATTGTTTGCATTAATCAGAACAAAAATTAATTAAGGTCTGTCATTGAAAACAAAACCAGATATTAAGAATTACAACCTTCCTACTAGTCACAATTTGAAAACATTTCAGTAGCATAGGAAGTAACAAACAAACATCTAGAATATGTGAGTGTTTGTTATTCCTGCCATCTTGAACAATTACATTCTTGTTCAATCTGTTGATATTTAAATGCATTTCAAGCTATTGATATATTTATTACTGAAATTTCCCTAATTTCTTTGGTTGAAAAGGTTCATGTCAAAGCTCTTTGGATTTTGTATTCATTTCAGATTGGGCCACGTTTCTGTTTTTTTAAAACGAAAAATATCATTACTTTAACTGCCTCTGATAATGTTTATGCATACTGCCGTGGCCTGTGTATGGTTTGAAACTTTCTCAAGGGCAAAGGTATATTTGTCTGGTGTTCTATGTGCAACTTGTCCTTGTGCCACTTTTCCAGTGTGAGGGGGAAGGAACAGCTGTCATCTGTCCTGGGAATTCAGCCTAGAGTCTGGCACTGTGGGAATCTACCCAGCCTGCTTTGGGGGAAGACATCTGACACTTCATGATAATCATAAATGTAAACCAGAATGAAACTGGAACCGGTGGAGTTAAAAGGAAATATGACCGAGGATTAAGAATTTGAGATGATTTTTGGAGATAGGATGATTCAAGCGTATTTCTAAAATTAGCTTTATTTATCATTATATTCCAAAACAGAAGAGAAGATCTTTTAATAAGGATTCTAAGAGGAACTTGTAAACCTGGATCATGCTTAGAAAAAGGTACTGAAAATAATAATGAAAACAATAACTGAGAACGTTAAACACGAGAATTGTATTGCTCTGAGTTGAAGGCAAACTGCACACGACAATACATTCCATCCTTTGGAAGCTTGCTTCCTTATATGAGAGAGATTGCCAAATGAGTGGTGAGAAAATGGTGGTGTACGTGTCATAAGAGCATAGGCACAAAAATTAATAAATTTTATTAACCATAAAAATAAGGTTAAAAGATAAAAGTGTAACCTCCATGTGCCTATGTAAAAAAGAGACAGAAAAAAAAATTGTCAACACTCTAGAGAGGCTTAGATCAACCACTACAAAGACTAATCTGTTCACATATAATCTAGAACAAATATTGAATAGCAACAGCAAAACATTCTTACTTTTATATTTTGCTTTACCTTTGGAATAGAAAGTGATGGAGTAAGGGATTTAGCATGGCTTGCTTCTGGTTAGAAGAACACCAGAACCACCTAGTGGATTTTTCATTTACTGCATAATCCTTAAGCTTTAGTATTACTAAAGTGTAATTGCTGAAATAAGCCCTAAAGTGAAATCAGTGGTTATGATCTCTCTGTGACTTATAACAGAAATAGTAATTGTTAATCTTCAGCAGACAAAGCTGTCCCCAAATATTTGAAGTGAAATCCCTGCCCACTTAACTCTCACCAACTACCACACTTGCATACTTGCATGTAGAAGCACAGTCAAGAGTTAAACATTTTGCCGCTGAGATAGACAGATCTTTAAATTATCTGTGAAAGGTAAACTGTAGAAATCTGTCTGCATTCATGGCAGAGTCATCCTTTTGGTGAGCAAGAACAGAGATCTCTACAGAGCACAGCCAAAGGGTTGCACTAGCAGCTTGACTTTTATATAAATATGTGGTTACACAAACTGTATCAATTTCATTTTTGGAGCAAAGGAGCTCAGATGGTTACAGTGTACCCTGGCCATTCTGTATCATGTGACTGAGCCAGCTGGATCTCTGCATGTTGATGGTGGTGACAGATGTTTCCTATGTTGTATTGGAATTTGGAATGATGGGTCAGACAAATAACAAACATTCTGGGAAACGATACTTTTGTGAAATACAAAATGTTACAAAATGCCAAATTTTAGTAAACTCTGATGCTAAATCAAAGATTAATTAAATATGATTTATTATGCATCACACAAAGAAAAGAGAGCAGGATCTAAGGGGAATGGGGAAGTTGATGCTATTCTCACCTGTGAGATGTAGTTTGTTAAGCAGAAGACAGGCTTTGGGCTATGAGGTGGTGCTTTTCAGCCAGGCACCACTTGTGAAGGGCACGTGGATAGGCAAAGCTCTCCCAAAGCTGCATGGCTGGGGTTGGCAGCTATCACCAGAAATTTGCAGTGGCTGAAACTGCAGCTCTTCTGATCTAGGAACAATTCCCATTTTATTTTCTTCCTCCTACAATGTGAAGGAGGCTAGGTGGATACTTTCTGAAGATTGAAATTTCAAACTGTGATTTTTTACAAGAGTGACGATCTCTTTCTAACTCTGTAGAAGCTAAGATAGGAACTGTTTCAGTTCACAGGAATAAAGCCCAATTCCTCTTCTTGTTGGAATACCCAGTAAAATGCTAAGAAACGTATGAGTGGAAGAAAAGAAAGGAACAGAGAAGAGAGCAAAAGATGAAGAAGAAATTGGAAAGGCAGAATGAGATGATGTACATAAATTACAGTAGCAACCGTAATAGACAGAATAGACTGTATACTCGTATAGAGAGAAGGATAGGACTTCAGACAAGACAAGGTGAAGGGCTTCTACATAAAGAGCTTCATTTCCTAAGACAGGCTCTTGGACTTCTCTTGGGCCAATGAAGATAACAATAAGAGATTGTTAGCACTTCTTAATATCTTGAAAAGCCTGTTATTGTTATCTCTTAGCACTTATAGGAATTTGAAATTATACGTTTATCTGTGTGCTTCTTTGTCTCATGGCTCTGTGGGAAGGCAGGACCTTGTCTCTTTTACTCAACATGGAGCAGCCAGCACCACTTCTGTGCAGGAGAGCCGATGGTTACAGCTGCAAGCCTTGAAACAGACCTCCTGGATGCCCAAGCTGTCTCAGCCACTTACTACACCTGGCATATATGTTGCCAGTTGGCTGACCTAACAAACATCCAAGATTTCTTCTGCCCTCTGCCTTCCGTTTTATAGGCTTCCAAAGAAAAGAGGAGAGGAGAGGAGAGGAGAGGAGAGGAGAGGAGAGGAGAGGAGAGGAGAGGAGAGGAGAGGAGAGGAGAGGAGAGGAGAAAAACACTTGAATTTCACGTTCCCAGTCTCTCTTGCTGGTAAGGGTAGCCATATGACACAGACTTGGCCAAGGAGAGGTGAGTAGAAAGTGGTGAGAATTTGAGAAAAGCTTTGACTTCTTGCTGAAAGGGACAAAAGCAGAGGACACTACCTTCTCTCTCTTCTTCTCAACATAAAGATGGACATGATGCTTGGCTACAGGGCAGCCACTGTGTACTCATGAGGGGAAAAGTGAGGCAGTTCCCAGAGAAGCAGGCGAGCTCTGACATTCTTGTTGAGCCCCAGAACCAACACTGGGAACAAATGACCTCTCAGCTTATTGTTATAGGAGAGAAACAAATGTCTACCTGTTTCAATCTCTGTAGGTTGGACTTTCTGTTACTTTGGGAGAAAATCCTGCCTGGTCTAACAGTCCTGTGACTTTGAGCAAGCGACTTTACGGTTTCTGGGTCCTCATTTAAAAATGGAGATTACAGCAATATCTTCTTTCCAGGATGGTTGCAAAGATTAAACAAGATTTTATATATACAAAATAAAAATAACAACTTACCCAATGTAGTGCTTACTTTATGCCATATATATATGTGGCATAAAGTAAGCACTACATTGGGTAAGTTGTTATTTTTATTACTATTTTGAGAATGGGCTCTCAATAAATCTTGGTTGAATGAGTGAATGAGTGGAGTAGAAGTTCAGATGCAAAGGGTATGGCTTGAACTAAGTAGCAATAGGATGACTCAATTGTTCCACTTGAGAAAAATGAGAAAAGGGGGAGTAATGAGAGGAAGGAGCAAATGAGGGGGGCTAAAGAGCAGGTCTCAACCTGCTGTGCGGGTTGAGACGGGCCATGACAAGCGTCCCACGGTGCACGATTCGTGCATTGGTGCTATATATAAATGGACAGCCCACGCATATCGGCATCAAGTAGACACTGAATAAACATTTGTGGTCTCAATGAATAAATGAATGAACCGTTAGGGTGTTTACTAAAAAAGAAATTGCTATCTCTTCCTTTAAAATAAAGAGAGAGAAGCAACAGAAGGTTTTTCTCCAGGGCCATCTGCATGCCTTTTACAATATTTGCCTGAAATTATGTAGGTTAAGATGTCTTGCTCTATAATTGCCTGTGCCTTCGCAAGAAGCAGATAAGAACATCCAGTGGGGGCAGAAGCAGAAGCAGAAGGAACCACTTTCCCACAGAGTAAAATATTCTGTTGTTATCAAGAGCCCCTTGCCGTATAACAAACGAGAAAATGAAAAGGAGAGCTGATAGTAGAGAAGCAGATGCCGCCTAATAGGCACATCTCTCTGAAGTTTCCCACCAGGAGACAGATGTTGGTTAAACAAGGAAGAAATGCTACAGTGAGGTGATGGTCGGCTCCATTGCTCGCCCCAGCGCTGGGACTGGAGAGCATCTGTAAGAGCATGGCTTCAGTTGCCTTGGCCCATTGGGACAGCGGGGCTGTCATGTCAGAACCACCCTGCACACACAGCTCCTTTGTATCTGCATTCACCCAAGTCTTCTCTGAGGAGGCTCAGTGCATTTCTAAGCCTTTCTAAAAACATGTGCAGAAAGCAATGGAAATTTGAAACGTATAAAAGGCTTAATCATGGTTATAAAGTGGGTGCCGCCACATGAAGGATTAACTCCGCTGGCCGTTATTTCTGAACATTATTTGCATCACAATTTAACACGAATGCCTCAGATCTAGCTCTTTTTTTCTCTCTACCCTCTTTCCACGTCTATCCTTCCTCTGGATTACTCTGGCTGTAATTTTGCGTACATTTAATACAGATCACACACACACACACACACACACACACCCCACACCACTCAAAGCACATATGAGTCACAAACATATGTTGATACACTTGGTTTGCTGATGGCGTGCTGAGCAGTGAGCCCACTCAGGACCGCTGAAGGGTCTGGAATAGTAACTCTTCACAGGGATAAACAGATAGCTGAGATAAACAGTGATGCTGAAAGTCTTCTTCCAATGACTGAATAAATAGAAATTAGTATCTCTTCTACCGCCTCCAAACAAAGCCCCATGATCTTCTAAATTAGAGGGTCATACAATCTTCTGGGTCAGACCCTAGAATTTGGATCACATTACAAACCAGAAACACTTTAAGACAGAATACACGGGGGCAGTGGGGAAAGAGGGAGCACAAACCTTCAAAATCATGGAGCTCTGACCAAAGCTTGATCTCCTTAACTTGTCTTAAGTCTATGCCAGCTGAAGCCTCGTTTCTTCTAACTGAAACTCACTCCATCCTATAGCACCAGTACTTGGAGAAATTAACTGGTTCATTCATTCCACAACTATTTATTGAGTGCCTGACACTAACAAAGGCAATATAGAGAAATTCACAGCTAACCAGAACACTTCCCAGGGTAAATGAACTCAGAGTCGACTCCACATTAGAATAACAGTAGAGCCCCACAGGTGGGGGTTTCCAAGAGGTTTACTCTCTCTTCCTCCTCAGATCAATGTAAACATTTATGGGGGCTCATCTGTATGTGGGCCCATCTATATGGGGACCCATCTGTATGTGGGTGCAATGCCAAGAGGCAAAGCAAGTTTAAGGGCAACAGTCCTAGTCAATAGCGCAGGGACTCATGATCAGAAACAGGTCTCCTCCCTTGTGTTCCAACTCCTGCCGTGTGTGGGTTCAGCCCCAAAGTGCTTCTGAAATCCCAGAAACGAGTGGAGGCTAAGAATCACAAATGTACTTTGAGATCTGCCTATAGATTTTGATAACCATGATGATGATGGTATTATTCCTAGTTAATACAATAAAGCTAATCTTGGGTTATTATGTACCAGGCACTGTTCAAAGCAATTTGAATGCCTCGTTTCACTTAGTATAAACACTACTATTGCCTCTATTATTCAAGCAAGGAAACTGCATCTATCAGGCAAGCCAACTCCAGAGGCCACGTAGATTTTTTTTAATGATGAAGTTATGCCACTGTGCAATCACTCTGCCCAAAACTGTATGAAACTGACAGGTTCTACAATTAAAATCTGAAACATTGAGGTAATAATAATAAAGCAAAAAGAAAAAAAAATAAGTTGGGGATTTTCTCTTGCTTTTGCTCCACTGTTTTTTGTTTTTTTCTCTCCAAATAAATCCCATTCTTTGAAGCACATTCACCTTAAGGATATGATGTGAGAGCTGGAGCTGTCTACTTACCCACCAGCTGTTTTTAAAGGAAGATGATCAGGAACTAGTGATGAAAGAGTTGTCGTGTTTAGTCTGGTGCCAGAGGACCTGAGAACCATAGACCTGGTGAGTTAGAAAATATGTAGGCAGAAGTGATGTCTCTATGGAAACAATGTGAAGATTCAAGCGAATACTAGGTCTGTTAGTCATGAAGACAGCAGGATCTTTTGGGTTTTTTTTTTTTATGCTTATATAACCTGTTTATTGAGGAGTCTGAACATGGTGAGGGGATAGCTAGAAGCACATTTTTCTTTCTAGCCACTGCTCCCACCTCTGCTATGTTGCATTTCCCATCTCTCCTGATGACCACCTTTTTTTTTTTTTTTTTATAGAAATAAAAATTACCTCTAAAAATATATTTGGTTTACATACACAACACTATAGAAATTTTTATCAGTTTCTCTAAGTTATCCTTAATCTATTTATTTATTTTTTTTTATTTTTTTTTATTATTTTTTTTTATTAATTAATTTATTTATTAGTTTCAGGTGTACAAAACAAGGTAATACTTAGACGTTCATCATTTATATCCCTCATACTGTGAACCCCCCTCCCCCCATCCACTATCCCTCCGACCTCACACTGAACCATCACATTATATATATAAAATTATAGTTCTGATGACCACCTTTTAATGACATCTTGGGGAGGCACCCACAGTTACTGGAAGTTCGGTCCAGTCCAGTTTTAATACGATAACCTCATAGCCAGCTGGTGATTTTCCACTGCTCCGCTGATGGCTAGCCTTGGGGCCCATGGGCCCGATGTGGGGGAGCTTAGGGCCGCTCTTTCACTTCAGAGTTCTGGTTCTAGGCTACCTGCTTCTTTCTTCTGTGAGATCCAGTTCCTCGTGTTTTGGAGGTGGCGAGACAGGACGAGATGGGTTAACAGTTCTTTGCTTTTCCCATTGCTTTTGCTGCTTCTCTGCAGTCAAACAGGTCACTGTTGAGACTCTCTGTGGGGCATATGCCCACGTGTTAGCTTGCTTAGGGACATGTGTGGGCTTTCTGAGACCCCTCACCTGTGAGAGACGGCTCTGACTCAAAAGCGCTCGTCCTCACTAAGCTAGTTCAGCCACCCTGCCAGCTGTGACTGAGCTGCCGCCATTTCCCTGCCGGGCAGGTGCCTTACTGGCATGTGAGTCAGGTGGCAGCAGGAGGAGCGTTCATCCAGTAGGAAGAGTTTCACACTTCGTGAGCCCCGAAGAAGGTATCTGGTGGGTGCTCTGTAATGTGAAATACACACCACCCCTTTCCCCAAGCTTTGGCCCATAAGGACCAGTTTTCAGACAAAAAAATTCTCTTTTTATATCCTATCCTACTGTAATAATAAACTTTGATCAAAGCTTTAGGGTAAGAAAGCACCAAGATGCTTCTCTTTCCTCTCCCCTCCCCTCCCCTTTTCTCTTCCCCCCTCCCCTTTATTCTCTCTTTCTTTCAAACAATAACTATATAAATCAAAATATGAGAGATAAAAAAAAAGCCTAGAAAATCAGTATTATCTTAATATCAATGAGAGAACTTGAACAGAGCAGAGGAATTTGAAATATTAGAAGATAGGAAACAATTTTAGCTTCGTGAGAATTTTGGTGGTATTTCTACCTGTTTCAATCTTGGACTGTACTTTTCCACTCCCAGGAAGCCTCCTACAACCAGGCTGACACTGCAGGCAGCCAGTAGGACTTTCTCGCACTCTGAGCTCAACCTGCTTTCATTTGGATCTGAGATTTCCAGTTCTGAACGCCCGATTACTGGTCCAAGAGTATAATTTGAGTAGACATGGTGAAATCACCCCAGCCTCCTTACCAATTGCTATCGTAATGCTCCAAGAATATAAAAGAAAAAAAATTATAGAAACTAGGGATGGGTGTTGTTCTCAGGCTAGAAACATCAAAGAATTTTTGTAAGATTTCATGTTAGAATAGATGGAATGAAGGCAGGGCAAGCTTGCTCCATGTTCATCACCAAAGAAGGAAAAGATTGCTAGTGAAAGGACCCCTAACAGAAATCCACCAGTGCTCTCAAGTTCAGGGTGACAGGGTTGAAGATGAGAATTAGCTTCAGGGAAGATGGTGGCAAAAAAATGTTTATCCCACTCCGGACTCCAGGCATCACATCAAATGCTGGAGCTTGGTCATGGTTTATGTTTGGCAAGGATGATGCATTAAAACAAGGTTTAGGGTAAGGAGGGAAAAGGGTGGTAGAGGAGGATAAAGGGGGTCAAATATATGGTGATGGAAGGAGAACTGACTCTGGGTGGTGAGCACACAATGCAATATGTAGATAATGTGTTATATTATAGAATTGTACACTTGAAACCTATATAGTTTTACTAACCAATGTCACCCCAATAAATTAAATTAAAAAGAAAAATAAAAGGTGGAGGGCATGGTGAAAAGAGATGCTAATGGTCATTTCTTGGGGGAGGAGTTATTGTGCTTATTTCAGGCCACCATAAAAAAATCAACAATCTGATGCAATTTGTTCAGCTGTTTCAGACTGCGGCTAGGCTACCTCTTTACTTGGAACAGGCATCTAGATAACTCAGAAGTAAAGAAAAATTAAAGTAAATCTAAATGTTCTCCTTCTTTTATTTGGACCTTGTTGGGTTCAGGGCAGGCTGCTCCCAAATATGCCAAAGTAGCATATTGATTATTTTGAATTAAAGTTACTCGAGAAACAGCCAGTGGCAAAAGGACACTCTGACCCTCCTTCATCCCCCAGAAAGCAGGAAATAAACCTCCTGTGATAGGTACCCTCCTTGTACCAGGAAGTAGAGAGACATCCTTGTCACCAGAGACAGGGAATTCAGGGCCCAGAAGCCTGTATAAACACACCCTGTTACTGCTTTATTAATCTACTACCCCAAGCCCAAACTTCTTTGTCTTGTCAGTTCTTCACAAATTTATGGCTTCTTTGTCTAAAACATATACGAGCTGATTACTTTGATCATTTTTTCAGTCTCATTTCTGTGAGACTTCTGTATGCACGAATTAGTTTCTTTTTCTCCTGTTCATCTGTCTTCTGTCAATTTATTTATTAGACCAGCCAGAGGAACTAAGAAGGGTAGGGAGAAATTTTCCCCTCCCCAACAACCTAAACGTTTTTATCACAACGTCCCAGTAGAATTGATTGCAAGTACTGGAATCTCTGTCAGGATGAGCAAGCAGAGAGAAGTGACTGGACATAGGAGAAAGGCTGCCGTTCTCAAGAAGACGGTCAGTGTGAGGAACTGGTTCTCAGCTCTTGGTTCTATGCCCCACAAACTTCCTTCCTTAGTCATTGTCCCTCTCAGATTCAATACCTCTCTGTGACTCTCCTTTATCCATTAAACTCTGTTTTGGAGAGACAAGGCATATTTTTTACTTTATGTAGTTCTCCGGTCCAGTGTCTCCTGTGATCAGTGGTTAAGAATTTCTTTCCCTGGCTCCTAGTTTTGCAGAACTCTGTCTCTCCATGGAGCAGAGTGGGCCTGGCATCCAGAAAGATGGGGGAAGCTGAGCAGAACTTGAAATAAGAGAGAATTGAAGTGTTTTGAAAACTCTGCTATCAAAACTCCTCATATTATTCCATCATTATACAATTAGGCCTCTTATTCTTAAAAAAATCATAGCACTTTTTTTGTTCATTTTTTAATTAATTAATTAATTAATTTTTTTGTTTAAGAGTTGAGTCATCTATGCAGAGGAAATACTGGGTAAACGAAAATCTGAAATCTTTATTACATACTAACTCAAGAGCAATAATAGTATACTATTTCAATTAGAGCAAAACACACTGGGAATGTGTGTAGGATAAAGAAGGAAGTAATAGCAAGGGAGACAGCAAACAAGGGGCAAGGAGAATGGAAGGGAACTAAAGAGAGGAAGGAGGGCCCCAAAAGCAATCTTTCCCTGTTGAAAACTGCCTGGAGCCCTGGCCCATCATTTGGTGTTCTTGGTCATTCTTATGAGAGGCAGAGCAATATACCGATTAAGAGCATAGACTCTACAGCTAGACTGCTGGATTCATAAAGGTTAACAGCCCCATCCTAACTCAGGAATCTGGAGGTAGATAGGTGTCCAGTTTCTCCATATATCAAACAAGGATAACATTGGCCCCTGTATCACAGTGTTGTTGTGAAGATTAAATGAGCTGATGCATATCAAGTATTTAGAATGGTACATGGCATAGATTACGTTAGCTGTTATTCGTACGTTTTCAATATCACAAAGGGACTTAAAATGTCACAACTCCTCCTCATAAGAGTCACTGGGAGAGGAGTGAGGATCATTATACTTGTATACTGAGTATCTATACTCTGGATACTATATATAAAATATGTCATTTAAGCCTCATGTGCTTATGAAATAGATTATTACCTCTACTTTGCAGGCGAGAAAAGTGAGTGTCAGAGAGGGTGAGAATCTGGCCCAAGGTCATACAGCTAAAAAGCGGCGATAAAGTTGGCTAGGGTATCCCATGACATTACTTACATAGTTCCCTTTGGAAATAAAAATGTACACAAGTGGTATAGGCAGATAAAAAGAACTCTGGCATTAAGTTTTTATAGTAGTTATACTCATAAACCTCATCTTCCTTACTCAGTGCTTGCATTTACCTCCTACCCTGCACAGTAGACTTTTAGTCAGTATATATATATATACTGAACACTAAATAAAACACACCAGAAGGGAAGAAAGTAGTCCTATCCATCATGTAAATATAAAGATAAGTATAAATGTAAACCATATATAGTGAAAGATAGGTATGGACTTGGAACTGAATTTCCAGGCTGGATGTGCAACATTCCTTCAGACTTAATTAGGAGAAATTCAGTGAGTAGCCAATAGGTAAGACTGCTTTATTAAACTACTTTACAGAGCACACAAATTTAGTTTACAAGAGCAATTAAATGCTTGAGAGAGTTAGGAATTTTAAAACCAATATGATTGGATTTCAAGGTGTTACATAAACTAGGAGGCAGGGATTATGACTTAATCAACCCTAACTATAAACAAAAATCCATCAAAAGTCTCAAAGCACAAACTTATTTCAGAAAAGAGCTTATGGTATCCTATGACATTACTTATACATTTATCTTTGGAAATAAAATATAAAAATATACACAAATGTATAGACCAAAATTCAGGCATTCAATTTTCACAGTAGTTATACTCGCCACACAAAAAAAATGCATGTATAACTGAAATCCACAAGCAACTGTCCAAACTTTCCTAAGTCAACATTGTGAGAAACTTTTCCTGTTTCTCACAGGAAAAGAAACTTTTCCTTCTACCAGAACCACAGCTTGAGAAAATTGGCGGTTATGTTTCCTTGCTGTAACTTCAGCACCATGGATTTTAACAGGACTAAATATTTATGAAAAATTTGGTGGAGAAGCAAAGAGCCTGGATAGTTTAATTACTGTGGTAGGCAAAATTCTAAGATGGCCTCCAATATGCCTGCCCCGGTACATGGTACACCCTGCTCAATCCCTCTACTTGAGTGTGGGCAGGATCTGTGAATATGATGGGATCATCATGCTTTTGACTAAGTTACATGACAAAGATGAAGAGACTTTGCAGATGTAATGAAGGTTGAAATCCGTTGACTCTGAGTTAATCAACAGGGAGGTTATCCCACAGGAGCCTGACCCAATCAGGTGAGCCATTAAAAAACAACAACAAACAAAAAACAAAACACCACGAGGCATTAGAGGGATTATTCTGCTGGTCTAGATAAAGAAACAAGCATTGATGTTGTGAACTGTCCATAGAGAGGAGCAGTCTCTGGGAGCTGAGAGCCTCAGTCTTACAACCACAAGGAAATGAATTCTGCCCACAATCATTAGAGCCTGAAAGAAGACTCTGAGCCTTAGATGAGATCTCAGACACAGCCTGTTCCTTGATTACAGCCTATGAGAGCCTGAGCAGAGGACCCAGTTAAGTGGTGCCCAGACTCACAGAAAATGCACACCCACAGAAGATACACATAAATTATGAGAAATAAGTTTATGTTGTTCTAAGATGCTAAATTTGCAGTAATTTGTTACACAGCAATAAAAAACGAAAACACAAAGTAGTCAGATCCTGAATTATTAAGTAATTATTAAAGAATCCTGAATTATTAAAACTTGGTTACTTGCATAAAAGAATAAATATGTATTTGAATTGGAAGATTTGGAGTTTTCACATGAAGAATCAAGTGTGATTGAAATAACCTCAGAGTAACTATGTTGGAGGTCTATTACTCAAACATTTGGTAATTGAAGGAGTGCTAAGATTATGGATATAACAATTGATTGAAAGGTTTCAAAACGTATTTCCTACAAGTGTAGGAAAAGCTGAAACTCTGACTGTAAAGAAAGTGGTATTTTTCCTTTTATCTTGAAATAATAGACACTATTCATTGTACTATTAATAGCCAACAGATCATATTAGAAATCACAAAGCTCTTTCATACAGATATTTTTGTATTACGCAATATATGTGTTTTAAAAAGTCACTGTGTTATGAGAAATGAAGCAATAGAAAACTCACTGCTTATGGGAAAACTGAGGTTAGGGACACAATACTCCTAACATTGTCAGTGACAAAATAAAAAAGTTAAGATTCTGATAAAAATGGTAGCACAGTTTTACACATATCAAATTGTTGAGAAATATATATATACATATACATGCTACAATAAGTGTAGTACTTTCCTCTGAAAAAGACCTTAACTTTGTTTGTGGAAGTGAAAGTCAGAAGGGTTGCAGCTTGTGAGGTTTTGTGAAGTAGTAGGAAAAAGGTGATCTGAAACCAGAGGGAAAGTTGTATTACCAGATATGGATGAGTGTGGTTCATAATACAGGTGGTGAACGGAGGTAGGTGGTAAATGTGTGAGGTGTGTGAATGTCTATGTTTTGTATTCCCATGTGGCTGGGTGCAATTGTGGAGTGAATGAGTGTGCAAACAAATTACAAAGCACATACTGGCTCAAAAAAGGTGAAGGGAAATAACAACTTTCAACAGTCCAAAATAGCCATCCTGGGGCTTATAGTAAATAAAGTAGGAATAACCCTAACCCTAACCCTAACAATAATCCAGTCATTATTCCTGGGTCCTCAGACATATTCCATTGGAGGATGTGGGCAACAAAATTTTACTTTCCTAATTCTGAGTACATGCAAACAATAATTTCTTAATTTCTTAATGTTTGTTATACATTTATTAAGCATTTCCTAAGCGCTGTGCATATTTTGGGGGCAGATAGTAAGAGTTTAAGAACATAGTTTCAAATCTGTAGATCTATGGCCATTCAACCTGGGACATTTAGTAAATACACAGGATTGAAAACCTTAAACAAGTTACTGAATGAAGAGGTCACAAGGCTTTACATGCTTGGAGGTCTCTGTTCTTCACTCGCCTGTTTATTTTAATAAATTTCTCAGGTCAAGTTTTATGAATGGCTTCAAGGCAATTAAGACATCATTTTCAGGAAAGACAATTTTATACTTACCAGAAAACTATAGCCAATATATTTTCTAGACAATTGTTATGAAGGATCCTTGAGAAAATTCTGTACTAACACCCAGTACACCCCTGATACAGCTGTGCCGTTATTTTTCCTTCTCAAGTGAACAGATGAGTTTCTTAAGCAAAACAGACCAATGATGGTTGATAGACCTTTTCAGATTTACTAGTCTGCCATGTCACCTGAACCGGAAATCCACTGTTTTTGTAACCAAGAACATAAATGCTGACTTTTTCTACAAGGAAAGGATGCTTTAAGCAAACTCAGATTTACTAGAAAAAGTTTACAAATCCACAAAACACATCAATTAGAGAGATGAGTTTGCATAATAAAAAGTTCACAAGAGGGCTACTTAAAATAGCTAGGATCTCACAGTGTGTTTAGAGCATCTAGAAGAATGTGTATTGTATAACAAAAGGCTAGACGAATCCTTTTGTAAAGCAGAAAGTCCTTTTTGTAATGTGAATGAGCACTCTACTGTACAAGTTTGTAAGTTTGTGTCTTTGTGTGTCTGGGTTTCTTCATTTTGCTTGAATAATACATATTATCTCCAAAAGTCATTTATATAGAGTTCAAGTTTAACTATCCTGTGCATGTTTTTTTCATATTAACATCAAATAATCAAACAATCTGCATAGTTAAAGAATAGAATCGTAAAGTACCTCATTTAATGTGTGCATTTCTGTATAATTTCCCATGGGTGTTGTTATTAGAAATATGTTGAAGACATATTTCCCACCTAATGATTGATTTCTTTTGGTATTTTACTTAAACACACAGTAAAAAATATCTTGACCAGAAGCATAATTGCTAGTTCACTGTGTTCAGCATTATTTACTGAAGTAATAACCATGAGTACTAAACTGTTACTATATTGCATGTACACGGATTTCCTTCACTATTTATTGGAAATACCAGTACTAAAAAAACTGACGAGAATGGACTTATTTTCCACTTTCATCTAAGTTGAGTATGATAATTGCAAAGTTCATCTCATTGTCTTCAAGTTTTATTTTGATAATCATTAAATATTTTAATAGGGTAGCCTACACATTCTAAGGAAAACAGGCAGCTAATTTTATACTAATGCTTTCTGGCTAAAAAAAAAATTAGCTCTGCATGGACAGTGTAGATGACAATGTCAGAGGGGCAATATATTGGGAGAGGGGGGTTATCACTTTGTGAGGGGTGAAATGTCTAACTATTGCATTGTTTTGTACACCTGAAACGAATAAAAAAAATAGCTCTGGTTCTCCAGTTTGGCTGTACAGTGGAATCACCAGGGGAACTTTAATAAAAAAATATTCATACCTGGCTCCTACTCTAGAGATTTTGACTTAGATGTTCTGGGGTGCAGTCTGGCATTGATATTCTAATGTCATCAGAGTTAAGAACCACTGATATAGTCAAACCTCAGTGACTCAAACCCACTTAGTCAGAACTCTCAATTAACTGGCATTGGGGAAGGGGAATGATGAACTGGGTTGCAGAACTGAATTCTATTCTTTTAAAAGGTAAAAATCATTTACAAAGTTCATATCAGAATTTATTCCAAAGTGTTTTTTAGCATGATCTGAAGTGAGGTTCCATATATTCCAAACTCTTGCACTTGCAATAGTAGACGAGGACAGTGCCATGGAAAAATGACCTTGAAGAATTACTATTCCATCAATTATAAATAAAAAAAGATTTAATTGTTTTTACTCTACTTATTATTAGGCGGTTGACTCATCAAATATGGATATAAAACTAATACACTCTAGGGTGGGATTCATGGCTGTAATCACTTTACATTTTTTTTCTCCCCAACTATCACTTTACATTTTTTTCAGTGGGGTTGTTTTTTTCAATCTGCTGGATAAAAACTCAGGCAGCCTTATTCACTCTTAGATTAAGAAAAAAATAACTGTGATCACTTTAGATAGGAAAACACAATTGCAATTTAGTAATCACGAATGTTCACCCCATGCAATAGCGGAAAAACTCCAATTTTGATTTGAAGTTGAGGCTTTTCTTCTTCCCATTTCGGACCCTTGCAAATGGGAACCTCTGGTCAGGGGACTTGTGGTTGGGATCTTCTCTCTTTCCTTCACCCTTAGCACTTGGTACCGGCCTCCTTGCACTTCACAGTTCAGCCATACGGAAAGCTTAGTGTTCCTGCGACACACCAGATTGTCTCACATGTCTGCACAGCTAGCTTTTCACTCCATCTGGACTACTCTTCCCTTCCTTGTTCACCTTGGGAACTCCTATTTGACCTCCAAGACTAGTTTGGACATCTCTCTAGTTTCAGTTCCTTCCTTATTCAGCTTTATTATTGGTAGCAAAGGGGTATGAATGAAGAAGTGCAAAATAATATCGTGACATCAACTGCAGAATTATCTGAGGGTTTACACGTGCTGATCAGTCAGGGATCCTTAGATATCATGCATCCAAATCCTTCCCTTTCCAGAAGAGCAAACCAGCGAGGCCCAGTGACTCGCTAACTGGTTTCATGGCTGCTTAGGGCACTGCAGGCCTGGGGCTCTTTCCTGCACACTGTACTGCTTTCTTCAACAAAGCGGAATATTCTGCTAAATTCAAGAGGTTTTCAATTCCACAGGTGACAAATGCATGCCAAAGAACCATGATTCATCATTACAGGATATCAGGCTGAGTTGTGGCACGGTGCAGTGCACAGAGATGGGGAATCAGACCAACTCGGTGTGCACCGCCGGCAGTGGCCTTGGGCAATTCTTTTACTTCTCTAAGCCACAGTTTCTCTATTTGCAAAGCAGAATATTAATACTCATCTTGTCTTCCTGAAAGTGTATTGTTAGAAATGAATAAGATTATACTTTATAATCTCCAAGGTGCTTTAAAAATGAGAGTTGTTATAATTACTGCTAAAGCTACTCCAATAATTACATCAAATGATTTGTGGATTTCACAGATATTTTGCAGAATAATCAAGGATAATTTGTTAATCTTTGCAGAAGCAACAAAGAAAAATCTAGACCCGAGATTTATTAAAAAATATTTTTTTATAATTTGCACCTGTGCCCAATGTCATTTTCTATACTTATCTAAGTGGATTGCTTAAATAATTAAAAATGATTAATCGACATAAAGCAATTAGAAGAGTGACTTGCATGCAATAGAAGTTTGGTAAATATTTATTATTGTTATTTATGTCCTCAGACTTTCCTGTTCCTCCCTGATTGGAGAAAGCGGAACATAACTCCCTCGACTGAATCTCATTTTCTATTGTTTGAAATGACAAAGATCATGGGTGACTAACAATTCAAGCACCGATTTTGCTCCCTGGGAAGAACACAGCATTGCTTTAGGGAGTAAATATATTTGTGAAACATTGTTTATAACAACTGCTATATATCCAAAGGACAGTGTGCTTTTTAAATATATGTATATATCATACATTTATTCCCATTTAGCTTCTGTTATAAAAGTCCTGAGATATCCTCCAGGCGTTATTGTTTATGGATCTAGATGACAGGGAGATGATAAGACCAAAGGTTAGAGAGAGAAATGTGTTACTACGTTGCAAATTAGCAATAAGCCTTCTCCTACAGAAGCATTTCTTTTGCTGAATTTCAGAATATAGTCACCTATGAAGGTTACTTTACTTC